>NC_092711.1:23097894-23425394 GCF_047496885.1 Scyliorhinus torazame
CCAGCACTGTCAGTGCTCCCCAACACAGTCAGCAGTGTCAGTGCACCCCCCACACAGCCAGAACTGTCAGTGCTCCCCCAGACAGCCAGCACTGTCAGTGCTCCCACCCCCACACAGCCAGCACTGACAGGGCTCCCCCACACAGCCAGCACTGCCAGTGCCCCCACCACACAGCCAGCACTGTCAGTGGTCCCCCACCACACAGCCAGCACTGTCAGTGCTCCCCCCACAAAGCCAGCACTGCCAGTGCTCCCACCACACAGCCAGCACTGCCAGTGCTCCCCCCACACAGCCAGCACTGCCAGTGCTCCCACCACACAGCCAGCACTGTCGGTGCTCCGACAACAGAGCCAGCACTGTTAGTGCTCCCACCATATAGCAATCACTGTCAGGGCTCCCCCACACAGCCAGCACTGTCAGTGCTCCCACACAGTCGCCACTGTCAGTGCTCCCACACACAGTCGGCACTGTCAGTGCTCCCACACACAGCCAGCAGTGCCAGTGCTCCCCCACACAGCCAGCACTGTCAGTGCTCTCACTACACAGCCAGCACTGCCAGTGCTCCCACCACACAGCCAGCACTGTCAGTGTTCCCACTACACTGCCAGCACTGCCAGTTCTCCACCCACAGCCAGCACTGTCAGTGCTCCCCCACACAGCCAGCACTGTCAGTGCTCCCCCCATACAGCCAGCACTGTCAGTGCTCCCCCACACAACCAGCACTGTCAGTGCTCTCCACACAGCCAGCACTGTCAGTGCTCCCCCCACACAGACAGCACTGTCAGTGCTCCCCACACAGCCAGCACTGTCAGTGCTACCACCACACAGCCAGCAATGTCAGTGCTCCCCACACACAGTTGCCACTATCAGTGCTCCCACACACAGTCGGCACTGTCAGTGCTCCCACTACACAGCCAGCACTGTCAGTGCTCCCACCACACAGCCAGCACTGTCAGTGCTCACACCACACAGCCAGCACTGCCAGTTCTCCACCCACAGCCAGCACTGCGAGTGCTCCCCCACACAGCCAGCACTGTCAGTGCTCCCCCACACAGTCAGTGCTCCCACCAGACAGCCAGCACTGTCAGTGCTCCCCCACACAGCCAGCACTGACACTGCTCCCCCCACACAGCCAGCACTGTCAGTGCTCCCCCCACACAGCCAGCACTGTCAGTGCTCCCCCACGCAGCCAGCACTGTCAGTGCTCCCACCACACAACCAGCAATGTCAGTGCTCCCCCCACACAGCCAGCACTGTCAGTGCTCCCCACACAGCCAGCACTGTCAGCGCTCCCCCACACAGCCAGCACTGCCAGTGCTCCCCACACAGCCAGCACTGTCAGCACTCCCCCAAACAGCCAGCACTGCCAGTGCTCCCAGCGCACAGCCAGCACTGTCAGTGCGCCCCCCACACAGCCAGCACTGTCTGTGCTCCACCCTCCCAAGGCCAGCACTGTCAGTGCTCCCACCACACAGCCAGCACTGTCAGTGCTCCCCCACACAGCCAGCACTGCCAGTGCTCCCCCACACAGCCAGCACTGCCAGTGGTCCACCCACACAGCCAGCACTTTCAGTGCTCCTCCCACACAGCCAGCGCTGTCAGTGCTTCCCCCACACAGTCAGCACTGTCAATGCTCCCCCACAAGGCCAGCACTGTCAGTGCTCCCACCACACAGCCAGCACTGTCAGTGCTCCTCCACACAGCTAGCACTGCCTGTGCTCCCACCACACAGCCAGCACTGTCAGTGCTCCTACCACACAGCCTGCACTGTCAGTGCTCCTACCACACAGCCTGCACTGTCAATGCTCCCACAACACAGCCAGCACTGTCAGTGCTCCCGCACACAGCCAGCGCTATCAGTGCTAGACTCAAACAGCCAGCACTGCCAGTGCTCCCACCACACAGCCAGCACTGTCTGTGCTCCCACCACATAGCCAGCACTGTCAGTGCTCCCCCACACAGCCAGAACTGTCAGTGCTCCAACCACACAGACAGCACTGTCAGTGCTCCCACCACACAGCCAGCACTGTCAGTGCTCCCCTACACAGCCAACACTGTTGGTCCTCCCCCACACAGCCAGCACTGCCAGTGCTCCCCCACGCAGCCAGCACTGTCAGTGCTCCCCCACACAGCCAGCACTGTCAGTGCTCCCACCAGAGAGCCAGCACTGCCAGTGCTCCCCACAGAGCCAGCACCGTCAGTGCTCCCACCACACAGCCAGCACTGTCAGTGCTCCCACGCAGCCAGCACTGTCAGTGCTCCCACCACACAGCCAGCACTGTCAGTGCTCCCACCACAGAGCCAGCACTGCCAGCGCTGCTCCTACACAGCCAGCATTGTCAGTGCTCTCCCCACACAGCCAGCACTGTCAGTGCTGCCCCCACACAGCCAGCACTGTCAGTGCTCCCACCACACAGCCAGCACTGTCAGTGCTCCCACCACACAGCCAGCACTGTCAGTGATCCCCCACACAGCCAGCGCTGTAAGTGCTCCCCCCACACAGCCAGCACTGTCAGTGCTCCCACCACACAGCCAGCACTGTCAGTGCTCCACCCACACAGCCAGCACTGTCAGTGCTCCCGCACTCAGCCAACACTGTCAGTGCTCCCCCACACAGCCAGCACTGACAGTGCTCCCCCCACACAGCCAGCACTCTCACTGCTCCCACCACACAGCCAGCGGTGTCAGTGCTCCCCCACACAGCCAACACTGTCAGTACTCCCCCCACAGAGCCAACACTGTCAGTGCTCCCCCACACAGCCAACACTGTCAGTGGTCCCCCACACAGCCAGCACTGACAGTGCTCCCCCCACACAACCAGCACTGTCAGTGCTCCCACCACACAGCCAGCGCTGTCAGTGCTCCCCCCACACAGTCACCACTGTCAATGCTCCCCCAGACAGACAGCACTGTCAGTGCTCCTACCACACAGCCAGCACTGTCAGTGCTCCCACCACACAGCCTGCACTGTCAGTGCTCCCACAACACAGCCAGCACTGCGAGTGCGCCCCACACAGCCAGCACTGCCAGTGCTCTCCCACGGAGCTAGCACTGTCAGTGCTCTCCCCACACAGCCAGCACTGCCAATGCTCCCCACACAACCAGCACTGTCAGTGCTCCCCAACACAGTCAGCAGTGTCAGTGCACCCCCCACACAGCCAGAACTGTCAGTGCTCCCCCAGACAGCCAGCACTGTCAGTGCTCCCACCCCCACACAGCCAGCACTGACAGGGCTCCCCCACACAGCCAGCACTGCCAGTGCCCCCACCACACAGCCAGCACTGTCAGTGGTCCCCCACCACACAGCCAGCACTGTCAGTGCTCCCCCCACACAGCCAGCACTGCCAGTGCTCCCACCACACAGCCAGCACTGCCAGTGCTCCCCCCACACAGCCAGCACTGCCAGTGCTCCCACCACACAGCCAGCACTGTCGGTGCTCCGACAACAGAGCCAGCACTGTTAGTGCTCCCACCATATAGCAATCACTGTCAGGGCTCCCCCACACAGCCAGCACTGTCAGTGCTCCCACACAGTCGCCACTGTCAGTGCTCCCACACACAGTCGGCACTGTCAGTGCTCCCACACACAGCCAGCAGTGCCAGTGCTCCCCCCACACAGCCAGCACTGTCAGTGCTCTCACTACACAGCCAGCACTGCCAGTGCTCCCACCACACAGCCAGCACTGTCAGTGTTCCCACTACACTGCCAGCACTGCCAGTTCTCCACCCACAGCCAGCACTGTCAGTGCTCCCCCACACAGCCAGCACTGTCAGTGCTCCCCCCATACAGCCAGCACTGTCAGTGCTCCCCCACACAACCAGCACTGTCAGTGCTCTCCACACAGCCAGCACTGTCAGTGCTCCCCCCACACAGACAGCACTGTCAGTGCTCCCCACACAGCCAGCACTGTCAGTGCTACCACCACACAGCCAGCAATGTCAGTGCTCCCCACACACAGTTGCCACTATCAGTGCTCCCACACACAGTCGGCACTGTCAGTGCTCCCACTACACAGCCAGCACTGTCAGTGCTCCCACCACACAGCCAGCACTGTCAGTGCTCACACCACACAGCCAGCACTGCCAGTTCTCCACCCACAGCCAGCACTGCGAGTGCTCCCCCACACAGCCAGCACTGTCAGTGCTCCCCCACACAGTCAGTGCTCCCACCAGACAGCCAGCACTGTCAGTGCTCCCCCACACAGCCAGCACTGACACTGCTCCCCCCACACAGCCAGCACTGTCAGTGCTCCCCCCACACAGCCAGCACTGTCAGTGCTCCCCCACGCAGCCAGCACTGTCAGTGCTCCCACCACACAACCAGCAATGTCAGTGCTCCCCCCACACAGCCAGCACTGTCAGTGCTCCCCACACAGCCAGCACTGTCAGCGCTCCCCCACACAGCCAGCACTGCCAGTGCTCCCCACACAGCCAGCACTGTCAGCACTCCCCCAAACAGCCAGCACTGCCAGTGCTCCCAGCGCACAGCCAGCACTGTCAGTGCGCCCCCCACACAGCCAGCACTGTCTGTGCTCCACCCTCCCAAGGCCAGCACTGTCAGTGCTCCCACCACACAGCCAGCACTGTCAGTGCTCCCCCACACAGCCAGCACTGCCAGTGCTCCCCCACACAGCCAGCACTGCCAGTGGTCCACCCACACAGCCAGCACTTTCAGTGCTCCTCCCACACAGCCAGCGCTGTCAGTGCTTCCCCCACACAGTCAGCACTGTCAATGCTCCCCCACAAGGCCAGCACTGTCAGTGCTCCCACCACACAGCCAGCACTGTCAGTGCTCCTCCACACAGCTAGCACTGCCTGTGCTCCCACCACACAGCCAGCACTGTCAGTGCTCCTACCACACAGCCTGCACTGTCAGTGCTCCTACCACACAGCCTGCACTGTCAATGCTCCCACAACACAGCCAGCACTGTCAGTGCTCCCGCACACAGCCAGCGCTATCAGTGCTAGACTCAAACAGCCAGCACTGCCAGTGCTCCCACCACACAGCCAGCACTGTCTGTGCTCCCACCACATAGCCAGCACTGTCAGTGCTCCCCCACACAGCCAGAACTGTCAGTGCTCCAACCACACAGACAGCACTGTCAGTGCTCCCACCACACAGCCAGCACTGTCAGTGCTCCCCTACACAGCCAACACTGTCGGTCCTCCCCCACACAGCCAGCACTGCCAGTGCTCCCCCACGCAGCCAGCACTGTCAGTGCTCCCCCACACAGCCAGCACTGTCAGTGCTCCCACCAGAGAGCCAGCACTGCCAGTGCTCCCCACAGAGCCAGCACCGTCAGTGCTCCCACCACACAGCCAGCACTGTCAGTGCTCCCACGCAGCCAGCACTGTCAGTGCTCCCACCACACAGCCAGCACTGTCAGTGCTCCCACCACAGAGCCAGCACTGCCAGCGCTGCTCCTACACAGCCAGCATTGTCAGTGCTCTCCCCACACAGCCAGCACTGTCAGTGCTGCCCCCACACAGCCAGCACTGTCAGTGCTCCCACCACACAGCCAGCACTGTCAGTGCTCCCACCACACAGCCAGCACTGTCAGTGATCCCCCACACAGCCAGCGCTGTAAGTGCTCCCCCCACACAGCCAGCACTGTCAGTGCTCCCACCACACAGCCAGCACTGTCAGTGCTCCACCCACACAGCCAGCACTGTCAGTGCTCCCGCACTCAGCCAACACTGTCAGTGCTCCCCCACACAGCCAGCACTGACAGTGCTCCCCCCACACAGCCAGCACTCTCACTGCTCCCACCACACAGCCAGCGCTGTCAGTGCTCCCCCACACAGCCAGCACTGTCAGTGCTCCCACCACACAGCCAGCGCTGTCAGTGCTCCCCCCACACAGTCAGCACTGTCAATGCTCCCCCCACACAGCCAGCACTGTCAGTGCTCCCACCACACAGCCAGCACTGTCAGTGCTCCCACCACACAGCCTGCACTGTTAGTGCTCCCACAACACAGCCAGCACTGCGAGTGCGCCCCACACAGCCAGCACTGCCAGTGCTCTCCCACGGAGCTAGCACTGTCAGTGCTCTCCCCACACAGCCAGCACTGCCAATGCTCCCCACACATCCAGCACTGTCAGTGCTCCCCAACACAGTCAGCAGTGTCAGTGCACCCCCCACACAGCCAGCACTGTCAGTGCACCCCCAGACAGCCAGCACTGCCAGTGCCCCCACCACACAGCCAGCACTGTCAGTGGTCCCCCACCACACAGCCAGCACTGTCAGTGCTCCCCCCACACAGCCAGCACTGCCAGTGCTCCCACCACACAGCCAGCACTGCCAGTGCTCCCCCACACAGCCAGCACTGCCAGTGCTCCCACCACACAGCCAGCACTGTCAGTGCTCCGACAACAGAGCCAGCACTGTTAGTGCTCCCACCATATAGCAATCCCTGTCAGGGCTCCCCCACACAGCCAGCACTGTCAGTGCTCCCACACAGTCGCCACTGTCAGTGCTCCCACACACAGTCGGCACTGTCAGTGCTCCCACACACAGCCAGCAGTGCCAGTGCTCCCCCCACACAGCCAGCACTGTCAGTGCTCCCACTACACAGCCAGCACTGCCAGTGCTCCCACCACACAGCCAGCACTGTCAGTGTTCCCACTACACAGCCAGCACTGCCAGTTCTCCACCCACAGCCAGCACTGTCAGTGCTCCCCCACACAGCCAGCACTGTCAGTTCTCCCCCATACAGCCAGCACTGTCAGTGCTCCCCCACACAACCAGCACTGTCAGTGCTCCCCACACAGCCAGCACTGTCAGTGCTCCCCCCACACAGCCAGCACTGTCAGTGCTCCCCACACAGCCAGCACTGTCAGTGCTACCACCACACAGCCAGCAATGTCAGTGCACCCCACACACAGTTGCCACTGTCAGTGCTCCCACACACAGTCGGCACTGTCAGTGCTCCCACACACAGCCAGCACTGTCAGTGCTCCCACCACACAGCCAGCACTGTCAGTGCTCACACCGCGCAGCCAACACTGCCAGTTCTCCACCCACAGCCAGCACTGCGAGTGCTCCCCCACACAGCCAGCACTGTCAGTGCTCCCCCACACAGTCAGTGCTCCCACCAGACAGCCAGCACTGTCAGTGCTCCCCCACACAGCCAGCACTGACAGTGCTCCCCCCACACAGCCAGCACTGTCAGTGCTCCCCCCACACAGCCAGCACTGTCAGTGCTCCCCCACGCAGCCAGCACTGTCAGTGCTCCCACCACACAGCCAGCAATGTCAGTGCTCCCCCACACAGCCAGCACTGTCAGTGCTCCCCACACAGCCAGCACTGACAGTGCTCCACCCACACAGCCAGCACTCTCACTGCTCCCACCCCACACAGCCAGCACTGTCAGTGCTCCCACCACACAGCCAGCGCTGTCAGTGCTTCCCCCACACAGTCAGCACTGTCAATGCTCCCCCACAAGGCCAGCACTGTCAGTGCTCCCACCACACAGCCAGCAATGTCAGTGCTCCCCCACACAGCCAGCACTGTCAGTGCTCCCACCACACAGCCAGCACTGTCAGTGCTCCGACCACACAGCCTGCACTGTCAGTGCTCCTACCACACAGCCTGCACTGTCAGTGCTCCCACAACACAGCCAGCACTGTCAGTGCTCCCGCACACAGCCAGCGCTATCAGTGCTAAACTCACACAGCCAGCACTGCCAGTGCTCCCACCACACAGCCAGCACTGTCTGTGCTCCCACGACACAGCCAGCACTGTCAGTGCTCCCCCGACACAGCCAGCACTGTCAGTGCTCCCACCACACAGCCAGCACTGTCAGTGCTCCCACCACACAGCCAGCACTGTCAGTGCTCCCCTACACAGCCAACACTGTCAGTGCTCCCCCACACAGCCAGCAATGTCAGTGCTCCCACCACACAGCCAGCACTGTCAGTGCTCCCATCGCACAGCCAGCACTGTCAGTGCTCCAACCACACAGCCAGCACTGTCAGTGCTCCCCTCACACAGCCAGCACTGCCAGTGCTCCCACCACACAGCCAGCACTGTCAGTGCTCCCCCACACAGCCAGCACTGTCAGTGCTCCCACCATACAGCCAGCACTGTCAGTGCTCCCACCATACAGCCAGCACTGTCAGTGCTCCAACCACACAGCCAGCACTGTCAGTGCTCCCCCCACACAGCCCGCACTGTCAGTGATCCCACCATACAGCCAGCACTGTCAGTGCTCCCACCACACAGCCAGCACTGTCAGTGCTCCCACCACACAGCCAGCACTGTCAGTGCTCCCAACACACAGCCAGCACTGTCAGTGCTCCCACCACACAGCCAGCACTGTCAGTGCACCCCCACACAGCCAGCACTGTCTGTGCTCCCACCACACAGCCAGCACTGTCAGTGCTCCCCCAACACAGCCAGCGGTCCGACTACCCTCCCCCAGCAGCCGCGGACCCCCTCTCCCTCCCCCAGCAGCCGCGGTCCCCTTCCCCCTCCCCCAGCAGCCGCGATCCCCCTCCCCCAGCAGCCGCGGTGCCCCTCCCCAGCAGCCGCGGTCCCCCTCCCCAGCAGCCGCGGTCCCCCTCCCCCAGCAGCCGCGGTCCCCCTCCCCCAGCAGCCGCGGTCCCCCTGCCCCAGCAGCCGCGGTCCCCCTCCCCCAGCAGCCGCGGTCCCCCTCCACCAGCAGCCGCGGTGCCCCTCCCCCAGCAGCCGCGGTCCCCCTCCCCCAGCAGCCGCGGTCCCCCTCCCCCAGCAGCCGCGGTCCCCCTCCCCCAGCAGCCGCGTTCCCCCTCCCCCTCCCCCAGCAGCCGCGGTCCCCCTCCCCCAGCAGCCGCGGTCCCCCTCCCCCAGCAGCCGCGGTCCCCCTCCCCAGCAGCCGCGGTCCCCCTCCCCAGCAGCCGCGGTCCCCCTCCCCCAGCAGCCGCGGTCCCCCTCCCCCAGCAGCCGCGGTCCCCCTCCCCCAGCAGCCGCGGTCCCCCTCCCCCAGCAGCCGCGGTCCCCCTCCCCCAGCAGCCGCGGTCCCCCTCCCCCAGCAGCCGCGGTCCCCCTCCCCCAGCAGCCGCGGTCCCCGTCCCCCAGCAGCATTGTCTCGGGTCGGACAGTTTGATGGTGCTGTTTATTTGATGTCTCTATAATGTTTATTTGGATCTGTTTTCCCTGAGATTGCCTGTCCTGCCCGCTCTTCCCGCGGGCAGGGTGAGGCAGCGCCCGCCGCTGGCATCGGCCTGGAGCTGGGACACAACAAAGCAAAACAGACCAGAAGTAACTGATGGACAAAACAAAATGTGGGGAGTGCCCCAAACGGCGGGTGGAGCACAGCCCCAACAGAACAGGAAAAGAGACCAAACCTCATCCAATACCCGCCCAATGAAAGTGGGAGAATGGGGGTCGGTCCGGCAGCCCACCCCCTGCGGGGCCCAGCCAGCCCGGAAAGCTTCGAGTGTGCCCGTGGGCAGCGCCTGCCCCCGCTCCAGGGACCCCCGGCCGCCACCCAGCCCTTCCCACGGCACCCACAGCCCTCCGCCACCCAGCCCTTCCCACGGCACCCACAGGCCTCCCCACCCAGCCCTTCCCACGGCACCCACAGCCCGGCCCTCCGCCACCCAGCCCTTCCCACGGCACCCACAGCCCTCCGCCACCCAGCCCTTCCCACGGCACCCACAGCCCTCCGCCACCCAGCCCTTCCCACGGCACCCACAGCCCTCCCCACCCAGCCCTTCCCACGGCACCCACAGCCCGGCCCTCCGCCACCCAGCCCTTCCCACGGCACCCACAGCCCGGCCCTCCCCCACCCAGCCCTTCCCCCGGCACCCACAGCCCGGCCCTCCGCCACCCAGCCCTTCCCACGGCACCCACAGCCCGGCCCTCCGCCACCCAGCCCTTCCCACGGCACCCACAGCCCTCCCCCACCCAGCCCTTCCCACGGCACCCACAGCCCGGCCCTCCGCCACCCAGCCCTTCCCACGGCACCCACAGCCCTCCGCCACCCAGCCCTTCCCACGGCACCCACAGCCCGGCTCTCCGCCACCCAGCCCTTCCCACGGCATCCACAGCCCTCCGCCACCCAGCCCTGCCCACGGCACCCACAGCCCGGCCCTCCGCCACCCAGCCCTTCCCACGGCACCCACAGCCCTCCGCCACCCAGCCCTTCCCACGGCACCCACAGCCCGGCTCTCCGCCACCCAGCCCTTCCCACGGCATCCACAGCCCTCCGCCACCCAGCCCTGCCCACGGCACCCACAGCCCGGCCCTCCGCCACCCAGCCCTTCCCACGGCACCCAGAGCCCTCCGCCACCCAGCCCTGCCCACGGCACCCACAGCCCTCCGCCACCCAGCCCTTCCCACGGCACCCACGGCCCTCCGCCACCCAGCCCTTCCCACGGCACCCACGGCCCTCCGCCACCCAGCCCTTCCCACGGCACCCACAGCCCTCCGCTCCGCCAGCCCTGACCACGGCACCCACAGCCCTCCGCCACCCAGCCCTTCCCACGGCACCCACAGCCCTCCGCCACCCAGCCCTTCCCACGGCACCCACAGCCCTCCCCCACCCAGCCCTTCCCACGGCACCCACAGCCCTCCCCCACCCAGCCCTTCCCACGGCACCCACAGCCCTCCCCCACCCAGCCCTTCCCACGGCACCCACCGCCCTCCGCTCCGCCAGCCACCCGAATGGAGATTGGCGGAGGTGCGGATTCCTGAGCAGCGGCTCCCTTCCGACAGCCGCCACTCCTGACGGGGGAGAGCTGCGGCGCCTGGAGACCGTGTTCCAGACTTTGAGGAGGTCCTGGTACAAGACGGGCAGCGCCAACAGAGAGTTCCGAAGACCCTGCTGGTCCACAGACAGGAGCCGCACGTCGTAGTTCAGGCCGAGCCCCTGGGGGGAGAAATCCGTCGCCAGGGCCCCACCGTGGAGGAGGCTCAGCGTACAGGTAACGCTGCAGAGTCTGAGGGTGGAAGGTGGCAGTCCTGGTGCGGAGGCACACCAGCGCCTGACCGCCCTCCGCCATCGGGAGACTCCAGACCTCCGCAGCGACCCCGTGCAGTCGATTGTCCCGGAGGAACCGAAGCCGGGCTCTCTGGATGGTGGGACAAAGCCAGGGGGGGGGAGTCAGTGACCAGCCGGGACCACAGCATGGAGGCGATCAGCTGGTTTATGACGAGAACTCGGCCCCTGGGGGACAGCACTCGGAGCCGTCCTGTCCAGCGTCCCAGGCCAGCGGTGACCTTGGTCTCCAGCTCCTGCCCGTTCGCCGGCCAGGCTCCCTCTGCCGGGCAACGATGGACTCCCAGGTCGAGGCTGTTGGTCCGACTCCAGCTGAAGGGCCCGAGCTCCTCCGGGAGGGGGTCCACCTGCCACGGACCGACCAGGAGTCCGGAACATTTGGCCCAGTTGATCCGTGCGGAGGACGCGGCGGAGTAGACAGCTTGGCTCTCTCGCATCCTCCGGGGGTCCCCGGGGTCAGTGACCATGAGGAACACGGCATCAGCGTCCGCCGAGAGGACCACCCCCCCGTCCGGCTCGCGCAGAACCAGCCCCGTGAACCCCCTCCGCAGGAGGCACAGGAAAGGCCCCACGCAGAGGGAATAATGTTGGCCGGACAGGGGGCAGCCCTGACGCACTCCTCTCCCAAAGCGAAGGGGCGCCGTCAGGGACCCGTTAACCTTAATCAGACTCTCCGAGGCGGCGGACAGTAACCGGATCCGGGGGACAAAATACCACCCGAACCCGACAGCTCGCAGAGTCCCGAGCAAATCCCCGGGCCCCACCCTGTCGAACGCCTTCTCCTGGTCAAGAGACAGGGAGGTGCTCGACATACCAGTCCCCTGGGTAAAATGGATAATGTCCTGGGCCAGGTGGATATTGTCGTAGATTGTGCGGTCCGGGACTGTGTAGGACTGATCAGGGTGGATCATGTGGTCCAGCTCGGGGCCAAGGCGTAAAGACAGCACCTTGGCAAAGATTTTATAGTCCGTGCTGAGGAGGGAGACCAGTCGCCAGTTCTTAAGTCGGCGGAGATCCCCCTTCTTGTGCAGCAGGGCAATGACGGCCCTGCGCCACGAAAGGGGCATCTCCCCGGTCGCGGTACATTCCCCCAGGACCCCCGCGTAGTCGCTCCCCAAGACGTCCCAGCACGCCCTGAAGAACTCCACGGTCAGCCCGTCCAGCCCTGGGGATTTGCCCCGTGAGAGGCTGTCCAGGGCGCCGGTCAGCTCTTGGAGGTTGATGGCATTATCGAGCTTCCCGGCGCCCTCCGGGCCCACCTGCGGCAGGTCCTCCCACAGAACTCTGCAAGCGTCCTCGCTGGACGGACCCGGAGAGAAGAGGTCGGAGTAAAAATCCCTGATCAGGGTCCTGACCCCCTCCGGATCCGAGACGAGGGGCCGGTCGTCGGCCAGCAGCGTAGAAACCTGCCGACGGGCCCCGCGTCCTCTTTCCAGCGAGTAGAAGAAGCGGGAGCCGCGGTCCATGTCCGTTAGGAGACGGATCCGCGACCTCACGTCCTCGCCGCGGGACCCGGCGAGTTGCAGGTCCCGCAGTGCGCCCCTCTTCTCCCTGTACACCAGCCCCAGGGCCGGGCCTCATCGGGCTGAGCGAGACGTGACTCCAGATCGAGGAGTTCCTCAGCCAGGTTGGCGATCGTGGAATTCCGCCCCGCCGAAGACCCCTCCGTGTACCCCTGACAGAAGGCACGGTTCTGGGCATTGCCCACATCCCTCCGTAGCCGCAAGGAGGGGAAGTCACCCCGCTCCCTTCTCCAGCCGGCCCAGAAACGGCAGAACGAGTCCAGGAACCGCTCATCCTCCAGCAGCAGGTTGTTAAAGTGCCAGTACGCGGACCGTGTCTGAGCGCGGGACGGGGCGAGACCCGCCCACACCAGGTGGTGATCCGAGCTCGGCACCTGCTCCATGGAGGCCGTCGGAACGCTGGGCAAGTACGTCTTGGAAATGTAAAGACGGTCGATGCTGGACGCTTTGAACGGGGGCCGCACAGAGGTGCACCCCCGCAATTCAGAATGGAGAGTCCACCAGACATCCACCAAGTCAAAGGACCTAACCAGGTCCCTCAACTTCACCACCGCCGCCGGGCCGCGCTGGACTTCACCACGGTCCTTGTACTTGAGGGTGCAATTAAAATCCCCTCCTAGGATGATGCACTCTGTTTTTGAAAACTCACCACTATTCTTAGAATTCCCCCTCGACCAAAAAGGGCCGAGATTCTAAATGGTGATCAGGATTCTCACTCCCGACTCCGATGCAGGCTTCAGTGGGTGCTATTCAGGTCAAACTATATTTTCAAGTTATCCCCCGGTATAACCCATACCTTCACCGAAGATTTAATCTACTTCCCACTTAGTAGCATCGATCCTGGGTCCCGCATTGCTAAGGAAGTAAAGTAGACTTTGGAATAACCACTATTTCAGGTTAAATTAAGTTATTTTATTATTATATTTTTTCTTTTAACAGCTGCAAATACTTTCTTTACAGAAAGGAAAAATACCTTGCTTCTGGGTCCTTCTGGGTGGTTGAAGGGATCTTCAGGCCCACCTTGACAATCAATCTTCTTTATAAAGTCTGGTCTTCTTTAGATGTAACCGCTGATGAGCTTGGTTGCTGTGTCCTGTCTTTCCCATGTACCGAGCTGTGAGAGTTGACTCTGCAGACTGTCGCTGAGCTGACAGAGAGCTGACTTTAAATTCTAGTCTTCCTGAGATGTATTAGCTGTTTTAGCTCGGCTGCTATGCCTTGTCTTTCCCATGGCCGAGCTGACTGTAATCTGACTCTGAGCTGCTTGTTTCTTCTCTGCTTCTCTCTCTCCCTCCCTCTGAGTTCTGGTTCTGGTTCTGGTAGTTCCTGCCCTGGTCTCTGGGTTTACATATTTTTCTAACAGTTATCTAGTTTTTATGACTATATCGTAAAGTAACTTATTTCACTTTGATTGAAAAAAGTATCTTTGATCTAATCTTTCTAATCCAACTAAGTATTCATTTTGACATAACTGCATCTCAGAGATCTGATTACAGTGTTTCCTTTGTGATGATCAAAATGCTTTGGTTTCAAGAGGTGTTACTTTTAATTCCTGTCATTTCTGTAGTTTTATTTTCCAATTGTGTCCTCAGCTCGTAATTGTGACTTTGATTTTGGCTTTGAATTATGTTTCTCCTAGACTGATAGTCTCCAGTTTTCTTTAATTTACCTGGTTTAGCAAATTTTCACACCTAGAATTATCACCAAATTCAACTGAACCTCATCCTTTTTTCCAGCTGCTAACTAAGACAGTTACTTTCAATGAAGGTGTGAGCCATTGTTTTGGCTTGATTCAAAATCCTGTTCGTCTTGTTTGCTAAGCCTGCTTGACCAAGGCTATCTGCATTTTACAATCCTCTCCTGGCAGCTACTGTTAACCCTTTGTGGGATCTTTCCCTGTATCCTCTCATGTTTCTCCCAGACCAGATATTGCCAGACTTCCATGTTTCAAATGACACATCTTTCCATATTTTCAATAACACCCCGTCTTGACATTTGAAAAATAACTATATCATTTGGTCAATTATCCCCCCCCCCCCCATCTAATTGTACTGATGAACATTTATCCCCGACCTTTCTCATTTGTATGTCCATGTTTTGTGATTTTAAATTGTGCATCGTAATCAATTTGTACATGCATCCATATCACAGACCAGTGTCTTTTTTCGTTCTTTCCTCAAGTCCAATTACCGTGAACCAAAGCCGGAGCCGCTTAGGAAGGTACCACAATAGCTATATCCGTGTTCCACTACCTCCAAAGCAGTTTACTTCCTTGGGGTAGCAGCACCGTAGAAGCTTCCTCATGTCCCTTAGAAACAGCACACAACTCAGTCCATCAGTAACCAAAAAGGCCATTTGTCCATCACTGGCTGTTTCGTGTCCATTTTTCTGTCATCCAAATTGCTTACCGTTTCTCATTGGAATGGTAAATTATGACATCATGTACACCCACTGGTTCCCTCGCTTCATTAATTTAAAAGGTTCAATTGATCCTGCTTCTAACCCTGACTTCCCCACATTAATGTCTAATATTGTTCTGAACCATGTATGTCTGCCATTCCCTGGTGTACAGGAGAGAATATCTTTCCGACAAACTTCCTTCAACTCCCTTTCGTCTGTTATCATTTCCCTTACAACATTTGCAATACAATATGCCGACAGTATTCGCAAAACCACATCGAACTGTCACTTTTTCCAAATAAATTCTCCCTATTGTTAAATACACAGTAAAAAAAAATTGAGTCTTATCTTAACACATTACTCATCACCTAACTACACAAATAGACCGTGTGTTACAACTTTACATAATTGCAACTGTTATCACAATTTCAATACGAAAAATAAAGTACAATATCGACACATTCCTTCGTGGCTTTGGAACCAATAGTCACTGCATACTAAATATGGCGTGTTAACAGCATCAATATTATATGTGATGTTCTATGCAGTTAAATCATGAAAGCACACTAAACTACCACTATTCCCCCTCTATTAAAACATTCAGACAGTTTCGAAATGCTGATCAAGTTCACTAATACCCCCATTATCATACATACATAACAGTGCTAACAATTGACATGACATTTCTTCCTTAATAATGTTTACAGCTCGACAATGCAATATTGTTTGCTGCATTGGTAATAATTTCCCCCCCTTGGCATCAAGCTCCAAAAATTCTTAAACTATTGTTGTTTATCATATTGGGGTTCCTCGTCAGTCGCTGCTGTCTGCCGAGACCATTAATAACTCCACCACATAGTACATACCCCGTGGAGACCGTAGATCATCCATCAGCTGATGTCCAGTTAGAGATGCCTGACCGGAGGTTTCACTGTTCAGTAATAATTTGAGATTTTGATGTGTTTCCAACCCGTAAAGTTTTCCTACGGGCTCTATCATTTAATTCCCTCAAATATGTAGGCGATTGTATCATTAGTTTCCCCCCCAATCCTGTCTAAAACATTCCTTTCTGGAGTGTAGTTCTCTTCCTTCTTGTGAACTGGTTTGTCTGTTATTTACTTTTTCCATCTGAAAAATCAAATGAGCAGGTCAAGGGTGGAGAGGGCCCTATTCTTTACTTTGTACTTTCTATCTTCGTTTGAACACTCCCGAAGTACCCTCTCCAGGACTTCCGGATTCCTTTTGTTACCATTTCTTTTGTCTCTTTTCTTTTTTTCCTTATCATTGATGTACATCACACAATGAAGGCCTGTTAAGCCTCCTCCTTCTGTCATTGCACCCCTGAGTGAGATTCGAAGAATCTCAAACTCCTCCCCTTTTACTCACTCTGATCCAATCTGTCGAAACCTTACCCTGATACATTCCTGATATTGCTACTGCGTTTACTTCACTTACTTTATTTTGATTACACCGGATTTTTATGAAGGTAAGTTCCAAACATGACATTTTAACTTCATGATCTGTCCAATCAATGGTGCTAACGGGTTTTAATTCACTGTCTTCCCACCAATTGGGTCATGAGTTTTAATTGTGATATAATTTCTTTTGCTCCAGACACCATGCTTCGCTAAGTCAATGTTTACCCAGATTCTGAACAAACTTGTCTTCACATTTTACAGCTTCACTGATTATTTTCCCTGCAGTTTTAGTTGGTAGCTTCACCCAAACTTCCTCTGTTATCAATTGTTTGAATATCTTAATTTTACCTGCATCTATTTTTATCAAATCTTTTCCTGCCATCAGATTCCCTTTTCCTTATACTGCAAGTAATTCTCTTAATCTAACTTTTGATCCAAAATCTTTATTCTCTAAAGCTCCTTCTTCAATGTATTTAACATTCTAAACATGATTATTTTTGCTGGTGATATCCTTGAGCTCATTGGGCACTAGGACCCTGTGGAGCTATGCAGTGTCAATTCCAACGCTCAGTTTCAAAGCCTGCAAGCAGCTGACTGCTGCCCAGTACAAACACTTTATCTGTTTATTCTGAGACCAATTTAACTCTGAACATACTGATTTATCACCTCATAATACTGATCACATTTCTACCTGCCATTTATAACTTTTAATTGATGTGAAACTCGGTTTTGCAAAACACAACATTTTTTTAAACATACAAACACCAAAGGAAATTCACAATTCCTTCTTAGACACACACACACTCATTCATCCGCTCAGATCTTGGACCTCTACTTTGTAGTGTTTCACAAACCCTTATTGAACACGCACGCACGTTTATACACTGAGATATTGGACCTCTGTTCAGTTGGGTTTTAGTTACTTTTAACAAAAATTGAGACCCCCTCCATGCTGATAAAGTTTCAGTGATGCAGGAGTCTTTTGCCTCTATTAATTTCTTCCACTCTGGTTCATTGCTTCAACCGTGTTTCACAGCAAGAGGATTATTCTAATTGCCATTTTTCGGAATTCTAAGTTCTGTTCCTGGTTGTCCCTTTCAGTTGCAATCTGAAATTAAGGATAGGTGCCCTTTCTGGGCCCTACCCAAGGCTAACTAAGGCACTATCTTCCTGTTTTTAGTTAAGGGGCGATTGGTTATTGGTCTCTAAAGATTCTAGGCGTCCTCTATTTCTTCAGGATTTAACCTCACAATCTGCCTTACTCTAAGGATGATTTATTTTTTGACCTCCTTTTACCAGTAATGGATGCAAGATTTTTAGTGCTGTCACCAAGATGTCTTGCAGACTTTTCTCAGGGTCAGCATCTGCTAATTTGCTGATTTCACACCCAACCTGAGTCTTATGTCCCCTCGATCCACAGAATATCCTTACAGAAATCAATCACATGACTTTCCAGACTAAACTCGGCAGGTAAAGTCTGACTCACAATAGACCAGAAACTTCTAATATTCTCGTCTTTGTGCCGGTTAGAAACTTCTAATACTCTAACCGTTTGTTGGGAACTAGAAACTTCTAATATTCAAGCCCCCTCTGCTGATGTAGAAACTTCTACTATTCTAGCCTCGTTTTACCCAGAAACTTCTAATATTCTAGGTCTCCACGCTGGATGCCAGGGAGAAAGCAAAACAACCGGCTGGGCGCAATTCACACGGTGTTAACACGACGGCTGCCATGTGGAAAATAAAGCAACCCATTCGGCGTAATTGACAGGGTTTTAATTAAAACGTTGGGCGCCATGTTTTTGAAAACTCACCACTATTCTTAGAAGTCCCCCTATACCAAAAAGGGGCGACATTCTAAATGGTGATCAGGGATTCTCACTCCCCGACTCCAATGCAAGCTTCAGTGGGGGCTATTCAGGTCAAACTATGTTTTTTAGTTATCCAACGGTATAACCCATGCCTTCGCCGAAGATTTCACCTACGTACCACTTAGTACCATCGATCCTGGGTCCCGCATTGCTAAGTAAGTAAAGTAGACTTTGGAATAACCACTATTTCAGGTTAAATTAAGTTATTTTATTATTATATTTTTTTATTTTAAAAGCTGCAAATACATTTTTGCAGAAAGGAAAAAGACCTTGCTTCTGGGTCCTTCTGGGTGGTTGAAGGGACCTTCAGGCCCACCTTGACAATCAATCTTCTTTTTAAAGTCTGGTCTTCTTTAGATGTAATCGCTGATGAGCTCGGTTGCTGTGTCCTGTCTTTCCCATGTACCGAGCTGTGAGAGCTGGCTCTGCTGGCTATCTCTGAGCTGACATAGAGCTGACTCTTTAAATTCTAGTCTTCCTGAGATGTATTAGCTGTTTTAGCTCGGCTGCTATGCCTTGTCTTTCCCATGGCCGAGCTGACTGTAATCTGACTCTGAGCTTCTTGTTTCTTCTCTGCTTCTCTCTCTCCCTCCCTCTGAGTTCTGGTTCTGGTAGTTCCTGCCCTGGTCTCTGGGTTTACATATTTTTCTAACAGTTATCTAGTTTTTATGATTTTATTGCAAAGTATCTTATTTCACTTTGATTGTAAAAAGTATCTTTGATCTAAACTTTCTAATCCTACTAAGTATTCATTTTGACATAACTGCATCTCATAGATTTGATTACAGTGTTTCCTTTGTGATGATCAAAATGCTTTGGTTTCAAGAGGTGTTACTTTTAATTCCTGTCATTTATGTAGTTTTATTTTCCAATTGTGTCCTCAGCTCATAATTTTGACTTTGATTTTGGCTTTGAATTATGTTTCTCGTAGACTGATAGTCTCCAGTTTTCTTTAATTTACCTGTTTTAGCAAATTTTCACACCTAGAATTATCACCAAATTCAACTGAACCTCATCTTTTTTCCAGCTGCTAACTAAGACAGTTACTTTCAATGAAGGTGTGGGCCATTGTTTTTGGCTTCATTCAAAATCCTGTTTGTCTTGTTTGCTGAGCCTGCTTGAGCAAGGCTATCTGCATTTTACAATCCTTCCCTGGCAGCTGCTGTTAACCCTTTGTGGGATCTTTCCCTGTATCCTCTCTTGTTTCTCCCAGACCAGATATTGCCAGACTCCAATGTTTCAAATGACACATCTTTCCATATTTTCAATAACAACTCTCCCACCGGGATGGTGCCGAGAAGAGTGGACACCTTTTGGAAGGAAGCCGCCTGCTGCGGTCCGGCCACGGGAGCGGATACATTTACAAAGTGAATCACCCCTGCCCCGAAACGGGCCTTTAGGTGCAGCAGACGGCCTGGCACCGGCTCCTTGACCCTCCAAGATCTCCGGCTGAAAATGTGGAGCCAACAAGATAGCCACCCCGCCCGAACGTGGGATCAGGTGACTCATGAAGACTCCTCCTTGCCCCTCCAGGGTCCACTGAGCTTCGTCACCCGGATGGCCTGGGTTTCCTGCAGTAAGCACATCCCGTACTTTCCGTCCCGGAGGATAGACAAGAACTGGAACCGGTGGTGCGCGTGGCTGCTGCCGTTGATGTTGAGGCTGGCCATGGTTACCTCCATGTCAGCAGCAATAGTTATCCATCACCTTTAGTGCTCAGAGTGGGGGTACCGCCCCCTCCACTCCCTCAGGAGTCCCACAAGGAACTGAGCAGCTTGGCGCTGCTCCTCCTGGTCTTGATCGAACTCCCGGGCCTCTCTGGCATAGGCCCGGGCGGAGCCAAGGAGCAGCCCCAGATTTCCCCAGCTGCCCAGGGCCAGCCGCACACAGTCTGGGTGACCGTGATGTTTCCCAGAAATGTTGGTTCCCCAGGGGGGACGAGGGGAGACTCGGTGCCGGGTGTGAGGGTGCCCTCTGCCTCTCTGCAGATCGCGTCTAAATCCTCCGCCTCACCCGCCAGCGAGCAGCCTTCCTCCTCCGAACGGTTACCTCCCGGGCTCGAGTCCCTCGCCACATGGGAGTATGGCGTGCGGCACGGGCCCACCGGCCAACCCATGGCCCGTGTCGACCCCACCCCTGGGTCGTCCTCAGGCAGGTCCCTCGCAGGCTCCTCAGGGCCCGTGGACAGCGCCTCCACCCACGCCGGCGACTCCGGGACCTCGGAGAGGCCCCCCGGAAACATGTCCGGGTTGAAAACAGGGCTCTCCGGCGTCGCCCGCTCGGGTGTAGAGGGCGGGGAGCCTTCCCCTCCTCCCCCGTCCACGGCCCACAGTGGCACGATGAGCGGTCGCTGCTGCTGCCGGCCCCCGGCGATGGTGAAGAGGAGGTGTCCGGGGAGGAAACTTGCACCGGGCGGGACGGGCCCCCAGGGGCTTCGACTCCGCTCGACCCCGGGTCCTCCTGCTCGGGGGCGACAGCAGCTCGAGTGGCTCGGGGGCCTCGGAGGCCCCCCCGGCCTTGCTTCTCTTCATTGTGTGCCCCGGGCCAGGCGTCAGGGGGATGGGCACCAACACGGGAGACCCCCCCCCCCCTCCTCGCCCGGGGAGGGGGCAGCAACCCCACCTCTAGACCGGGCAGGCGGCGCTTGCGGGGAGGGGGCGGCTCGGGATCGCCCTGCTGCACGGCCTCCATGGCGGGAGAGGCCCCGGCAGCATCCCCCTCCCCCTCCCGGCTCAGGCGGACAGGAGCCTGGCGGCGGAAGGAGTAGACATGGCGGAGGGAGGGGTCCCGCAGGCCGAGCGTCAGCGGCGCCGCCCCGGACCTGACCTCCCCCAGTAGGTTGGGATGGGCAGGAGGAGCTCGGTGGGGAGGGAGGGCGGGACGTTTGATAGAACAACACGTTCTGCGGTGGCCTCCAGCGTCTCCACCGCCACGTGTGTCCCGCCCACCGTGAGCCCCCTTTCCAGGGCCCGGTGGGCCGCCTGCTCGGCCCGCAGGAAGAACCCGGCCTTGCCGTACATCCGCGAGGCGGCTACGATGGCCGAGGGGCCGACAGCCCCGCCCATCGCACGGGTGCCCGCCTCAATGGTCACGGTAGGGTGGGCATAGCACTTCACCCCCAGCTGCCGCGTGAGCAGGCGGGAGGGCGAGGGCACCGCGGGGGCAGCGGAGCGACGGGAGGCTGCCGCCCCCACATAATGTCTTGTCCGCCCTGCCCCCGGCAGTGGAGGATGCACCCGAGGTGCTGGCCAGAGGGGTGGGAGGACAGGAGGCCGGGCCTGCAGCCCTGGATGGTCCCACTCCCACCTCAGGCAGAGGGGTGGGAGGACAGGAGGCCGGGCCTGCAGCCCTGGATGGTCCCAGTCCCACCTCAGGCAGAGGGGTGGGAGGACAGGAGGCTGGGCCTGCCGCCCTGGATGGTCCCACTCCCACCTCAGGCAGAGGGCTGGGAAGACAGCAGGCCGGGCCTGCAGCCCTGGATGGTCCCAGTCCCACCTCAGGCAGAGGGGTGGGTGGACAGGAGGCCGGCCTGCAGCCCTGGATGGTCCCTGTCCCACCTCAGGCAGACGGGTGGGAGGACAGGAGGCTGGGCCTGCCGCCCTGGATGGTCCCACTCCCACCTCAGGCAGAGGGGTGGGAGGGCAGGAGGCTGGGCCTGCAGCCCTCGATGGTCCCAGTCCCACCTCAGGCAGGGTGGGAGGACAGGAGGCCGGGCCTGCAGCCCTGGATGGTCCCACTCCCACCTCAGGCAGAGGGGTGGGAGTACAGGAGGCCGGGCCTGCAGCCCTGGATGGTCCCACTCCCACCTCAGGCAGAGGGGTGGGAGGACAGGAGGCTGGGCCTTCAGCCCTGGATGGTCCCACTCCCACCTCAGGCAGAGGGGTGGGAAGACAGGAGGCCGGGCCTGCAGCCCTGGATGGTCACACTCCCACCTCAGGCAGAGGGGTGGGAGGACAGGATGCCGGGCCTGCAGCCCCGGATGGTCCCAGTCCCACCTCAGGCAGAGGGGTGGGAGGACAGGAGGCCGGGCCTGCAGCCCTGGATGGTCCCACTCCCACCTCAGGCAGAGGGGTGGGAGGACAGGAGGCCGGGCCTGCAGCCCTCGATGCTCCCACTCCCACCTCAGGCAGAGGGGTGGGAGGACAGGGTCCGCAGTCCCCGATGGTCCCACTCCCACCTCAGGCAGAGGGCTGGCAGGACAGCAGGCCGGGCCTGCAGCCCTGGATGCTCCCACTCCCACCTCAGGCAGAGGGGTGATCAAACCGTGATCTTTATCAATGATGAGAATACAGAAACAGTGGAAGTTTAAACTTGACAGATATTTCACAGCTGGATTCACACAATACAGACAGCAATGTCTCGTAGATTGTGGAAGTGCCACAAATGTTGTCAAATGCAGTACGTGGGGTCCCTCAATGTTTCAATCTTGCTGAGAGACTGTCAGCCCACAGGGACAACATTTCTGTTTAATAGGACTGATGGACAAGTTAAAATAGTTCCGTTTCAAAGTTTAAAATAACCAGTCATTGCTCTGTGCAGCTTTCGGAATCTGTCAGTGGAATTTACTTCACACAGGCAAGTTTAACAAGTGTATTGGGGAACTGATTAGAAGTTTTGATGGAGATATTCCTGCATTGTGGAAAGGTGTGAGATCTTTTTAGGGTTGGGAAATGGATTGAGGATCAAAGGAAGCAGTTTTTTCTTAACTACATTAGACTGAGAGCCTTGAAGATTCACAACTTCCATGAGCTGTGATAAAGGATTGATTAACCAAGGCCTATTATTCAAATACTTCAGACAAGTGAATAAGCTACAGGAACATTGAATATACAGACAGAGACAAGCAGACACCTGTAATCGGAGCTTAAACTTCACGTTTGAATGTGAAGGGCTGAAATAAATAAGAGTCCACCCTGGGATTCGGTGCAATTTAAGTTCTGCTTTTCCAAAAAATAAAAATAACTATCTGCAATGAAAAATTCCTTGGGCAGGCCAGAGGGATTTTGACTCTGTATTTAACTCCAGACAGTATTTGTGTTGTGAGTGTTTGATGGACAGTGTAGATGAAGCTTTACTCTGAAACACTGGAATTCAGTCTCAGGGCTGATTTAATCAAAATGCTTCAGAATACTAATTGACATTGTACATAGAATCATAGAAGTTTACAGCATGGAAACAGGCCCTTCGGCCCAACCAGTCCATGCTGCCGAGTTTTTAGCATTAAGCTAGTCCCAGTTGCCCGCACTTGGCCCATAACCCTCTATACCCATCTTACCCATGTAACTATCTAAATGTTTTTTTAAAAGACACAATTGTACCCGCCTCTACTACTACCTCTGGCAGCCCATTCCAGACACTCACTACCCTCTGAGAGAAGAAATTGCCCCTCTGGGCCCTTCTGAATCTCTCCCCTCTCACCTTAAACCTATGCCCTCTAGTTTTAGACTCCCCTACCTTTGGGAAAAGATGTTGACTATCTACCTTATCTATGCCCCTCATTATTTTATAGACCTCTATAAGATCACCCCTAAGCCTCCTACGCTCCAAGGAAAAAGGTCCCAGTCTATTCGGCCTCTCAAAAAGAACAAGGAACAAAGAAATATACAGCACAGGAACAGGCCCTTCGGCCCTCCAAGCCCGTGCCGACCATGCTGCCCGACTAAACTACAATCTTCTACACTTCCTGGGTCCGTATCCGTCTATTCCCATCCTATTCATGTTTTGTCAAGTTGCCCCTTAAATGTCCCTATCGTCCCTGCTTCCACCACCTCCTCCGGTAGCGAGTTCCAGGCACCCACTACCCTCTGCGTAAAAAACTTGCCTCGTACACCTACTCCTTATAACTCAAACCATCAAGTCCCGGCAACATCCTAGTAAATCTTTTCTGCACTCTTTCCAGTTTAATAATATCCTTCCTATCATAGGGTGACCAGAACTGCACACAGTATTCCAAGTGTGGCCGTACCAGTGTCTTGTACAACTTCAACAAGACGTCCCAACTCCTGTATTCAATGTTCTGACCAATGAAACCAAGCCTGCCCAATGCCTTCTTCACCACCCTGTCCACCTGCGACTCCACCTTCAAGGAGCTATGAACCTGTACTCCTAGATCTCTTTGTTCTATAACTCTCCCCAACGCCCTACCATTAACTGAGTAGGTCCTGGCCTGATTCGATCTGCCAAAATGCATCACCTCACATTTATCTAAATTAAACTCCATCTGCCATTCGTCGGCCCACTGGCCTAATTGATCAAGATCCCGTTGCAATCCTAGATAACCTTCTTCACTATCCACTGTGCCACCAATGTTGGTATCATCTGCAAACTTACTAACCATGCCTCCTAAATTCTCATCCAAATCATTAATATAAATCACAAATAACAGTGGACCCAGCACCGATCCCTGAGGCACACCACTGGTCACAGGCCTCCAGTTTGAAAAACAACCCTCTACAACCACCCTCTGCCTTCTGTCGTCCAGCCAATTTTGAATCCAATTGGCAACCTCACCCTGGATTCCATGAGCTTTAACCTTCTGCAACAACCTACCATGCGGTACCTTGTCAAAGGTTTTGCTAAAGTCCATGTAGTCAACGTCTACTGCACTGCCCTCATCTACCTTCTTGGTCACCCCCTCAAAAAACTCAATCAAATTTGTGAGACATGATTTTCCACGGACAAAGCTATGCTGACTGCCCCGAATCAGTCCTTGCCTCTCTAAATGCTGGTAGATCCTGTCTCTCAGAATACCTTCAAGCAACTTACCTACTACAGACGTTAGGCTCACCGGTCTGTAGTTCCCAGGCTTTTCCCTGCTGCCCTTCTTAAACAAGGGCACAACATTCGCCACTCTCCAATCCTCAGGCACCTCACCTGTGGCTGCCGATGATTAAAATATGTCTGTTAGGGGACCCGCAATTTCCTCCCTAGCCTCCCACAACACCCTGGGATACATTTCATCAGGTCCCGGGGATTTATCTACCTTGATGCGCTTTAAGACTTCCAGCACCTCCTCCTCTGTAATATGCACACTTCTCAAGACATCACTATTTATTTCCCCTAATTTCCTAACATCCATGCCTTTCTCCACCGTGAATACCGATGAGAAATATTCATTCAGGATCTCACCCAACTCTTGTGGCTCTGCACATAGATGCCCTTGTTGATCCTTAAGAGGCCCTACTCTGTCCCTAGTTACTCTTTTCCCCTTTATGTATTTGTAGAATCTCTTTGGATTCTCCCTTGCATTATTTGCCAAAGCAATTTCATGTCCCCTTTTTGCCCTCCTGATTTCCCTCTTAACTCTATTTCGACAATCTCTATACTCTTCAAGGGATCCACTTGATCCCAGTTGCTTATGTACGTCATATGCCTCCTTCTTCTTTTTGACCAGAGTCTCAATATCTCGAGTCATCCAGGGTTCCCTACTTCTACCAGCCTTGCCCTTCACTCTAAAGGGAATGTGCTTACACTGAACCCTGGTTAACACATTTTTAAAAGCCTCCCATTTACCAGCCGTCCCTTTGCCTGCCAACAGTCTCCCCCAATCTACCTCTGCAAGTTCCTGTCTGATACCATCAAAATTGGCCTTGCCCCAATTAAGAATTTTAACTCTTGGGCCAGACCTATCATTCTCCATAGCTATCTTAAAACTAATGGAGTTATGGTCACTTGTCCCAAAGTGATCCCTCACTTCTGTCACTTGCATTTCCTTATTTCCCAAGACGAGGTCAAGTTTTGCCCCCTCTCTAGTCGGTCCATCCACATACTGAATGAGAAATTCCTCCTGAATACACTCAACAAATTTCCCTCCATCCAAGCCCCTAATGCTCTGGCTGTCCCAGTCAATGTTGGGAAAGTTAAAGTCCCCTACTACTACCACCCTATTATTCTTGCAGCTATCTGTAATCTCCTTACATATTTGCTCCTCAATTTCCCGCTGACTATTTGGGGGCCTGTAGTACAGTCCTACCAAGGTGATCTCTCCCTTCTTATTTTTCAGTTCCACCCATATAGACTCAGTGGGCGAACCCTCGGATATATCCCCTCTAAGTACTGCCGTGATGTTCTCCCTAATCAAAAACGCCACTCCCCCTCCTCTCTTACCTCCTGTTCTATCCTTTCTATAGCATCTGTACCACGGAACATTGAGCTGCCAATCCTGCCCCTCCCTTAGCCATGTTTCAGTCATAGCTATAATATCCCAGTCCCATGTGCCCGTCCATGCCCTGAGTTCATCCGCTTTGCCCGTCAGGCCCCTTGCATTGAAATAAATGCAGTTTAATGTAGACCGTCCTTGCTCTCTGCCCTGCTTTCTCAGGTCATGCTTTACACACTCTCCCTTCCTGCCTTTTGTTTCTGTCCCCACTGACTTCCTACATCGGTTCCCATCCCCCTGCCACATTAGTTTAAACCCTCCCCAACTGCACTAGCAAACACACCCCCGAGAACATTGGTTCCGGTCCCACCCAGATGCAGACCGTCCGATTTGTACAGGTCCCACCTCCCCCAGAACCGGTCCCAATGTCCCAGGAATTTGAAACCCTCCGTCTTGCACCATCTCTCATGCCACGTATTCATCCTAGCTATCCTGTCATTCCTACTCTGACTATCACGTGGCACTGGTAGCAATCCTGAGATTACTACCTTTGAGGTCCTACTTTTTAATTTAACTCCTAACTCCCTAAATTCAGCTTGTAGGACCTCATCCCGTTTTTTACCTATATTGTTGGTGCCTATATGCACCACGACAGCTGGCTGTTCACCCCGCTTCCAATGTCCTGCAGCCGCTCCGAGACAACCATGACCCTTGCACCAGGGAGGCAACATACCATCCTGGATTCTCGTTTGCGTCCACAGAAACGCCTGTCTATTCCCCTTACAATTGAATCCCCTATCACTATAGCTCTGCCACTCTTCTTCCTGCCCAGCTGCGCAGCAGAGCCAGCCACGGTGCTATGAACCTGGCTGCTGCTGCCTTCCCCTGGTGATCCATCTCCCACAACAGTTTCCAAAACGGTAAATCTGTTTTGGAGGGAGATGGCCGCAGGGGATCCCTGCACTGCCTTCCTACTCTTCCTCTGTCTGTTGGTCACCCATTCCCTATCTGCCTCAGTAATTTTAATCTGCGGTGTGACCAACTCACTGAATGTGCTATCCACAACTTCCTCAGCATCGCGGATGCTCCAAAGTGAGTCCATCCGCAGCTCCAGAGCCGTCAAGCGGTGTAACAGGAGCTGCAGTTGGACACACTTCTTGCAGATGAAGGAGTCAGGGACACCAGAAGGGTCCCTGACTTGCCACATCTCACAAGAGGAGCATGACACAGGTCTGAGCTCTCCTGCCATGACTTAAACCTGAAGTTAAATTTGAACTACACTACACAGCTAAGAGAAAGTCAAAGAGAGAGAAATCACTTACCAGTCACAAGCCAATCACTTACCTGCTGGCTGTGATGTAATTGCTCCCGAGACTCCCTCACAGGTCTGCTTCTCTGTACCTCCTTAAGATGAGCACAAAATTCCCTTAACTAGTTAATTAATTTAATTAATTAATTGGATTTTTTCTTTTTTTTTTGGGGGGGGGGGGGTGGGGGGGGGGGGGAAACTTAACCCAAACACCGAACTCCAAAAAAAAACACAGCCCTCACTCCCCTCTTACCCGAACTCAGCCTTACCCAAACTCAGATACACTCTGTTTGCCTCCAGCACTGTTTCTAAAGGCACTTCAGCCACACCCTTTGTATCCTTCCTGATTTACAGTCAGCCAATAGGCCTGCTCCCAAAACTGATCTCCCGAAACTAACAGCTGACCTGCAAGGTACGGAAGTGGTTAAGCAGTACTTACCTCACCCAGGCCGCGACCTTTTAAACTGTCCCCTCTGCCTCGCAGCTCCTGCGCTTTTTCAAACTCCCGCGCTGTTTCCAAGGTCCCGGCTCTCTCTCTCCCGAACTAACAGCTGACCTGCAAGGTAAGGAAGTTGTTAAGCAGTACTTACCTCACCCACGCCGGCACGATCCTTTAAAACAGAGATGTGGAGGAATTTATTCAGCCAGACCGTACTGAATCTGTGGAACTCTCTGTCACAGAAGGCTGTGGAGGCCAAATCACTGAGTGTCTTTAAGACAGAGACAGATAGGTTCTTGGTTAATAAGGAGATCAGGGGTTATGGGGAGAAGGTGAGAAGGTAGGAGAATGAGGGTGAGAAACATATCAGCCATGATTGACTGGCGGAGCAGGCTCGCTGGGCCGAGTGACCAAGTTCAGCTCCTGTGTCTTCTGGTCTTACGGCCGTAAATGTCCAACTCGGTTTGAAATATGGCTTTGGGTGTCAGCCTCCATTATTCTTACAGAAAATGAGGTAATGATAGGATGTGAGGAAGAAGCGGGAAATGACATTGAGGCAGAAGCTGAGCAGTGATTAAATTGAATGGTGGAGGAGGTGTGAGGGACCGTGTAGTCTCCCCATGTTGTCATTTGTTATCAGTTCCGGATCTACATTACTCCTGATGAATGTAGCTGCATGATCATATACTTCAGTTACATCTTTCCCACAGATATTTATATTGTTCATGGAAACAGTTCATTTACATCCAGATTATCCAAAACGTTATCATCTTAAATGTGTGGAAGGATTCTCACATCATCGTCTTTTATTCCCAATAACCCAGCCTCAGCCGATCCAATCATCCCGAAGGGAAAACTGCTTCTAAACGATTCACACAGCGAGTGGTTCTGATCTGGTCTGCACGGCCTGGGACACTGGTGCCGGCAGATACAACAGTTGTTTCACAGGGAATGGTAGGAGTGACAGAAATCAAATGTACGTCTCCAGGGAATGGGCGGTGCAGTGGGATTGAATCATCTGCTCATCTACAGAGCTGCTGAGGTCAAACCGAATGAAATGAAACGGAATGAAATGAAATGAAAATCGCTTATTGTCATAAGTAGGCTTCAAATGAAGTTACTGTGAAAAGCCCCTAGTCGCCACATTCCGGCGCCTGTTCGGGGAGGCTGGTACGGGAATTGAACCATGCTGCTGGCCTGCCTTGGTCTGCTTTAAATGCCAGCGATTTATCCCAGTGTGCTAAACCAGCCCCAGGAATGAATGTCCTCCTTCGGGACTTCACGCACTTTTAAGGCTTTGGATGTGGTCTGGCTGTGAGATGAAGGGACCAACACCTGCAGGTTCCCTCCAAGTTCCCCCGCGCCGCGAGTATTCTCACTGTAATCCTTTCTATTCACCGTGTCCATGTGTGAACCCAGCGCCCGCTTTAGCTCACTGCTTACTTCACAGCATCAACTTCATTGTAAGTTCCAATCTGTCTGACCCTGGGCGCTGCCTGTGCTTTAATATTGAAAACATCTGTGTTGCTCCCAATAAAAGCAGACGCACATTTAATAATTAGAGGGAGGTCTATCTTTTTTCAGGTTGCTTTACAATTATTTTTAAAAGTGGCTGTGCCACGTGTTTGCTTTCTGGCCTCTGACTGGGGAAAGACAAGTTCTATTCCAGCTCTGCACAATAACTGACCTATCACACTCTGTCAGTTATTCACAACTTAAATGGTGCAATACTGCATGGAGGACATTTACTTCATCCAGGATCTAATTTTATAATTTAGGAACACGTTTGTTTACTCAGCAAATGTATTAATCGGTATTGTGTTTCCCACATGATAGCCAGTTTCCCATATCTCCAAGAACACTCCCTCACACTCTATCTCTCCCTTGCACTCTCTCCCTCCCTCACCCTCACTCTCTCACACTATCCCTCTCTCACACTCTCTCCCTCGCTCACACTCTCTCCCTCTCAACAATCCCTCCCACTCTCACACTCTCTCCCTCTCCCACACTGTCACCCACTCTCACACTCTCTCCCTCTCCCACACTGTCTCCCTCTCTCACACTGTCTCCCTCTCTCACACTCTCTCCCTCTCTCACACTGTCTCCCTCTCTCAAACTCTCTCCCTCTCTCACATTGTCACCCACTCTCACACTCTTTCCCTCGCTCACACTCTCTCCCTCTCAACAATCCCTCCCTCTCTCACACTCTATCCCTCTCCCACACTTTCTCCCTCTCTCACTCTCTCTCTCTCTCTCTCACACTCCCTTCATCTCTCACAGTGTCTCACTCTCTCCCTCTCTCACACGCTCTCCCTCTCCCACACTGCCACCCACTCTCACACTGTCTCCCTCTCTCACACTCTCTCCCTCTCCCACACTGTCACGCACTCTCAAACTCTCTCCCTCTCCCACACTGTCACCCACTCTCACACTCTCTCCCTCTCCCACACTGTCACCCACTCTCACACTGTTTCCCACTCCGACACTCTCTCCCACTCTCACACTGTCTCCCTCTCTCACACTCTCTCCCTCTACCACACTGTCACCCACTCTCACACTCTCTCCCTCTCCCACACTGTCACCCACTCTCACACTCTCTCCCTCTCCCACACTGTCACCCACTCTCACACTGTCTCCCTCTCTCACACTCTCTCCCTCTCCCACACTGTCACCCACTCTCACACTCTCTCCCTCTCCCACACTGTCACCCACTCTCACACTGTCTCCCACTCTCTCACTGTCTCCCTCTCCCACACTGTCACCTAGTCTCACACTCTCCCTCTCCCACACTGCCTCCCACTCTCACACTCTCTCCCTCTCCCACACTGCCTGCCACTCTCACACTCTCTCCCTCTCCCACACTGCCTCCCACTCTCTCCCTCTCCCACACTGCCTCCCACTCTCACACTCTCTCCCTCTCCCACACTGCCTCCCACTCTCACACGCTCTCCCTCTCTCACACTGTCACCCACTCTCCCTCTCACTCCCTCTCTCACACTGTCACCCACTCTCACACTCTCTCCCTCTCCCACACTGTCACCCACTCTCCCTTTCACTCCCTCTCTCACACTGTCACCCACTCTCACACTCTCTCCCTCTCTCACACTCTCTCCCTCTCCCACACTGTCACCCACTCTCACACACTCTCCCTCTCCCACACTGCCTCCCACTCTCTCCCTCTCCCACACTCTCTCCCTCTCCCACACTGCCTCCCACTCTCACACTCCCTCTCCCACACTGCCTCCCACTCTCACACTCTCTCCCTCTCCCACACTGCCTCCCACTCTCACACTCTCTCCCTCTCCCACACTGCCTCCCACTCTCACACTCTCTCCCTCTCCCACACTGTCACCCACTCTCTCCCTCTCTCACACTGTCACCCACTCTCACAATCTATCCCTCTCTCACACTCTCTCCCTCACCCACACTGTCACCCACTCTCACACTCTCTCCCTCTCCCACACTGTCACCAACTCTCACACTGTCTCCCTCTCTCACACTCTCTCCCTCTCCCAGACTGTCTCCCTCTCTCACACTCTCCCTCGCTCACACTCTCTCCCTCTCAACAATCCCTCACACTCTCACACTCTCTCCCTCTCTCACACTGTCTCTCTCTCTGACACTCTCTCCCTCTCCCACACTGCCTCCCACTCTTACACTCTCTCCCTCTCTCACACTATCTCCCTCTCCCACACGCTCTCCCCCTCTCACACTCTCTCCCTCTCTCACACTCTCTCCCTCGCTCACACTCTCTCCATCTCAACAATCCCTCCCACTCTCACACTCTCTGCCTCTCCCACACTGCCTCCCACACTCTCTCCCTCTCACACACTCTCTCACACTCTCTCCCTCTCTCACACTCTCTCCCTCTCCCACACTGGCTCCCTCTCTCACACTTTCTCCCTCTCTCACACTCTCTCCCTCTCTCACACTTTCTCCCTCTCTGACACTCTCTCCCTCTATCACATTCTGTTCCCCTCTCACACTCCCTCCCTCTCTCACAGTGTCTCACTCTCTCACACTCTCTCACTCTCTCACCCTCCCTCTCTCACCCTCCCTCTCTCACACTATCTCCCTCTCTCATACTCTCTCCCCCTCTCCCCTTTCGCATTCTCTCTTTTGTACTCCCTCCCTCTCTAGCACTCTCACCCTCTCTCACACTCTCCCCCTCACATTCCCTCCCTCTGACACATTCTCTACCTCAGTCACCCTCCCTCTCTCCCACTGTCTCCCACTTTGTCTCCCTGTCAGACTCTCTCCCTCTTTCACACTCTTTCCCTGTCTAACACAATCTACCTGTCTCACTCACTCTCCCTTCCTCACACTCTCTCCCTCTCTCACCCTCCATCTCTCACAATCCCTCCATCTCTCACACTCCCTCTCTCAAATTCCTGCCTCTCACATACTTTCTTCTTCATAGATACTCACTCCCACTCTCCCACTCTCTCTAGAAGATTTCCCTTGCCTCACACTTACCCCTCTCTCACATTCTGTCCCTCTCTCTCACTCTCCACCCCCCCTCTCTCTCTCTGCATCATGCCTCCCTCCCTCTCTCATATTTCCGTTAGACAATTTCACACTCTGTCCCTCTCTCTCTCCATCCCTCTATCTCTCTCCCTCCATGCCTCCCTCCCTCTCACAAAACTCCCTCAATGACACTTTCTCTCACACTCTTTCTATCTCTCACACTTTGTCCCTCTCTCACACTTTCTCTCACTCTCTATCCCTCTCTCACAATTTCTCTAACACTCTTTCCCTCTCTCACACTTTCTCTCACTCTCTATCCCTCTCTCACACTTTCTCTCACACACTTTCCCTCTCTCACACTTTCTCTCACTCTCTTTCCCTCTCTCACAGTTTTTCTCACTCTCATTCCCTCTCTCACAATTTCTCTCACTCTCTTTCTCTCTCTCACAATTTCTCTCACAATCCTTCCCTCTCTCACACTTTCCCTCTCTCACACTTTTTCTCACTCTCATTCCCTCTCTCACAATTTCTCTCACTCTCTTTCCCTCTCACACAATTTCTCTCACACTCTTTCTCTCTCTCACACGTTCTCTCACATTCTTTCCCTCTCTCACACTTTCCCTCTCTCACACTTTTTCTCACACTCTTTCCCTCTCTCACACTTTCCGTCTCTCACACTTTCTCTCACACTTTCCCTCTCTCACACTTTCTCTGACTCTCTTTCCCTCTCTCACACTTTCTCTCACACTCGTTCCCTCTCTCACACTTTCTCTCACACTCTTTCCCTCTTTCACACTTTCTCTCACTCTCTTTCCCTCTCTCGCACTTTCTCTCACACTCTTTCCCTCTCTCACACTTTCTCTCACACTCTTTCCCTCTATCACACTTTCTCTCACTCTGTTTCCCTCTCTCACACCTTCCCTCACAATCTTTCCCTCTCCCGCTCCCTCAGTCACTCAGTCGCTCTCTCCTGTACTTATGTCTAAGATTATGTGAGTATTTAATACACCATCCTTCTCACCCAATCTGCCTCCCTCAGCCACTCAGTCTCTCCACTCTCTGCTTCCCTTTCTCTCAGACAATCCACCTCTTTCTCCCGTTTTATCCTTTATTTCTCCACCCTCTTTCTCTCCCAATATCTCTCCTCGCACCCTCTTTCTCTCTCACCCTGTCTTCTATCAGCACATCTCACAGACCAGTTCTCTCTTCCTCCACATCTCACCCCGCCTCTCTCCCAGTTGAAGTGTGTGTATCAGAAGGAGGCCGGTGTCAGTTAGAGACGGGGTACTAGTTTTCACTGCTGACTATGTATTAATGCTGCTCTCTGAGGTGATGAGTTTGTTGCTGCTGCAGCCTCTGAGTTTTCTGAGGTTCCAATGATTCTAAATATTTTCTTAGTTTGAGGGGCTGAATCAGATTTAGATATGGGATCACATACTTTGCACTTTAAATAGTTCCAGATTTTGGAGACATTGAAATGTTCTACTTATGCTCAAACAGAAACTACTGAAATAAAATAAAGGAATGGTCACAGTTACAGAGACAGCTACACCCCAGTGTGCAGTGGAACCACCCAGAGAAACACACTGACAATTGGAACTGAACCACTGAATGGTCACAGTTACAGAGACAGCTACACCCCAGAGTGCAGTGGACCCTCCCAGAGAAACACACTGACAATTGGAACTGAATCACTGAATGGTCACAGTTACAGAGACAGCTACACCCCAGAGTGCAGTGGAACCACCCAGAGAAACACACTGACAATTGGAACTGAATCACTGAATGGTCACAGTTACAGACGCAGCTACACCCCAGGGTGCAGTGGAACACCCAGAGAAACACACTGACAATTGGAACTGAATCACTGAATGGTCACAGTTACAGAGGCAGCTACACCCCAGAGTGCAGTGGAACCATCCAGAGAAACACACTGACAATTGGAACTGAATCACTGAATGGTCACAGTTACAGAGGCAACTACACCCCAGAGTGCAGTGGAACCACCCAGAGAAACACACTGACAATTGGAACTGAATCACTGAATGGTCACAGTTACAGAGGCAGCTACACCCCAGAGTGCAGTGGAACCATCCAGAGAAACACACTGACAATTGGAACTGAATCACTGAATGGTCACAGTTACAGAGGCAGCTACATCCCAGAGTGCAGTGGACCCACCCAGAGAAACACACTGACAATTGGAACTGAATCACTGAATGGTCACAGTTATAGAGGCAGCTACACCCCAGAGAGCAGTGGAACCACCCAGAGAAACACACTGACAATGGGAACTGAATCACTGAATGGTCACAGTTACAGAGGCAGCTACACCCCAGAGTGCAGTGGAACCATCCAGAGAAACACACTGACAATTGGAACCGAATTACTGAATGGTCACAGTTACAGAGTCAGCTACACCCCAGAGTGCAGTGGAACCACCCAGAGAAACACACTGACAATTGGAACTGAATAACTGAATGGTCAGAGTTACAGAGGCAGCTACACCCCAGAGCGCAGTGGAACCACCCAGAGAAACACACTGACAATTGGAACTGAATGGTCACAGTTACAGAGGCAGCTACACCCCAGAGTGCAGTGGAACCACCCCGAGAAACACACTGACAATTGGAACTGAATCACTGAATGGTCACAGTTCCAGAGACAGCTGCACCCCAGAGTTCAGTGGACCCACCCAGAGAAACACACTAACAATTGGAACTGAATCACTGAATGGTCACAGTTACAGAGGCAGCTACACCCCAGAGTTCAGTGGACCCACTCAGAGAAACACGCTGACAATTGGAACAGAATCACTGAATGGGCAGAGTTACAGGGGCAGCTACAGCCCAGAGTGCAGTGGACCCACCCAGAGAAACACACTGACAATTGGAGCTGAACACTGAATGGTCACAGTGGAGTGAAGGTTATCACTGAAACAATCTGAGATGTAGAGATGGGACTGATGGTGTCTGAGTGGACAGCATCCTTTCTGTTAATGTTAGTTGAACAATGTGATCAACACAGTCTAGTGTTTGCAAAGAGGTCACTCACTCACAAAAATAATATTTTCTTTCACTGAACACAATATCGTAATCTGTTTGTTCACATCTTGAAAAATAAGTTAAACGATGTCACAACCTCAATTTCCCTGAGGCGGTTCCACAGGGTATTAATTAAAAGCTTGGAGAATATTTAACCTCAGAGTTTTAGACAGAGAGATTGCCAATCGCAGGAAGGGACACATCACTTCACACTGAAAATGCATTTTCCAGTTAATCAGGTTGCGAAAGCATTCTACCCAATCCTGGCTATTGTTGGTGTTCCTGGTAAGTGACTGTCACCATTGAATTAGTGTAAATCTGTGTGTGAGCGGCTCTCTGATTTTAAACTGCGACTGAAAATAACTGATCCTGATCTCGTGCTCACTGTTATATCGACACCTGGTCAACGATATCATTGTCAAATGTATTCAAGCATGTCAATGGTTTGAATCCCTTTCATCAACTCACAATAAACCTCTGTTTGTCACTCACTGGATCTCTGACCGGGGAAGTTATTATATTGAGTGGAATCTTGTATAATGTTAGATTGGATCTCAGTAAAGGCAATCTCTCTGAAGGGAGGTTTAGGAGGAGAAAGAATTAAATCACACTGAGTGTGGGTATCTGTTAGTGTAGAATTGTACTGACTGTGGGTCACTATCCAGAGTGGAATATCTGACGGCGGTGAACAAGGATTACTGGAAGTGTCTGTCAGTGTAGAACTGTACTGACTGTGGGTCTCTCACCAGAGTGGAATATCTGACAGTGGTGAACAAGGATTACTGGAAGTATCTGTCAGTGTAGAATTGTACTGACTGTGGGTCCCACACCAGAGTGGAATATCTGACAGCAGTGAAGAAGGATTACTGGAAATGTCTGTCAGTGTAGAATTGTACTGACTGTGGGTCTCTCACCAGAGTGGAATATCTGATTCAATTATCTATCTATTACTGGGACTATCTGTCCGTGTGGAATTGTATTGTGTGTGGGTCAGTAACTGGACTGAAATTAGTTGGTTCTGTTTTGAAATGATGTATTTTATTGGGGAGGGGTCGCTCCATTCTGTGGAGTTCTCTCTGTGTGTTTTAACTTTGGAATAGGTTGAAAACAGGAAGAGTTTGGCTGTGTTTTGAAGATGTTTGATATTTATTGTATGAAGTGAAATGTCTCTATCTCTGTTTTCTATTGATCTACTCTAACAGGAACAGATATCACCCACACTCTAATGTTTCATAAAACCCACAGCAGTGCAGTATTCCACTAGATTTTGTGATATTTTCTCATTCCGATTCATCCTGAAATGAACTCACATGTTTGATCAATTTTTATGGGTGTTTTTAAACTGTCTTTCTGCTTCACACGATTTGTGAATCTATTCACCTGAAGCCAGAAACCCCTCCAGTCCATTCATACACTTGTTTTCCAAGGAGCGATTGGGGGACTTATTGTTCTGAACAAAATGCAGCAGCGGACACTGATCTCTCGGGACATTAATGTCCCATTGAAATACCCACTTTGCAAATTCATAATGAATGATGGTGTGTGCCTGTAATTAGTTGTATTCTGCCTCTGTATTCACTATCACTCCCAATTTGATTCTGTCTGTAAATTGTGTAATTATCATTCTGCTTCCCGATCCCATACTGTTGATGGGAATGGTGAAGGAGAGTGATCCCAGTGCTGATCCTTGTGGAACACCACTTTCCACCTTCCACCAATCAGCCTAAATCCCTTTAACTCCTCTCGCTGTTTTCTGTGTGTGTCGCCAGCATGTGTCCATCCTGCTGCTGTGTCCCCTAACTCCACTGGCTCTGAGATTACCCATCAGTCTGTTACGTCGGATCTTACTGACGGCCTTTAGAAAATCAAATTGTTTAACATCCATCATACTACTCAGATCTATTATTTCTGGTAGTTATTGAAATAATTGGATGAAATGTGTCAGGAATAATGTTGACTTTGGAATATGTGCCGACTATTTAGTATACTCTGTGTTACTGGATTTCTTTTAACTCAGACTTCTAATTCAATGCTTCCAACTGTTGACATTGTGACTGGAAGATTTGATTATATTCTGTTCTAAGTTCAAGGATAACAGAGACCTACTTCTGCTTTTCAATTCTTTGGTAATTATTCTGATGGTGATCAGTGAATAGATAATATTGTCTCTGCTGTTTCTCACTGTCTATTTTATGAATATTTGTTGTGAAATCCATCCGCCTCCAGTAATCTCCCTCTACCTGGACCCCACCCTCTGGCCTCCTATCAGCTCTTGATCTTTTCATTGACATCTGTCAGTGCGACATCGACCGTCTCAATTTCCCTGTGCCTCTCACCAACTCTATCCTGACTCACTCTAAACTTGCTCCAATCCGCTATCGAATATCCAAGCCTGGCCTGGTGATCTAAGCTGCTCACAAGGGCGGTGTCATTATTGTCTGGTGTGCTGACCTCTTCCTCACAGAGACTGACCGTCCGCTCTCAGGCCCATCCTGGTACCTCCCCCTGGACCAGCAGCACACCACCAAACATCATGATATTGTTTCCAGGGCTTTCACTGACCTCGTTGACTCTGGATATCTTCTGTCCACAGTCTCAGACATCAGAGTCCCACAATCCCACACATCCTGCATCAACCTCCCGCTTCTACCTCCTTCCCAAAATCCACAAACAGGAACGTCCCAGTGCACCCATTATTTTGGCCTGTTCCCGCCCCTCCAAGATCATTTCTTCCCATTTTGATTCCATCCGCTTTCCCTGTTCAGCCCCTTCCCAAAGACAGTGGTGTCACAGTGACACAGTGGTTTGCACTGCTGCCTCACAGCAGCAGGATCCCGAAATCAATTCCTACCTTTGGTGACTGACTGTGTGGAGACTGCACTTTCTCTCCCTGTCTGTGTGGGTTTCCTCCGGGTCTCCGGTTGCCTCCCATAGCCCAAAGATGTGCAGGTTAGGTGGATTGGCCACGCTAAATTACTCCGTAGTGTCCAAAAAGATGTGTAGGTTAGATTAAGGGGTTAATGAGATAGGCGGGGGAGTGAGCTTGGTTGAGGTACTCTTTCAGAGGTTTGGTACAGACTTAATGGGCCGAATGGCCTCCTTCTGCACTGTGGGGATATTATGGTTCCTGATTCCTCTGGTGTCGTATGTCATATAAACAAGGTCCATTTCCCTGGCCCTAACCGCCTAATCTTCACAATGGACGTCCAATCCCTCTGCACCTCCGTTCCCCAACACGAGGGTTGTGTACAGATCCTCATACCCTGCTTCCTGTAAAGACTGCATCTCATTCTCCAACTTTCTCCGCCTCCATCGCCTCTGATCTGATGCTGGCGTCTTCGAAAGTAGCCCCCCTGGCATGTCTGTCTTTTCCTTAACCGGGCCGTCCCCACCACCTTCCTTTGTTAACAGGGCTCTCAATCGTGTTCAATTCATTTCTCACACCTCTGTCCTCACACATCCCCCTCCCTCCCGGAAACATGATAGGGTTCCTCTCCTCACTTTCCACACCATCAGCCTCCCCATTGAATGGGAAATCCTCCTCCATTTCTGCCAACTCCAGCATGATGTCACCACCAAACGCATCTTCACCTCTCTCCAATCAACCCCCTCAATTTCTGCATTCCTCAGGTACCGCACCCTCCCCCTTGTCCACTTCCCCCTCACACCCCACACCCCTTTCCCTTCCCCCAGCACCTTCCCCTGCAATCACAGATGGTGCAACAACTGTCCTTTTACCTCCTCCCGTGTCCCGGTTCTCAGCAGCAAACTCTCCTTTCTGGGGAAGCAGCGTTTCACTTCTGTGCTTTCAATTTGTTCTCCTGTATTCGCTGCTGCCAATACCGTCTCCTCTACATTTGGGGGGACTAAACGCAGACTGGGAGACTGCTTTGAGGAACACCTTCACTCAGCCCACAGCATGGCCCCAGCCTTCCTGTTGTGGCCATGTTAACTCAGCACCTTGCTCTCAGGCCCACATGTCTGTCCTTGGCCTGCTGCCAGAATGCAGTGAAGCCCAACGCAAGCTGGAGGAGCAACATCTCATCGTCCAATTCGGATGTTCGGTCCCGCAGGACGTAACTTTAATTTCAACAACTTTAGTCTGGGAACTTTCTCCTCCATCTTAACGCTCTTGTTTTGGAATGTTCCTACTTTTTTGTCGAATGCAATGAGTCCGAATCTGGAGAGAGTCTATTCCGGCCAAGTGAACCCTGGGGAATGTCCAATGACGGAGCGGGAATACTCCTGAGAAAAGCTTGGCAGGGATTCTTTCCAAACAGGGAGAGGATGGATTCCTGGGAACAGTGATGTTGGGATGTTCGAGACATGGCAATGGGGGATTCCCGGGAGCGGGTGCTTTACGAATGACTAAACCTGGGAGGGATGATCCCTCGGGATGTTCTGGAGAATGGATAGACTCTATTCTGGACAGGCTGGGCTGCACGGTAGCACACTGGTTGGCACAGTTGATTCACAGCTCCAGGGTCCCAGGTTCGATTCCCGGCTTGGGTCACTGTCTGTGCGGAGTCTGCACTTTCTCACCCATGTCTGTGTGGGTTTCCTCCGGGTGCTCCAGTTTCCTCCCACAGTCCAAAGATGTGCGGGTTCGGTGGATTGGCCAAGATAAATTGTGTTTAGTTTCCAAACAATTTTGATGGGGCCACTGGGTTATGGGGATGGGGTGGGCTGAACTGGTTTTCTCTTTCCAAGGGCCGGTGCAGACTCGATGGGCCGAATGGCCTCCTTTTGCACTGAGCATTCTGTATTTCTATTTCTCCCATGGTTATGAAGTGGGAAGGTCCCGCGTTTGTTTTATTTTTTTCCATTGATCGTGGAGTATTCAAATAAACCAGGAGTGGGGTCCAACCCCATCAGAAATCCAGTCCAGGTAACGGTCCAATCCGGGGTGTTGTCCAATAATTGAGCTGGGGTGACAATCTCTGGTATGTTTGTATCCGGTTTGGGAAACCTGGCCGGCCTGAGTGAATCCTGTAAATCAGACTAAATGAGAAATGTAACCTCTCCCAAAGGTCTCTGAATTATAAACATTTTCCTACCACTGCCATCAAACTGACAGGGCTGCAATTCACACTTTCCCCCCATTCCCCACCTTTAACACTGGAGTTACATTTCCTACTCCCCTCTCTGCAATGTTAATCTCTGTGCCCACTCCTCTCCCCACACCCCCACCTACCCACTGTCCATTATATTGATGCTGCAATTGTGTCCTGGTTCAGACAGGGAGATTCATTACCCAGTAATTTCCCGCGTCTCTCCTTTCTCTCTCTGACAGTTAATATACTGGGAATTGTGATTCTGTGTCGGGGGAAGTGTGGCCTCTCTACCTGCACCACTCGCTACCTGGTGGCCATGGCAACGGCGGATCTGCTGTTTATTATCATTAAACCCATACTGAACAAGATCAGTTATTATTATTTCCCCTGGAGTTTCCTGTCCCTCACCCCTGTGTGTCGTGTTAACTCTGTCCTGCTCACTGCAGCCACGGACTGTTCTGTCTGGTTCACCCTCACTTTCTCCTTTGATCGATTTGTGGCCATTCGCTGCCAGAAACTGAAAAGTAAATATTGCACCGGGAAAACTGCGGCTGTGGTTCTGTCCACAAGCGGCCTCCTGCTCTGTGTGAAAAACATCCCCCGGTACTTTACATTGGAACCTGGGGGGATAATCGACAATGTCCAGTGGGACTGCGTCACAAAGAGCAGCGTCGTCACTGACCCGGGATGGGTTGGGTATCTCTGGTTTGCTCAGGTTGTAACCCCATTGGTGCCGTTCTTCTCAATCCTGTTGACCAACGCTCTGACAGTCAGACACATTTTACTCAGCAGTCGGGTCCGGAAGGCACTGAGGACCCAGAGTCAGGGAGACAATCGCAGCGACCCAGAGATGGAGAGCAGAAGGAAGTCAATGATTTTACTCTTCAGCATCTCCGGAACTTTCATCCTCCTCTGGACCGTGTCTGTTATTAAATTTTTCTATATCGATGTGAGAGGATTATATTACCTCACCCTTCCTCAATATACTTTACAACAAGTCGGATGGATGCTGCAGGATTTAAATTGCTGCACAAACACATTTATTTATGTGGTGACTCAGTCCAGGTTCAGGGAGCAGATCAAGGTCGCGGTGAAATATCCGGTCACATCAATTATTAAATTAATGAGAAAATAAAACGGACTGAAAACCTCTCAGCCAATCAGGAGCTCCAGCCGCTGACTGACAGTCTCTCAGCCAATCAGGAGCTCCAGCCGCTGACTGACAGCCTCTCAGCCAATCAGGAGCTCCAGCCGCTGACTGAAACCATCTCAGCCAATCAGGAGCTCCAGCCGCTGACTGACAGTCTCTCAGCCAATCAGGAGCTCCAGCCGCTGACCGACAGTCTCTCAGCCAATCAGGAGCTCCAGCCGCTGACTGACAGCCTCTCAGCCAATCAGGAGCTCCAGCCGCTGACTGACAGTCTCTCAGCCAATCGGGAGCTCCAGCCGCTGACCGACAGTCTCTCAGCCAATCAGGAGCTCCAGCCGCTGACCGACAGCCTCTCAGCCAATCAGGAGCTCCAGCCGCTGACCGACAGTCTCTCAGCCAATCAGGAGCTCCAGCCGCTGACCGACAGTCTCTCAGCCAATCAGGAGCTCCAGCCGCTGACTGACAGCCTCTCATCCAATCAGCAGCTCCAGCCGCTGACTGACTGCCTCTCATCCAGTCAGCAGCTCCAACCGCTGACTGACAGTCTATGAGCCAATCAGGAGCTGGGTCTGGTGCGTGGGGAGCACTGACAGTGCTAGCTGTGTGGTGGGAGCACTGACAGTGCTGGCTGTGTGGTGGGAGCACTGACAGTGCTGGCTGTGTAGGGGAGCACTGACAGTGCTGGCTGTGTGGGGGGAGCACTGACAGTGCTGGCTGTGTAGTGGGAGCACTGAGAGTGCTGGCTGTGTGGGTGGAGCCCTGACAGTGCTGGCTGTGTGGTGGGAGCACTGACAGTGCTGGCTGTGTGGTGGGAGCACTGACAGTGCTGGCTGTGTGGTGGGAGCACTGTCAGTGCTGGCTGTGTGGTGGGAGCACTGACAGTGCTGGCTGTGTGGGGGAGCACTGACAGTGCTGGCTGTTTGGTGGGAGCACTGACAGTGCTGGCTGTGTGGGGGAGCACTGACAGTGTTGGCTGTTTGGGGGGAGCACTGACAGTGCTGGCTGTGTGGTGGGAGCACTGACAGTACTGGCTGTGTGGGGAGAGCACTGACAGTGCTGGCTGTGTGGTGGGAGCACTGACAGTGCTGGCTGTGTGTGGGAGCACTGACAGTGCTGGCTGTGTGGTGGGAGCACTGACAGTGCTGGCTGTGTGGTGGGAGCACTGACAGTGCTGGCTGTGTGGTGGGGCACTGACAGTGCTGGCTGTGTGGTGGGAGCACTGACAGTGCTGGCTGTGTGGTGGGAGCACTGACAGTGCTGGCTGTGTGGGGGAGCACTGACAGTGCTGGCTGTGTGGGGGAGCACTGACAGTGCTGGCTGTGTGGGGCAGCACTGACAGTGCTGGATGTATGTGCGGGAGCACTGACAGTGCTGGCTGTGTGGGGAGAGCACTGACAGTGCTGGCTGTGTGGTGGGAGCACTGACAGTGCTGGCTGTTTGGGGGAGCACTGACAGTGCTGGCTGTGTGGTGGGAGCACTGACAGTGCTGGCTGTGTGGCGGGAGCACTTACAGTGCTGGCTGTGTGAGGGGAGCACTGAGAGTGCTGGCTGTGTGGTGGGAGCACTGACAGTGCTGGCTGTGTCGGGTCGCACTGCCAGTGCTGGCTGTGTGGGGGAGCACTGACAGTGCTGGCTGTGTGGTGGAAGCACTGACAGTGCTGGCTGTGTCGGGTCGCACTGCCAGTTATGGCTCTGTGGGGAACAGTGACAGTGCTGGCTGTGTGGTGGGAGCACTGACAGTGCTGGCTGTGTGGGGGGAGCACTGACAGCGCTGGCTGTGAGGGGGGAGCACTGACAGTGCTGACTGTGTGGGGTAAGCACTGACAGTGCTGGCTGTGTGGTGCGAGCGCTGACAGTGCTGGCTTTGTGGTGGGAGCACTGACAATGCTGACTGTGTGGGGGAGCACTGACACTGCTGGCTGTGTGGGGCGAGCACGGACAGTGCTGGCTGTGTGGTGGGAGCACTAACAGTGCTGGCTGTGTGGGGGGGGGGGGCACGGAGAGTGCTGCCTGTGTGGGGGGATCACTGACAGTGCTGGCTGTTTGTGGGGAGCACTGACAGTGCTGCCTGTGTGGGGGGAGCACTGTCAGTGCTGGCTGTGTGGCGGAGCATTGACAGTGCTGGTTGTGTGGTGGGAGCACTGACAGTGCTGGCTGTGTGGTGGGAGCACTGACAGTGTTGGCTGTGTGGGGGGAGCACTTACAGAGCTGGCTGTGTGAGAAGCACTGACAGTGCTGGCTGTGTGGGGGAGCAATGACAGTGCTGGCTGTGTGGTGGGAGCACTGACAGGGCTGGCTGTGTGGTGGGAGCACTGACAATGCTGGCTGTGATGTGGGAGCACTGACAGTGCTGGCTGTGTGGTGGGAGCACTGTCAGTGCTGGCTGTGTTGTGGGAGCACTGACAGGGCTGGCTGTGTGGTGGGAGTACTGACAGTGCTGCCGATGTCGGGGAGCACTGACACTGCTGGCTGTGTGGTGGGAGCACTGACAGTGCTGGCTGTGTGGCGGAGCACTGACAGTGCTGGCTGTGTGGTGGGAGAACTAACAGTGCTGGCTGTGTGGTGGGAGCACTGACAGAGCTGGCTGTGTGGAGGGAGCACTGACACGGCTGGCTGTGTGGTGGGAGCACTGACAGTGCTGGCTGTTTGGTGGGAGCACTGACAGTGTTGGCTGTGTGGGGAGCACTGACAGTGCTGGCTGTGTGGTGGGAGCACTGACAGTGCTGGCTGTGTGGGGAGCACTGACAGTGCTGGCTGTGTGGTGGGAGCACTGACGGTGCTGGCTGTGTGGTGGGAGCACTGATAGTGCTGGCTGTGTGGTGGGAGCACTGACAGTGTTGGCTGTGTGGTGGGAGCACTGACAGTGCTGGCTGTGCGGGGGGTGCATTGACAGTGCTGTCTGCGTGGAAGAGCACTGACAGTGCTGGCTGCGTTGTGGGAGCACTGATAGTGCTGGCTTTGTGGAGGGAGCACTGACATGGCAGCCTGTGTGATGGGAGCACTGACAGTGCAGGCTGTGTGGTGGGAGCACTGACAGTGCTGGCTGTATGGGGGAGCACTGACAGTGCTGGCGGTGTGGGGGAGCACTGACAGTGCTGGATGTGTGTGCGGGAGCACAGACAGTGCTGGCTGTGTGGGGAGAGCACTGACAGTGCTGGCTGTGTGGTGGGAGCACTGACAGTGCTGGCTGTTTGGGGGAGCACTGACAGTGCTGGCTGTGTGGTGGGAGCACTGACAGTGCTGGCTGTGTGGCGGGAGCACTGACAGTGCTGGCTGTGTGGGGGGAGCACTGAGAGTGCTGGCTGCGTGGTGGGAGCACTGACACTGCTGGCTGTGTCGGGTCGCACTGCCAGTGCTGGCTGTGTGAGGGAGCACTGATAGTGCTGGCGGTGTGGTGGAAGCACTGACAGTGCTGGCTGTGTCGGGTCGCACTGCCAGTGCTGGCTCTGTGGGGGAGCACGGACAGTGCTGGCTGTGTGGTGGGAGCACTGACAGTGCTGGCTGTGTGGTGGGAGCGCTGACAGTGCTGGCTTTGTGGTGGGAGCACTGACAGTGCTGACTGTGTGGGTGAGCACTGACAGTGCTGGCTGTGTGGGGCGCGCACGGACAGTGCTGGCTGTGTGGGGGGAGCACGGAGAGTGCTGCCTGTGTAGGGGGATCACTGACAGTGCTGGCTGTTTGTGGGGAGCACTGACAGTGCTGCCTGTGTGGGGGAGCACTGCCAGTGCTGGCTGTGTGGGGGAGCATTGACAGTGCTGGTTGTGTGGTGGGAGCACTGACAGTGCTGGCTGTGTGGTGGGAGCACTGACAGTGTTGGCTGTGTGGGGGGAGCACTTACAGAGCTGGCTGTGTGAGGGAGCACTGACAGTGCTGGCTGTGTGGGGGAGCAATGACAGTGCTGGCTGTGTGGTGGGAGCACTGACAGGGCTGGCTGTGTGGTGGGAGCACTGACAATGCTGGCTGTGATGTGGGAGCACTGACAGTGCTGGCTGTGTGGTGGGAGCACTGTCAGTGCTGGCTGTGTTGTGGGAGCACTGACAGGGCTGGCTGTGTGGTGGGAGTACTGACAGTGCTGCCTGTGTAGGGGAGCACTGACACTGCTGGCTGTGTGGTGGGAGCACTGACAGTGCTGGCTGTGTGGGGGAGCACTGACAGTGCTGGCTGTGTGGTGGGAGAACTAACAATGCTGGCTGTGTGGTGGGAGCACTGACAGTGCTGGCTGTGTGGAGGGATCACTGACACGGCTGGCTGTGTGGTGGGAGCACTGACAGTGCTGGCTGTGTGGTGGGAGCACTGACAGTGCTGGCTGTGTGGGGAGCACTGACAGTGCTGGCTGTGTGGTGGGAGCACTGACGGTGCTGGCTGTGTGGTGGGAGCACTGATAGTGCTGGCTGTGTGGTGGGAGCACTGACAGTGTTGGCTGTGTGGTGGGAGCACTGACAGTGCTGGCTGTGCGGGGGGGTGCATTGACAGTGCTGTCTGCGTGGAAGAGCACTGACAGTGCTGGCTGCGTGGTGGGAGCACTGATAGTGCTGGCTTTGTGGAGGGAGCACTAACACGGCAGCCTGTGTGATGGGAGCACTGACAGTGCATGCTGTGTGGTGGGAGCACTGACAGTGCTGGCTGTGTGGGGGGAGCACTGACAGTGCAGGCTGTGTGGGGGGAGCACTGACACTGCAGGCTGTGTGGTGGGAGCACTGACAGTGCTGGCTGTGTGGGGAGCACTGACAGTGCTGGCTGTGTGGTGGGAGCACTGACAGTGCTGGCTGTGTGGGGGAGCACTGACAGTGCTGGCTGTGTCGGGGGAGCACTGGCAGTGCTGGCTATGTTGGGGGGGGGCACTGACAGTGCTGGCTGTGTGGTGGGAGCACTGACAGGGCTGGCTGTGTGGTGGTAGTACTGACAGTGCTGGCTGTGTGGTGGAAGCACTGACAGTGCTGGCTGTGTGGTGGGAGATCTGACGGTGCTGGCTGTGTGGTGGGAGCACTGACAGTGCTGGCTGTGTGGGGGAGCACTGACAGTACTGGCTGTGTGGGGGGAGCACTGACTGTGCTGGCTGTGTGGGGGGAGCACGGACAGTGCTGGCTGTGTGGTGGGAACACTGACAGTGATGGCTGTGTGGGGAGCACTGACAGTGCTGGCTGTGTGGGGGGAGCACTGACAGTGCTGGCTGTGTGGCGGAGCACTGACAGTGCTGGCTGTGTGGTGGGAGCACTGGCAGTGCTGGCTGTGTGGTAGAGCACTGACAGTGCTGGCTGTGTGGGGGTGCACTGACAGTGCTGGCGGTGTGCTGGGAGCACTGATAGTGCTGGCTGTGTGTGGGTAGTACTGACAGTGCTGGCTGTGTGGGGGTAGCACTATCAGTGCTGGCTGTGTGGGGGGAGAACTGACAGTGCTGGCTGTGTGGTGGGAGCACTGACAGTGTTGGCTGTGTGGTGGGAGCACTGGCAGTGCTGGCTGTCTGGGGGAGCACTGTCAGTGCTGGCTCTGTGGTGGGAGCACTGGCAGTGCTGGCTGTGTGTGGGAGCACTGACAGAGATGGCTGTGCGGTGGGAGCACTGACAGTGCTGGCTGTGTTGTGGGAACACTGACAGTGCTGGATATGTGGGAGAGAACTGACAGTGCTGGCTGAGTGAGTGAAGCACTGACATGCTGGCTGTGTGGGGGGAGCACTGACACTGCTGGCAGTGTGGGGAGAGCACTGACAGTGCTGGCTGTGTGGTGGGAGCACTGACAGTGCTGGATGCGTGGTGGGAGCACTGACAGTGCTGGCTGTGTGGGGGGAGCAATGACAGTGCTGGCTGTGTGGTGGGAGCACTGACAGTGCTGGCTGTGTGGGGGTGCACTGACAGTGCTGGCTGTGTGGGGGAGCACTGACAATGCTTGCTGATTGGGGGGAGCACTGACAGTTCTGGCTGTGTGGGGCGAGCTCGGACAGTGCTGGCTGTGTGGTGGGAGCACTGACAGTGCTGGTTGTGTGGCGGGTGCACTGACAGTGCTGGCTGTGTGGTGGGAGCACTGACAGGGTTGGCTGTGTGGGGGGAGCACTTACAGTGCTGGCTGTGTGGGGGAGCACTGACAGTGCTGGCTGTGTGGGGGAGCACTGACAGCGCTGGCTGTGTGGTGGGAGCAATGACAGTGCTGGCTGTGTGGTGGTACCACTGACAGTGCTGGCTGTGTTGTGGGAGCACTGACAGGGCTGGCTGTTTGGTGGGAGCACTGACAGTGCTGGCTGTGTGGGGGAGCACTGACACTGCTGGCTGTGTGGTGGGAGCACTGACAGTGCTGGCTGTGTGGGGGGAGCACTGACAGTGCTGGCTATGTGGTGGGAGCACTGACAGTGTTGGCTGTGTGGTGGGAGCACTGGCAGTGCTGGCTGTGTGGGGGAGCACTGTCAGTGCTGGCTCTGTGGTGGGAGCACTGAAAGTGCTGGCTGTGTGGGGGAGCACTGACAGAGATGGCTGTGTGGTGGGAGCACTGACAGTGCTGGCTACGTGGTGGGAGCACTGACAGTGCTGGATATGTGGGAGAGAACTGACAGTGCTGGCTGAGTGAGTGGAGCACTGACATGCTGGCTGTGTGGGGGGAGCACTGACACTGCTGGCAGTGTGGGGAGAGCACTGACAGTGCTGGCTGTGTGGTGGGGGCACTGACAGTGCTGGCTGCGTGGTGGGAGCACTGACAGTGCTGGCTGTGTGGGGGGATCAATGACAGTGCTGGCTGTGTGGTGGGAGCACTGTCAGTGCTGGCTGTGTGGGGGTGCACTGACAGTGCTGGCTGTGTGGGGGAGCACTGACAGTGCTTGCTGATTGTGAGGAGCACTGACAGTTCTGGCTGTGTGGGGCGAGCTCGGACAGTGCTGGCTGTGTGGTGGGGGCACTGACAGTGCTGGTTGTGTGGCGGGAGCACTGACAGTGCTGGCTGTGTGGTGGGAGCACTGACAGTGTTGGCTGTGTGGGGGGAGCACTTACAGTGCTGGCTGTGTGGGGGAGCACTGACAGTGCTGGCTGTGTGGGGGAGCACTGACAGTGCTGGCTGTGTGGTGGGAGCAATGACAGTTCTGGCTGTGTGGTGGTAGCACTGACAGTGGTGGCTGTGTGGGGGGAGCACTGACAGTGCTGGCTGTGTGAGGGAGCACTGACTGTGCTGGCTGTGTGGTGGGAGCACTGACAGGGCTGGCTGTGTGGTGGGAGCACTGACAGTGCTGGCTGTGTGGGGGAGCACTGACAGTGCTGGCTGTGTGGGGGAGCACTGACAGTACTGGCTGTGTGGGGGGAGCACTGACTGTGCTGGCTGTGTGGGGGGAGCACGGACAGTGCTGGCTGTGTGGTGGGAACACTGACAGTGATGGCTGTGTGGGGAGCACTGACAGTGCTGGCTGTGTGGGGGGAGCACTGACAGTGCTGGCTGTGTGGCGGAGCACTGACAGTGCTGGCTGTGTGGTGGGAGCACTGGCAGTGCTGGCTGTGTGGTAGAGCACTGACAGTGCTGGCTGTGTGGGGGTGCACTGACAGTGCTGGCGGTGTGCTGGGAGCACTGATAGTGCTGGCTGTGTGTGGGTAGTACTGACAGTGCTGGCTGTGTGGGGGTAGCACTATCAGTGCTGGCTGTGTGGGGGGAGAACTGACAGTGCTGGCTGTGTGGTGGGAGCACTGACAGTGTTGGCTGTGTGGTGGGAGCACTGGCAGTGCTGGCTGTCTGGGGGAGCACTGTCAGTGCTGGCTCTGTGGTGGGAGCACTGGCAGTGCTGGCTGTGTGTGGGAGCACTGACAGAGATGGCTGTGCGGTGGGAGCACTGACAGTGCTGGCTGTGTTGTGGGAACACTGACAGTGCTGGATATGTGGGAGAGAACTGACAGTGCTGGCTGAGTGAGTGAAGCACTGACATGCTGGCTGTGTGGGGGGAGCACTGACACTGCTGGCAGTGTGGGGAGAGCACTGACAGTGCTGGCTGTGTGGTGGGAGCACTGACAGTGCTGGATGCGTGGTGGGAGCACTGACAGTGCTGGCTGTGTGGGGGGAGCAATGACAGTGCTGGCTGTGTGGTGGGAGCACTGACAGTGCTGGCTGTGTGGGGGTGCACTGACAGTGCTGGCTGTGTGGGGGAGCACTGACAATGCTTGCTGATTGGGGGGAGCACTGACAGTTCTGGCTGTGTGGGGCGAGCTCGGACAGTGCTGGCTGTGTGGTGGGAGCACTGACAGTGCTGGTTGTGTGGCGGGTGCACTGACAGTGCTGGCTGTGTGGTGGGAGCACTGACAGGGTTGGCTGTGTGGGGGGAGCACTTACAGTGCTGGCTGTGTGGGGGAGCACTGACAGTGCTGGCTGTGTGGGGGAGCACTGACAGCGCTGGCTGTGTGGTGGGAGCAATGACAGTGCTGGCTGTGTGGTGGTACCACTGACAGTGCTGGCTGTGTTGTGGGAGCACTGACAGGGCTGGCTGTTTGGTGGGAGCACTGACAGTGCTGGCTGTGTGGGGGAACACTGACACTGCTGGCTGTGTGGTGGGAGCACTGACAGTGCTGGCTGTGTGGGGGGAGCACTGACAGTGCTGGCTATGTGGTGGGAGCACTGACAGTGTTGGCTGTGTGGTGGGAGCACTGGCAGTGCTGGCTGTGTGGGGGAGCACTGTCAGTGCTGGCTCTGTGGTGGGAGCACTGAAAGTGCTGGCTGTGTGGGGGAGCACTGACAGAGATGGCTGTGTGGTGGGAGCACTGACAGTGCTGGCTACGTGGTGGGAGCACTGACAGTGCTGGATATGTGGGAGAGAACTGACAGTGCTGGCTGAGTGAGTGGAGCACTGACATGCTGGCTGTGTGGGGGGAGCACTGACACTGCTGGCAGTGTGGGGAGAGCACTGACAGTGCTGGCTGTGTGGTGGGGGCACTGACAGTGCTGGCTGCGTGGTGGGAGCACTGACAGTGCTGGCTGTGTGGGGGGATCAATGACAGTGCTGGCTGTGTGGTGGGAGCACTGTCAGTGCTGGCTGTGTGGGGGTGCACTGACAGTGCTGGCTGTGTGGGGGAGCACTGACAGTGCTTGCTGATTGTGAGGAGCACTGACAGTTCTGGCTGTGTGGGGCGAGCTCGGACAGTGCTGGCTGTGTGGTGGGGGCACTGACAGTGCTGGTTGTGTGGCGGGAGCACTGACAGTGCTGGCTGTGTGGTGGGAGCACTGACAGTGTTGGCTGTGTGGGGGGAGCACTTACAGTGCTGGCTGTGTGGGGGAGCACTGACAGTGCTGGCTGTGTGGGGGAGCACTGACAGTGCTGGCTGTGTGGTGGGAGCAATGACAGTTCTGGCTGTGTGGTGGTAGCACTGACAGTGGTGGCTGTGTGGGGGGAGCACTGACAGTGCTGGCTGTGTGAGGGAGCACTGACTGTGCTGGCTGTGTGGTGGGAGCACTGACAGGGCTGGCTGTGTGGTGGGAGCACTGACAGTGCTGGCTGTGCGGGGGGAGCACTGACAGTGCTGGCTGTGTGGGGGAGCACTGACAGTGCTGGCTGTGTGGGGGTAGCACTGCCAGTGCTGGCTGTGTGGGGCAGCACTGACAGGGCTGGCTGTGTGGTGGGAGCACTAACAGTGTTGGCTGTGTGGTGGGAGCACTGGCAGTGCTGGCTGTGTGGGGGGAGCACTGTCAGTGCTGGCTCTGTGGTGGGAGCACTGACAGTGCTGGCTGTGTGGGGGAGCACTGACAGAGATGGCTGTGTGGTGGGAGCACTGACAGTGCTGGCTGTGTGGTGGGAGCACTGACAGTGCTGGATATGTGGGGGAGAATTGACAGTGCAGGCTGAGTGAGTGGAGCACTGACATGCTGGCCGTGTGGGGGGAGCACTGACACTGCTGGCAGTGTGGGGAGAGCACTGACAGTGCTGGCTGTGTGGTGGGGGCACTGACAGTGTTGGCTGCGTGGTGGGAGCACTGACAGTGCTGGCTGTGTGGGGGGAGCAATAACAGTGCTGGCTGTGTGGTGGGAGCACTGACAGTGCTGGCTGTGTGGGGGTGCACTGACAGTGCTGGCTGTGTGGGGAACACTGACAGTGCTTGCTGATTGTGAGGAGCACTAACAGTTCTGGCTGTGTGGGGCGAGCTCGGACAGTGCTGGCTGTGTGGTGGGAGCACTGACAGTGCTGGTTGTGTGGCGGGAGCACTGACAGTGCTGGCTGTGTGGTGGGAGCACTGACAGTGTTGGCTGTGTGGGGGGAGCACTTACAGTGCTGGCTGTGTGGGCGAGCACTGACAGTGCTGGCTGTGTGGGGGAGCACTGACAGTGCTGGCTGTGTGGTGGGAGCAATGACAGATCTGGCTGTGTGGTGGTAGCACTGACAGTGCTGGCTGTGTTGTGGGAGCACTGACAGGGCTGGCTGTTTGGTGGGAGCACTGACAGTGCTGGCTGTGTGGGGGAGCACTGACACTGCTGGCTGTGTGGTGGGAGCACTGACAGCGCTGGCTGTGTGGGGGAGCACTGACAGTACTGGCTGTGTGGTGGGAGAACTGACAGTGGTGGCTGTGTGGGGGAGCACTGACAGTGCTGGCTGTGTGAGGGAGCACTGACTGTGCTGGCTGTGTGATGGGAGCACTGACAGTGCTGGCTGTGTGGTGGGAGCACTGACCGTGCTGGCTGTGCGGGGGAGCACTGACAGTGCTGGCTGTTTGGGGGAGCACTGACAGTGCTGGCTGTTTGGGGGTAGCACTGCCAGTGCTGGCTGTGTGGGGGAGTACTGACAGGGCTGCCTGTGTGGTGGGAGCACTGACAGTGTTGGCTGTGTGCTGGGAGCACTGGCAGTGCTGGCTGTGTGGGGGGAGCACTGTCAGTGCTGGCTCTGTGGTGGGAGCACTGACAGTGCTGGCTGTGTGGGGGAGCACTGACAGAGATGGCTGTGTGGTGGGAGCACTGACAGTGCTGGCTGTGTGGTGGGAGCACTGACAGTGCTGGATATGTGGGGGAGAATTGACAGTGCTGGCTGAGTGAGTGGAGCACTGACATGCTGGCTGTGTGGGGGAGCACTGACACTGCTGGCAGTGTGGGGATAGCACTGACAGTGCTGGCTGTGTGGTGGGAGCACTGACAGTGCTGGCTGCGTGGTGGGAACACTGACAGTGCTGTCTGTGTGGGGGTGCACTGACAGTGCTGGCTGTGTGGGGGAGCACTGACAATGCTGGCTGTATGGTGGGAGCACTGACAGTGCTAGCTGATTGGGGGGAGCACTTACAGTGCTGGCTGTGTGGGAGCACTGACAGTGCTGGCTGTGTGGTGAGAGCACTGACAGTGCTGGCTGTGTGGGGAGCACTGACAGTGCTGGCTGTGTGTGGGAGCACTGACAGTGCTGGCTGTGTGGTGGGAGCACTGAAAGTGCTGGCTGTGTGGGGGGAGCACTGACAGTGCTGGCTGTGTAGGGGAGCACTGGCAGTGCTGGCTGTGTGGGGGAGCACTTGCAGTTCTGGCTGTGTGTGGGAGCACTGACAGTGCTGGCTGTGTGGGGGGAGCACTGAGACGGCTGGCTGTGTGGGGGAGCACTGACAGTGCTGGCAGTGTGGGGGGATCACTGACAGTGCTGGCTGTGTGGGGCGAGCACGGACAGTGCTGGCTGTGTGGGGAGCACAGACAGTGCTGGCTGTGTGGGGGGAGCACTAACAGTGTTGGCTGTGTGGTGGGAGTACTGACAGTGCTAGCTGATTGGGGGAGCACTGACAGTGCTGGCTTTGTGGGGCGAGCACGGACAGTGCTGGCTGTGTGGTGGGAGCACTGACAGTGCTGGCTGTGTGGGGGAGCACGGACAGTGCTGCCTGTGTTGGGGGATCACTGACAGTGCTGGCTGTGTGTGGGGAGCACTGACAGTGCTGGCTGTGTGGGGGGAGCACTGCCAGTGCTGGCTGTGTGGTGGGAGCACTGACAGTGCTGGTTGTGTGGTGGGAGAACTGACAGTGTTGGCTGTGTGGGGGGAGCACTTACAGTGCTGGCTGTGTCGGGGGAGCACTGACAGTGCTGGCTGTGTGTGGGAGCACTGACAGTGCTGGCTGTGTGTTGGGAGCACTGACAATGCTGGCTGTGTGGTGGGAGCACTCACAGTGCTGGCTGTGTGGTGGGAGCACTGACAGTGCTGGCTGTGTTGTGGGAGCACTGACAGGGCTGGTTGTGTGGTGGGAGCACTGACAGTGCTGGCTGTGTGGGAGAGCACTGGCACTGCTGGCTGTGTGGTGGGAGCACTGACAGTACTGGACGTGTGGGGGAGCACTGACAGTGCTGGCTGTGTGGTGGGAGCACTGACACTGCTGGCTGTGTGGTGGGAGCACTGACAGTGCTGGCTGTGTGGGGGAGCACTGACAGTGCTGGCTGTGTGGTGGGAGCACTGACACTGCTGGCTGTGTAGTGGGAGCACTGACAGTGCTGGCTGTGTGGAGGGAGCACTGACAGTGCTGGCTGTGTGGTGGGAGCACTGATAGTGCTGGCTGTGTGAGCGAGCACTGACAGTGCTGGCTGTGTGTGGGAAGCACTGACAGTGCTGGCTGTGTGGGGGAGCACTGACATTGCTGGCTGTGTGTGGGAGCACTGACAGTGCTGGCTGTGTGGTGGGAGCACTGACATTGTTGGCTGTGTGGTGGGAGCACTGACAGTGCTGGCTGTGCGGGGGGTGCATTGACAGTGCTGGCTGTGTGGGGAGCACTGACAGTGCTGGCTGTGTGGTGGGAGCACTGACGGTGCTGGCTGTGTGGTGGGAGCACTGATAGTGCTGGCTGTGTGGTGGGAGCACTGACAGTGTTGGCTGTGTGTTGGGAGCACTGACAGTGCTGGCTGTGCGGGGGGTGCATTGACAGTGCTGTCTGCGTGGAAGAGCACTGACAGTGCTGGCTGTGTGGTGGGAGCACTGACAGTGCTGGCTGTGTGGTGGGAGCACTGATAGTGCTGGCTTTGTGGAGGGAGCACTGACACGGCAGCCTGTGTGATGGGAGCACTGACAGTGCTGGCTGTATGGGGGAGCACTGGCAGTGCTGGCTGTGTGGGGGAGCACTGACAGTGCTGGATGTGTGTGCGGGAGCACTGACACTGCTGGCTGTGTGGGGAGAGCACTGAGAGTGCTGGCTGTGTGGTGGGAGCACTGACAGTGTTGGCTGTGTCGGGTCGCACTGCCAGTGCTGGCTGTGTGGGGGAGCACTGATAGTGCTGGCGGTGTGGTGGAAGCACTGACAGTGCTGGCTGTGTTGGGTCGCACTGCCAGTGCTGGCTCTGTGGGGGAGCACTGACAGTGCTGGCTGTGTGGTGGGAGCACTGACAGTGCTAGCTGTGCGGTGGGAGCACTGACAGAGCTGGCTGTGTGGTGGGAGCACTGACAGTGTTGGCTGTGTGGGGGGAGCACTTACAGTGCTGACTGTGTGGGGGAGCACTGACAGTGCTGGCTGTGTGGGGGAGCACTGACAGTGATGGCTGTGTGGTGGGAGCAATGACAGTTCTGGCTGTGTGGTGGTAGCACTGACAGTGGTGGCTGTGTGGGGGGAGCACTGACAGTGCTGGCTGTGTGAGGGAGCACTGACTGTGCTGGCTGTGTGGTGGGAGCACTGACAGTGCTGGCTGTTTGTGGGGAGCACTGACAGTGCTGCCTGTGTGGGGGGAGCACTGCCTGTGCTGGCTGTGTGGGGGAGCATTGACAGTGCTGGTTGTGTGGTGGGAGCACTGACAGTGCTGGCTGTGTGGTGGGAGCACTGACAGTGTTGGCTGTGTGGGGGGAGCACTTACAGAGCTGGCTGTGTGAGGGAGCACTGACAGTGCTGGCTGTGTGGGGGAGCAATGACAGTGCTGGCTGTGTGGTCGGAGCACTGACAGGGCTGGCTGTGTGGTGGGAGCACTGACAGTGCTGGCTGTGTGGAGGGAGCACTGTCAGTACTGGCTGTGTTGTGGGAGCACTGACAGGGCTGGCTGTGTGGTGGGAGTACTGACAGTGCTGCCTGTGTAGGGGAGCACTGACACTGCTGGCTGTGTGGTGGGAGCACTGACAGTGCTGGCTGTGTGGGGGAGCACTGACAGTGCTGGCTGTGTGGTGGGAGAACTAACAGTGCTGGCTGTGTGGTGGGAGCACTGACAGTGCTGGCTGTGTGGCGGGAGCACTGACACGGCTGGCTGTGTGGTGGGAGCACTGACAGTGCTGGCTGTGTGGTGGGAGCACTGACAGTGCTGGCTGTGTGGGGAGCACTGACAGTGCTGGCTGTGTGGTGGGAGCACTGACGGTGCTGGCTGTGTGGTGGGAGCACTGATAGTGCTGGCTGTGTGGTGGGAGCACTGACAGTGTTGGCTGTGTGGTGGGAGCACTGACAGTGCTGGCTGTGCGGGGGTGCATTGACAGTGCTGTCTGCGTGGAAGAGCACTGACAGTGCTGGCTGCGTGGTGGGAGCACTGATAGTGCTGGCTTTGTGGAGGGAGCACAGACACGGCAGCCTGTGTGATAGGAGCACTGACAGTGCAGGCTGTGTGGTGGGAGCACTGACAGTGCTGGCTGTATGGGGGAGCACTGACAGTGCTGGCAGTGTGGGGGGAGCACTGACAGTGCAGGCTGTGTGGGGAGCACTGACAGTGCTGGCTGTGTGGTGGGAGCACTGACGGTGCTGGCTGTGTGGTGGGAGCACTGATAGTGCTGGCTGTGTGGTGGGAGCACTGACAGTGTTGGCTGTGTGGTGGGAGCACGGACAGTGCTGGCTGTGCGGGGGGTGCATTGACAGTGCTGTCTGCGTGGAAGAGCACTGACAGTGCTGGCTGTGTGGTGGGAGCACTGACAGTGCTGGCTGTGTGGTGGGAGCACTGATAGTGCTGGCTTTGTGGAGGGAGCACTGACACGGCAGCCTGTGTGATGGGAGCACTGACAGTGCTGGCTGTATGGGGGAGCACTGACAGTGCTGGCTGTGTGGGGGAGCACTGACTGTGCTGGATGTGTGTGCGGGAGCACTGACAGTGCTGGCTGTGTGGGGAGAGCACTGAGAGTGCTGGCTGTGTGGTGGGAGCACTGACAGTGCTGGCTGTGTCGGGTCGCACTGCCAGTGCTGGCTGTGTGGGGGAGCACTGATAGTGCTGGCGGTGTGGTGGAAGCACTGACAGTGCTGGCTGTGTCGGGTCGCACTGCCAGTGCTGGCTCTGTGGGGGAGCACTGACAGTGCTGGCTGTGTGGTGGGAGCACTGACAGTGCTAGCTGTGTGGTGGGAGCACTGACAGAGCTGGCTGTGTGGGGGGAGCACTTACAGAGCTGGCTGAGTGAGGGAGCACTGACAGTGCTGGCTGTGTGGGGGAGCAATGACAGTGCTGGCTGTGTGGTGGGAGCACTGACAGGGCTGGCTGTGTGGTGGGAGCACTGACAGTGCTGGCTGTGTGGTGGGAGCACTGTCAGTGCTGGCTGTGTTGTGGGAGCACTGACAGGGATGGCTGTGTGGTGGGAGGACTCACAGTGCTGCCTGTGTAGGGGAGCACTGACACTGCTGGCTGTGTGGTGGGAGCACTGACAGTGCTGGCTGTGTGGGGAGCACTGACAGTGCTGGCTGTGTGGTGGGAGAACTAACAGTGCTGGCTGTGTGGTGGGAGCACTGACAGTGCTGGCTGTGTGGCGGGAGCACTGACACGGCTGGCTGTGTGGTGGGAGCACTGACAGTGCTGGCTGTGTGGTGGGAGCACTGACAGTGCTGGCTGTGTGGGGAGCACTGACAGTGCTGGCTGTGTGGTGGGAGCACTGACGGTGCTGGCTGTGTGGTGGGAGCACTGATAGTGCTGGCTGTGTGGTGGGAGCACTGACAGTGTTGGCTGTGTGGTGGGAGCACTGACAGTGCTGGCTGTGCGGGGGGTGCATTGACAGTGCTGTCTGCGTGGAAGAGCACTGACAGTGCTGGCTGCGTGGTGGGAGCACTGATAGTGCTGGCTTTGTGGAGGGAGCACAGACACGGCAGCCTGTGTGATTGGAGCACTGACAGTGCAGGCTGTGTGGTGGGAGCACTGACAGTGCTGGCTGTATGGGGGAGCACTGACAGTGCTGGCTGTGTGGGGGGAGCACTGACAGTGCAGGCTGTGTGGGGGAGCACTGCCAGTGCTGGCTTTTTGGGGAGCACTGACAGTGCTGGCTGTGTGGTGGGAGCACTGACACTGCTGGCTGCGTGGTGGGAGCACTGACAGTGCTGGCTGTGTGGGGAGCACTGACAGTGCTGGCTGTGTGGTGGGAGCACTGACAGTGCTGGCTGTGTGGGGGAGCACTGACAGTGCTAGCTGTGTCGGGGGAGCACTGGCAGTGCTGGCTATGTTGGGGGGGCACTGACAGTGCTGGCTGTGTGGTGTGACCACTGACAGGGCTGGCTGTGTGGTGGTAGCACTGACAGTGCTGGCTGTGTGGTGGAAGCACTGACAGTGCTGGCTGTGTGGTGGGAGATCTGACGGTGCTGGCTGTGTGGTGGGAGCACTGACAGTGCTGGCTGTGTGGGGGAGCACTGACAGTACTGGCTGTGTGGGGGGAGCACTGACAGTGCTGGCTGTGTGCGGGGAGCACGGACAGTGCTGGCTGTGTGGTGGGAACACTGACAGTGCTGGATGTGTGGGGGAGCACTGACAGTGCTGGCTGTGTGGGGGGAGCACTGACAGTGCTGGCTGTGTGGCGGAGCACTGACAGTGCTGGCTGTGTGGTGGGAGCACTGGCTGTGCTGGCTGTGTGGGTGGAGCACTGACAGTGCTGGCTTTGTGGAGGGAGCACTGACACGGCAGCCTGTGTGCGGGGAGCACGGACAGTGCTGGCTGTGTGGTGGGAACACTGACAGTGCTGGCTGTGTCGGGGGAGCACTGGCAGTGCTGGCTATGTTGGGGGGGGGCACTGACAGTGCAGGCTGTGTGGTGGGAACACTGACAGTGCTGGCTGTGTGGGGGAGCACTGACAGTGCTGACTGTGTGGGGGGAGCACTGACAGTGCTGGCTGTGTGGCGGAGCACGGACAGTGCTGGCTGTGTGGTGGGAGCACTGGCAGTGCTGGCTGTGTGGGTGGAGCACTGACAGTGCTGGCTGTGTGGGGGAGCACTGACAGTGCTGGCTGTGTGCTGGGAGCACTGATAGTGCTGGCTGTGTGTGGGTAGTACTGACAGTGCTGGCTGTGAGGGGGTAGCACTGACAGTTCTGGCTGTGTGGGGGGAGCACTGACAGTGCTGGCTGTGTGGTGGGAGCACTGACAGTGTTGGCTGTGTGGTGGGAGCACTGGCAGTGCTGGCTGTGTGGGGGAGCACTGTCAGTGCTGGCTCTGTGGTGGGAGCACTGAAAGTGCTGGCTGTGTGGGGGAGCACTGACAGAGATGGCTGTGTGGTGGGAGCACTGACAGTGCTGGCTGTGTTGCGGGAGCACTGACAGTGCTGGATATGTGGGAGAGAACTGACAGTGCTGGCTGAGTGAGTGGAGCACTGACATGCTGGCTGTGTGGGGGGAGCACTGACACTGCTGGCAGTGTGGGGAGAGCACTGACAGTGCTGGCTGTGTGGTGGGAGCACTGACAGTGCTGGCTGTGTGGGGGTGCACTGACAGTGCTGGCTGTGTGGGGGAGCACTGACAATGCTTGCTGATTGGGGGGAGCACTGACAGTTCTGGCTGTGTGGGGCGAGCTCGGACAGTGCTGGCTGTGTGGTGGGAGCACTGACAGTGCTGGTTGTGTGGCTGGAGCACTGACAGTGCTGGCTGTGTGGTGGGAACACTGACAGGGTTGGCTGTGTGGGGGGAGCACTTACAGTGCTGGCTGTGTGGGGGAGCACTGACAGTGCTGGCTGTGTGGGGGAGCACTGACAGTGCTGGCTGTGTGGTGGGAGCAATGACAGTGCTGGCTGTGTGGTGGTACCACTGACAGTGCTGGCTGTGTTGTGGGAGCACTGACAGGGCTGGCTGTTTGGTGGGAGCACTGACATTGCTGGCTGTGTGGGGGAGCACTGACACTGCTGGCTGTGTGGTGGGAGCACTGACAGTGCTGGCTGTGTGGGGGGAGCACTGACAGTGCTGGCTATGTGGTGGGAGCACTGACAGTGTTGGCTGTGTGGTGGGAGCACTGGCAGTGCTGGCTGTGTGGGGGAGCACTGTCAGTGCTGGCTCTGTGGTGGGAGCACTGAAAGTGCTGGCTGTGTGGGGGAGTACTGACAGAGATGGCTGTGTGGTGGGAGCACTGACAGTGCTGGCTATGTGGTGGGAGCACTGACAGTGCTGGATATGTGGGAGAGAACTGACAGTGCTGGCTGAGTGAGTGGAGCACTGACATGCTGGCTGTGAGGGGGGGGAACACTGACACTGCTGGCAGTGTGGGGAGAGCACTGACAGTGCTGGCTGTGTGGTGGGGGCACTGACAGTGCTGGCTGCGTGGTGGGAGCACTGACAGTGCTGGCTGTGTGGGGGGAGCAATGACAGTGCTGGCTGTGTGGTGGGAGCACTGACAGTGCTGGCTGTGTGGGGGTGCACTGACAGTGCTGGCTGTGTGGGGGAGCACTGACAGTGCTTGCTGATTGTGAGGAGCACTGACAGTTCTGGCTGTGTGGGGCGAGCTCGGACAGTGCTGGCTGTGTGGTGGGAGCACTGACAGTGCTGGTTGTGTGCCGGGAGCACTGACAGTGCTGGCTGTGTGGTGGGAGCACTGACAGTGTTGGCTGTGTGGGGGGAGCACTTACAGTGCTGGCTGTGTGCGGGAGCACTGACAGTGCTGGCTGTGTGGGGGAGCACTGACAGTGCTGGCTGTGTGGTGGGAACAATGACAGTTCTGGCTGTGTGGTGGTAGCACTGACAGTGCTGGCTGTGTTGTGGGAGCACTGACAGGGCTGGCTGTTTGGTGGGAGCACTGACAGTGCTGGCTGTGTGGGGGAGCACTGACACTGCTGGCTGTGTGGTGGGAGCACTGACAGTGCTGGCTGTGTGGGGGGGCACTGACAGTGCTGGCTGTGTGGTGGGAGAACTGACAGTGGTGGCTGTGTGGGGGGAGCACTGACAGTGCTGGCTGTGTGAGGGAGCACTGACTGTGCTGGCTGTGTGGTGGGAGCACTGGCAGTGCTGGCTGTGTGGTGGGAGCACTGACAGTGCTGGCTGTGTGGGGGGAGCACTGACAGTGCTGGCTGTGTGGGGGAGCACTGACAGTGCTGGCTGTGTGGGGGTAGCACTGCCAGTGCTGGCTGTGTGGGGAGCACTGACAGGGCTGGCTGTGTGGTGGGAGCACTGACAGTGTTGGCTGTGTGGTGGGAGCACTGGCAGGGCTGGCTGTGTGGGGGGAGCACTGATAGTGCTGGCTTTGTGGAGGGAGCACTGACACGGCAGCCTGTGTGATGGGAGCACTGACAGTGCTGGCTGTATGGGGGAGCACTGACAGTGCTGGCTGTGTGGGGGAGCACTGACAGTGCTGGATGTGTGTGCGGGAGCACTGACAGTGCTGGCTGTGTGGGGAGAGCACTGAGAGTGCTGGCTGTGTGGTGGGAGCACTGACAGTGCTGGCTGTGTCGGGTCGCACTGCCAGTGCTGGCTGTGTGGGGGAGCACTGATAGTGCTGGCGGTGTGGTGGAAGCACTGACAGTGCTGGCTGTGTCGGGTCGCACTGCCAGTGCTGGCTCTGTGGGGGAGCACTGACAGTGCTGGCTGTGTGGTGGGAGCACTGACAGTGCTAGCTGTGTGGTGGGAGCACTGACAGAGCTGGCTGTGAGGGGGGAGCACTGACAGTGCTGACTGTGTGGGGGAAGCACTGACAGTGCTGGCTGTGTGGTGGGAGCGCTGACAGTGCTGGCTTTGTGGTGGGAGCACTGACAGTGCTGACTGTGTGGGGGAGCACTGACAGTGCTGGCTGTGTGGGGCGAGCACGGACAGTGCTGGCTGTGTGGTGGGAGCACTGACAGTGCTGGCTGTGTGGGGGGAGCACGGAGAGTGCTGCCTGTGTGGGGGGATCACTGACAGTGCTGGCTGTTTGTGGGGAGCACTGACAGTGCTGCCTGTGTGGGGGGAGCACTGCCTGTGCTGGCTGTGTGGGGGAGCATTGACAGTGCTGGTTGTGTGGTGGGAGCACTGACAGTGCTGGCTGTGTTGTGGGAGCACTGACAGTGTTGGCTGTGTGGGGGGAGCACTTACAGAGCTGGCTGAGTGAGGGAGCACTGACAGTGCTGGCTGTGTGGGGGAGCAATGACAGTGCTGGCTGTGTGGTGGGAGCACTGACAGGGCTGGCTGTGTGGTGGGAGCACTGACAGTGCTGGCTGTGTGGTGGGAGCACTGTCAGTGCTGGCTGTGTTGTGGGAGCACTGACAGGGATGGCTGTGTGGTGGGAGGACTCACAGTGCTGCCTGTGTAGGGGAGCACTGACACTGCTGGCTGTGTGGTGGGAGCACTGACAGTGCTGGCTGTGTGGGGGAGCACTGACAGTGCTGGCTGTGTGGTGGGAGAACTAACAGTGCTGGCTGTGTGGTGGGAGCACTGACAGTGCTGGCTGTGTGGCGGGAGCACTGACACGGCTGGCTGTGTGGTGGGAGCACTGACAGTGCTGGCTGTGTGGTGGGAGCACTGACAGTGCTGGCTGTGTGGGGAGCACTGACAGTGCTGGCTGTGTGGTGGGAGCACTGACGGTGCTGGCTGTGTGGTGGGAGCACTGATAGTGCTGGCTGTGTGGTGGGAGCACTGACAGTGTTGGCTGTGTGGTGGGAGCACTGACAGTGCTGGCTGTGCGGGGGGTGCATTGACAGTGCTGTCTGCGTGGAAGAGCACTGACAGTGCTGGCTGCGTGGTGGGAGCACTGATAGTGCTGGCTTTGTGGAGGGAGCACAGACACGGCAGCCTGTGTGATTGGAGCACTGACAGTGCAGGCTGTGTGGTGGGAGCACTGACAGTGCTGGCTGTGTGGGGGGAGCACTGACAGTGCAGGCTGTGTGGGGGAGCACTGCCAGTGCTGGCTTTTTGGGGAGCACTGACAGTGCTGGCTGTGTGGTGGGAGCACTGACACTGCTGGCTGCGTGGTGGGAGCACTGACAGTGCTGGCTGTGTGGGGAGCACTGACAGTGCTGGCTGTGTGGTGGGAGCACTGACAGTGCTGGCTGTGTGGGGGAGCACTGACAGTGCTAGCTGTGTCGGGGGAGCACTGGCAGTGCTGGCTATGTTGGGGGGGGCACTGACAGTGCTGGCTGTGTGGTGTGACCACTGACAGGGCTGGCTGTGTGGTGGTAGCACTGACAGTGCTGGCTGTGTGGTGGAAGCACTGACAGTGCTGGCTGTGTGGTGGGAGATCTGACGGTGCTGGCTGTGTGGTGGGAGCACTGACAGTGCTGGCTGTGTGGGGGAGCACTGACAGTACTGGCTGTGGGGGAGCACTGACAGTACTGGCTGTGTGGGGGGAGCACTGACAGTGCTGGCTGTGTGCGGGGAGCACGGACAGTGCTGGCTGTGTGGTGGGAACACTGACAGTGCTGGATGTGTGGGGGAGCACTGACAGTGCTGGCTGTGTGGGGGGAGCACTGACAGTGCTGGCTGTGTGGCGGAGCACTGACAGTGCTGGCTGTGTGGTGGGAGCACTGGCTGTGCTGGCTGTGTGGGTGGAGCACTGACAGTGCTGGCTTTGTGGAGGGAGCACTGACACGGCAGCCTGTGTGCGGGGAGCACGGACAGTGCTGGCTGTGTGGTGGGAACACTGACAGTGCTGGCTGTGTCGGGGGAGCACTGGCAGTGCTGGCTATGTTGGGGGGGGCACTGACAGTGCAGGCTGTGTGGTGGGAACACTGACAGTGCTGGCTGTGTGGGGGAGCACTGACAGTGCTGACTGTGTGGGGGGAGCACTGACAGTGCTGGCTGTGTGGCGGAGCACGGACAGTGCTGGCTGTGTGGTGGGAGCACTGGCAGTGCTGGCTGTGTGGGTGGAGCACTGACAGTGCTGGCTGTGTGGGGGAGCACTGACAGTGCTGGCTGTGTGCTGGGAGCACTGATAGTGCTGGCTGTGTGTGGGTAGTACTGACAGTGCTGGCTGTGAGGGGGTAGCACTGACAGTTCTGGCTGTGTGGGGGGAGCACTGACAGTGCTGGCTGTGTGGTGGGAGCACTGACAGTGTTGGCTGTGTGGTGGGAGCACTGGCAGTGCTGGCTGTGTGGGGGAGCACTGTCAGTGCTGGCTCTGTGGTGGGAGCACTGAAAGTGCTGGCTGTGTGGGGGAGCACTGACAGAGATGGCTGTGTGGTGGGAGCACTGACAGTGCTGGCTGTGTTGCGGGAGCACTGACAGTGCTGGATATGTGGGAGAGAACTGACAGTGCTGGCTGAGTGAGTGGAGCACTGACATGCTGGCTGTGTGGGGGGAGCACAGACACTGCTGGCAGTGTGGGGAGAGCACTGACAGTGCTGGCTGTGTGGTGGGAGCACTGACAGTGCTGGCTGTGTGGGGGTGCACTGACAGTGCTGGCTGTGTGGGGGAGCACTGACAATGCTTGCTGATTGGGGGGAGCACTGACAGTTCTGGCTGTGTGGGGCGAGCTCGGACAGTGCTGGCTGTGTGGTTGGAGCACTGACAGTGCTGGTTGTGTGGCTGGAGCACTGACAGTGCTGGCTGTGTGGTGGGAACACTGACAGGGTTGGCTGTGTGGGGGGAGCACTTACAGTGCTGGCTGTGTGGGGGAGCACTGACAGTGCTGGCTGTGTGGGGGAGCACTGACAGTGCTGGCTGTGTGGTGGGAGCAATGACAGTGCTGGCTGTGTGGTGGTACCACTGACAGTGCTGGCTGTGTTGTGGGAGCACTGACAGGGCTGGCTGTTTGGTGGGAGCACTGACAGTGCTGGCTGTGTGGGGGAGCACTGACACTGCTGGCTGTGTGGTGGGAGCACTGACAGTGCTGGCTGTGTGGTGGAAGCACTGACAGTGCTGGCTGTGTGGTGGGAGATCTGACGGTGCTGGCTGTGTGGTGGGAGCACTGACAGTGCTGGCTGTGTGGGGGAGCACTGACAGTACTGGCTATGTGGGGGAGCACTGACAGTGCTGGCTGTGTGCGGGGAGCACGGACAGTGCTGGCTGTGTGGTGGGAACACTGACAGTGCTGGATGTGTGGGGGAGCACTGACAGTGCTGGCTGTGTGGGGGGAGCACTGACAGTGCTGGCTGTGTGGCGGAGCACTGACAGTGCTGGCTGTGTGGTGGGAGCACTGGCTGTGCTGGCTGTGTGGGTGGAGCACTGACAGTGCTGGCTTTGTGGAGGGAGCACTGACACGGCAGCCTGTGTGCGGGGAGCACGGACAGTGCTGGCTGTGTGGTGGGAACACTGACAGTGCTGGCTGTGTCGGGGAGCACTGGCAGTGCTGGCTATGTTGGGGGGGGCACTGACAGTGCAGGCTGTGTGGTGGGAACACTGACAGTGCTGGCTGTGTGGGGGAGCACTGACAGTGCTGACTGTGTGGGGGGAGCACTGACAGTGCTGGCTGTGTGGCGGAGCACGGACAGTGCTGGCTGTGTGGTGGGAGCACTGGCAGTGCTGGCTGTGTGGGTGGAGCACTGACTGTGCTGGCTGTGTGGGGGAGCACTGACAGTGCTGGCTGTGTGCTGGGAGCACTGATAGTGCTGGCTGTGTGTGGGTAGTACTGACAGTGCTGGCTGTGAGGGGGTAGCACTGACAGTTCTGGCTGTGTGGGGGAGCACTGACAGTGCTGGCTGTGTGGTGGGAGCACTGACAGTGTTGGCTGTGTGGTGGGAGCACTGGCAGTGCTGGCTGTGTGGGGAGCACTGTCAGTGCTGGCTCTGTGATGGGAGCACTGAAAGTGCTGGCTGTGTGGGGGAGCACTGACAGAGATGGCTGTGTGGTGGGAGCACTGACAGTGCTGGCTGTGTTGCGGGAGCACTGACAGTGCTGGATATGTGGGAGAGAACTGACAGTGCTGGCTGAGTGAGTGGAGCACTGACATGCTGGCTGTGTGGGGGGAGCACTGACACTGCTGGCAGTGTGGGGAGAGCACTGACAGTGCTGGCTGTGTGGTGGGAGCACTGACAGTGCTGGCTGTGTGGGGGTGCACTGACAGTGCTGGCTGTGTGGGGGAGCACTGACAATGCTTGCTGATTGGGGGGAGCACTGACAGTTCTGGCTGTGTGGGGCGAGCTCGGACAGTGCTGGCTGTGTGGTGGGAGCACTGACAGTGCTGGTTGTGTGGCTGGAGCACTGACAGTGCTGGCTGTGTGGTGGGAACACTGACAGGGTTGGCTGTGTGGGGGGAGCACTTACAGTGCTGGCTGTGTGGGGGAGCACTGACAGTGCTGGCTGTGTGGGGGAGCACTGACAGTGCTGGCTGTGTGGTGGGAGCAATGACAGTGCTGGCTGTGTGGTGGTACCACTGACAGTGCTGGCTGTGTTGTGGGAGCACTGACAGGGCTGGCTGTTTGGTGGGAGCACTGACAGTGCTGGCTGTGTGGGGGAGCACTGACACTGCTGGCTGTGTGGTGGGAGCACTGACAGTGCTGGCTGTGTGGGGGGAGCACTGACAGTGCTGGCTATGTGGTGGGAGCACTGACAGTGTTGGCTGTGTGGTGGGAGCACTGGCAGTGCTGGCTGTGTGGGGGAGCACTGTCAGTGCTGGCTCTGTGGTGGGAGCACTGAAAGTGCTGGCTGTGTGGGGGAGTACTGACAGAGATGGCTGTGTGGTGGGAGCACTGACAGTGCTGGCTATGTGGTGGGAGCACTGACAGTGCTGGATATGTGGGAGAGAACTGACAGTGCTGGCTGAGTGAGTGGAGCACTGACATGCTGGCTGTGAGGGGGGGGGACACTGACACTGCTGGCAGTGTGGGGAGAGCACTGACAGTGCTGGCTGTGTGGTGGGGGCACTGACAGTGCTGGCTGCGTGGTGGGAGCACTGACAGTGCTGGCTGTGTGGGGGGAGCAATGACAGTGCTGGCTGTGTGGTGGGAGCACTGACAGTGCTGGCTGTGTGGGGGTGCACTGACAGTGCTGGCTGTGTGGGGGAGCACTGACAGTGCTTGCTGATTGTGAGGAGCACTGACAGTTCTGGCTGTGTGGGGCGAGCTCGGACAGTGCTGGCTGTGTGGTGGGAGCACTGACAGTGCTGGTTGTGTGCCGGGAGCACTGACAGTGCTGGCTGTGTGGTGGGAGCACTGACAGTGTTGGCTGTGTGGGGGGAGCACTTACAGTGCTGGCTGTGTGGGGGAGCACTGACAGTGCTGGCTGTGTGGGGGAGCACTGACAGTGCTGGCTGTGTGGTGGGAACAATGACAGTTCTGGCTGTGTGGTGGTAGCACTGACAGTGCTGGCTGTGTTGTGGGAGCACTGACAGGGCTGGCTGTTTGGTGGGAGCACTGACAGTGCTGGCTGTGTGGGGGAGCACTGACACTGCTGGCTGTGTGGTGGGAGCACTGACAGTGCTGGCTGTGTGGGGGAGCACTGACAGTGCTGGCTGTGTGGTGGGAGAACTGACAGTGGTGGCTGTGTGGGGGGAGCACTGACAGTGCTGGCTGTGTGAGGGAGCACTGACTGTGCTGGCTGTGTGGTGGGAGCACTGGCAGTGCTGGCTGTGTGGTGGGAGCACTGACAGTGCTGGCTGTGTGGGGGGAGCACTGACAGTGCTGGCTGTGTGGGGGAGCACTGACAGTGCTGGCTGTGTGGGGGTGCACTGACAGTGCTGGCTGTGTGGGGAACACTGACAGTGCTTGCTGATTGTGAGGAGCACTAACAGTTCTGGCTGTGTGGGGCGAGCTCGGACAGTGCTGGCTGTGTGGTGGGAGCACTGACAGTGCTGGTTGTGTGGCGGGAGCACTGACAGTGCTGGCTGTGTGGTGGGAGCACTGACAGTGTTGGCTGTGTGGGGGGAGCACTTACAGTGCTGGCTGTGTGGGGGAGCACTGACAGTGCTGGCTGTGTGGGGGAGCACTGACAGTGCTGGCTGTGTGGTGGGAGCAATGACAGTTCTGGCTGTGTGGTGGTAGCACTGACAGTGCTGGCTGTGTTGTGGGAGCACTGACAGGGCTGGCTGTTTGGTGGGAGCACTGACAGTGCTGGCTGTGTGGGGGAGCACTGACACTGCTGGCTGTGTGGTGGGAGCACTGACAGCGCTGGCTGTGTGGGGGAGCACTGACAGTACTGGCTGTGTGGTGGGAGAACTGACAGTGGTGGCTGTGTGGGGGAGCACTGACAGTGCTGGCTGTGTGAGGGAGCACTGACTGTGCTGGCTGTGTGATGGGAGCACTGACAGTGCTGGCTGTGTGGTGGGAGCACTGACCGTGCTGGCTGTGCGGGGGAGCACTGACAGTGCTGGCTGTTTGGGGGAGCACTGACAGTGCTGGCTGTGTGGGGGTAGCACTGCCAGTGCTGGCTGTGTGGGGGAGTACTGACAGGGCTGCCTGTGTGGTGGGAGCACTGACAGTGTTGGCTGTGTGCTGGGAGCACTGGCAGTGCTGGCTGTGTGGGGGGAGCACTGTCAGTGCTGGCTCTGTGGTGGGAGCACTGACAGTGCTGGCTGTGTGGGGGAGCACTGACAGAGATGGCTGTGTGGTGGGAGCACTGACAGTGCTGGCTGTGTGGTGGGAGCACTGACAGTGCTGGATATGTGGGGGAGAATTGACAGTGCTGGCTGAGTGAGTGGAGCACTGACATGCTGGCTGTGTGGGGGGAGCACTGACACTGCTGGCAGTGTGGGGATAGCACTGACAGTGCTGGCTGTGTGGTGGGAGCACTGACAGTGCTGGCTGCGTGGTGGGAACACTGACAGTGCTGTCTGTGTGGGGGTGCACTGACAGTGCTGGCTGTGTGGGGGAGCACTGACAATGCTGGCTGTATGGTGGGAGCACTGACAGTGCTAGCTGATTGGGGGGAGCACTTACAGCGCTGGCTGTGTGGGAGCACTGACAGTGCTGGCTGTGTGGTGAGAGCACTGACAGTGCTGGCTGTGTGGGGAGCACTGACAGTGCTGGCTGTGTGTGGGAGCACTGACAGTGCTGGCTGTGTGGTGGGAGCACTGAAAGTGCTGGCTGTGTGGGGGGAGCACTGACAGTGCTGGCTGTGTAGGGGAGCACTGGCAGTGCTGGCTGTGTGGGGGAGCACTTGCAGTTCTGGCTGTGTGTGGGAGCACTGACAGTGCTGGCTGTGTGGGGGGAGCACTGAGACGGCTGGCTGTGTGGGGGAGCACTGACAGTGCTGGCAGTGTGGGGGGATCACTGACAGTGCTGGCTGTGTGGGGCGAGCACGGACAGTGCTGGCTGTGTGGGGAGCACAGACAGTGCTGGCTGTGTGGGGGGAGCACTAACAGTGTTGGCTGTGTGGTGGGAGTACTGACAGTGCTAGCTGATTGGGGGAGCACTGACAGTGCTGGCTTTGTGGGGCGAGCACGGACAGTGCTGGCTGTGTGGTGGGAGCACTGACAGTGCTGGCTGTGTGGGGGAGCACGGACAGTGCTGCCTGTGTTGGGGGATCACTGACAGTGCTGGCTGTGTGTGGGGAGCACTGACAGTGCTAGCTGTGTGGGGGGAGCACTGCCAGTGCTGGCTGTGTGGTGGGAGCACTGACAGTGCTGGTTGTGTGGTGGGAGAACTGACAGTGTTGGCTGTGTGGGGGGAGCACTTACAGTGCTGGCTGTGTCGGGGGAGCACTGACAGTGCTGGCTGTGTGTGGGAGCACTGACAGTGCTGGCTGTGTGTTGGGAGCACTGACAATGCTGGCTGTGTGGTGGGAGCACTCACAGTGCTGGCTGTGTGGTGGGAGAACTGACAGTGCTGGCTGTGTTGTGGGAGCACTGACAGGGCTGGTTGTGTGGTGGGAGCACTGACAGTGCTGGCTGTGTGGGAGAGCACTGACACTGCTGGCTGTGTGGTGGGAGCACTGACAGTACTGGATGTGTGGGGGAGCACTGACAGTGCTGGCTGTGTGGTGGGAGCACTGACACTGCTGGCTGTGTGGTGGGAGCACTGACAGTGCTGGCTGTGTGGGGGAGCACTGACAGTGCTGGCTGTGTGGTGGGAGCACTGACACTGCTGGCTGTGTAGTGGGAGCACTGACAGTGCTGGCTGTGTGGAGGGAGCACTGACAGTGCTGGCTGTGTGGTGGGAGCACTGATAGTGCTGGCTGTGTGAGCGAGCACTGACAGTGCTGGCTGTGTGTGAGGAGCACTGACAGTGCTGGCTGTGTGGGGGAGCACTGACATTGCTGGCTGTGTGTGGGAGCACTGACAGTGCTGGCTGTGTGGTGGGAGCACTGACATTGTTGGCTGTGTGGTGGGAGCACTGACAGTGCTGGCTGTGCGGGGGGTGCATTGACAGTGCTGGCTGTGTGGGGAGCACTGACAGTGCTGGCTGTGTGGTGGGAGCACTGACGGTGCTGGCTGTGTGGTGGGAGCACTGATAGTGCTGGCTGTGTGGTGGGAGCACTGACAGTGTTGGCTGTGTGTTGGGAGCACTGACAGTGCTGGCTGTGCGGGGGGTGCATTGACAGTGCTGTCTGCGTGGAAGAGCACTGACAGTGCTGGCTGTGTGGTGGGAGCACTGACAGTGCTGGCTGTGTGGTGGGAGCACTGATAGTGCTGGCTTTGTGGAGGGAGCACTGACACGGCAGCCTGTGTGATGGGAGCACTGACAGTGCTGGCTGTATGGGGGAGCACTGACAGTGCTGGCTGTGTGGGGGAGCACTGACAGTGCTGGATGTGTGTGCGGGAGCACTGACACTGCTGGCTGTGTGGGGAGAGCACTGAGAGTGCTGGCTGTGTGGTGGGAGCACTGACAGTGCTGGCTGTGTCGGGTCGCACTGCCAGTGCTGGCTGTGTGGGGGAGCACTGATAGTGCTGGCGGTGTGGTGGAAGCACTGACAGTGCTGGCTGTGTTGGGTCGCACTGCCAGTGCTGGCTCTGTGGGGGAGCACTGACAGTGCTGGCTGTGTGGTGGGAGCACTGACAGTGCTAGCTGTGCGGTGGGAGCACTGACAGAGCTGGCTGTGTGGTGGGAGCACTGACAGTGTTGGCTGTGTGGGGGGAGCACTTACAGTGCTGACTGTGTGGGGGAGCACTGACAGTGCTGGCTGTGTGGGGGAGCACTGACAGTGCTGGCTGTGTGGTGGGAGCAATGACAGTTCTGGCTGTGTGGTGGTAGCACTGACAGTGGTGGCTGTGTGGGGGGAGCACTGACAGTGCTGGCTGTGTGAGGGAGCACTGACTGTGCTGGCTGTGTGGTGGGAGCACTGACAGTGCTGGCTGTTTGTGGGGAGCACTGACAGTGCTGCCTGTGTGGGGGGAGCACTGCCTGTGCTGGCTGTGTGGGGGAGCATTGACAGTGCTGGTTGTGTGGTGGGAGCACTGACAGTGCTGGCTGTGTGGTGGGAGCACTGACAGTGTTGGCTGTGTGCGGGGAGCACTTACAGAGCTGGCTGTGTGAGGGAGCACTGACAGTGCTGGCTGTGTGGGGGAGCAATGACAGTGCTGGCTGTGTGGTGGGAGCACTGACAGGGCTGGCTGTGTGGTGGGAGCACTGACAGTGCTGGCTGTGTGGAGGGAGCACTGTCAGTGCTGGCTGTGTTGTGGGAGCACTGACAGGGCTGGCTGTGTGGTGGGAGTACTGACAGTGCTGCCTGTGTAGGGGAGCACTGACACTGCTGGCTGTGTGGTGGGAGCACTGACAGTGCTGGCTGTGTGGGGGAGCACTGACAGTGCTGGCTGTGTGGTGGGAGAACTAACAGTGCTGGCTGTGTGGTGGGAGCACTGACAGTGCTGGCTGTGTGGCGGGAGCACTGACACGGCTGGCTGTGTGGTGGGAGCACTGACAGTGCTGGCTGTGTGGTGGGAGCACTGACAGTGCTGGCTGTGTGGGGAGCACTGACAGTGCTGGCTGCGTGGTGGGAGCACTGATAGTGCTGGCTTTGTGGAGGGAGCACAGACACGGCAGCATGTGTGATAGGAGCACTGACAGTGCAGGCTGTGTGGTGGGAGCACTGACAGTGCTGGCTGTATGGGGGAGCACTGACAGTGCTGGCAGTGTGGGGGGAGCACTGACAGTGCAGGCTGTGTGGGGAGCACTGACAGTGCTGGCTGTGTGGTGGGAGCACTGACGGTGCTGGCTGTGTGGTGGGAGCACTGATAGTGCTGGCTGTGTGGTGGGAGCACTGACAGTGTTGGCTGTGTGGTGGGAGCACGGACAGTGCTGGCTGTGCGGGGGGTGCATTGACAGTGCTGTCTGCGTGGAAGAGCACTGACAGTGCTGGCTGTGTGGTGGGAGCACTGACAGTGCTGGCTGTGTGGTGGGAGCACTGATAGTGCTGGCTTTGTGGAGGGAGCACTGACACGGCAGCCTGTGTGATGGGAGCACTGACAGTGCTGGCTGTATGGGGGAGCACTGACAGTGCTGGCTGTGTGGGGGAGCACTGACTGTGCTGGATGTGTGTGCGGGAGCACTGACAGTGCTGGCTGTGTGGGGAGAGCACTGAGAGTGCTGGCTGTGTGGTGGAAGCACTGACAGTGCTGGCTGTGTCGGGTCGCACTGCCAGTGCTGGCTGTGTGGGGGAGCACTGATAGTGCTGGCGGTGTGGTGGAAGCACTGACAGTGCTGGCTGTGTCGGGTCGCACTGCCAGTGCTGGCTCTGTGGGGGAGCACTGACAGTGCTGGCTGTGTGGTGGGAGCACTGACAGTGCTAGCTGTGTGGTGGGAGCACTGACAGAGCTGGCTGTGTGGGGGGAGCACTTACAGAGCTGGCTGAGTGAGGGAGCACTGACAGTGCTGGCTGTGTGGGGGAGCAATGACAGTGCTGGCTGTGTGGTGGGAGCACTGACAGGGCTGGCTGTGTGGTGGGAGCACTGACAGTGCTGGCTGTGTGGTGGGAGCACTGTCAGTGCTGGCTGTGTTGTGGGAGCACTGACAGGGATGGCTGTGTGGTGGGAGGACTCACAGTGCTGCCTGTGTAGGGGAGCACTGACACTGCTGGCTGTGTGGTGGGAGCACTGACAGTGCTGGCTGTGTGGGGGAGCACTGACAGTGCTGGCTGTGTGGTGGGAGAACTAACAGTGCTGGCTGTGTGGTGGGAGCACTGACAGTGCTGGCTGTGTGGCGGGAGCACTGACACGGCTGGCTGTGTGGTGGGAGCACTGACAGTGCTGGCTGTGTGGTGGGAGCACTGACAGTGCTGGCTGTGTGGGGAGCACTGACAGTGCTGGCTGTGTGGTGGGAGCACTGACGGTGCTGGCTGTGTGGTGGGAGCACTGATAGTGCTGGCTGTGTGGTGGGAGCACTGACAGTGTTGGCTGTGTGGTGGGAGCACTGACAGTGCTGGCTGTGCGGGGGGTGCATTGACAGTGCTGTCTGCGTGGAAGAGCACTGACAGTGCTGGCTGCGTGGTGGGAGCACTGATAGTGCTGGCTTTGTGGAGGGAGCACAGACACGGCAGCCTGTGTGATTGGAGCACTGACAGTGCAGGCTGTGTGGTGGGAGCACTGACAGTGCTGGCTGTATGGGGGAGCACTGACAGTGCTGGCTGTGTGGGGGGAGCACTGACAGTGCAGGCTGTGTGGGGGAGCACTGCCAGTGCTGGCTTTTTGGGGAGCACTGACAGTGCTGGCTGTGTGGTGGGAGCACTGACACTGCTGGCTGCGTGGTGGGAGCACTGACAGTGCTGGCTGTGTGGGGAGCACTGACAGTGCTGGCTGTGTGGTGGGAGCACTGACAGTGCTGGCTGTGTGGGGGAGCACTGACAGTGCTAGCTGTGTCGGGGGAGCACTGGCAGTGCTGGCTATGTTGGGGGGGGCACTGACAGTGCTGGCTGTGTGGTGTGACCACTGACAGGGCTGGCTGTGTGGTGGTAGCACTGACAGTTCTGGCTGTGTGGTGGAAGCACTGACAGTGCTGGCTGTGTGGTGGGAGATCTGACGGTGCTGGCTGTGTGGTGGGAGCACTGACAGTGCTGGCTGTGTGGGGGAGCACTGACAGTACTGGCTGTGTGGGGGGAGCACTGACAGTGCTGGCTGTGTGCGGGGAGCACGGACAGTGCTGGCTGTGTGGTGGGAACACTGACAGTGCTGGATGTGTGGGGGAGCACTGACAGTGCTGGCTGTGTGGGGGGAGCACTGACAGTGCTGGCTGTGTGGCGGAGCACTGACAGTGCTGGCTGTGTGGTGGGAGCACTGGCTGTGCTGGCTGTGTGGGTGGAGCACTGACAGTGCTGGCTTTGTGGAGGGAGCACTGACACGGCAGCCTGTGTGCGGGGAGCACGGACAGTGCTGGCTGTGTGGTGGGAACACTGACAGTGCTGGCTGTGTCGGGGGAGCACTGGCAGTGCTGGCTATGTTGGGGGGGGGGCACTGACAGTGCAGGCTGTGTGGTGGGAACACTGACAGTGCTGGCTGTGTGGGGGAGCACTGACAGTGCTGACTGTGTGGGGGGAGCACTGACAGTGCTGGCTGTGTGGCGGAGCACGGACAGTGCTGGCTGTGTGGTGGGAGCACTGGCAGTGCTGGCTGTGTGGGTGGAGCACTGACAGTGCTGGCTGTGTGGGGGAGCACTGACAGTGCTGGCTGTGTGCTGGGAGCACTGATAGTGCTGGCTGTGTGTGGGTAGTACTGACAGTGCTGGCTGTGAGGGGGTAGCACTGACAGTTCTGGCTGTGTGGGGGGAGCACTGACAGTGCTGGCTGTGTGGTGGGAGCACTGACAGTGTTGGCTGTGTGGTGGGAGCACTGGCAGTGCTGGCTGTGTGGGGGAGCACTGTCAGTGCTGGCTCTGTGGTGGGAGCACTGAAAGTGCTGGCTGTGTGGGGGAGCACTGACAGAGATGGCTGTGTGGTGGGAGCACTGACAGTGCTGGCTGTGTTGCGGGAGCACTGACAGTGCTGGATATGTGGGAGAGAACTGACAGTGCTGGCTGAGTGAGTGGAGCACTGACATGCTGGCTGTGTGGGGGGAGCACTGACACTGCTGGCAGTGTGGGGAGAGCACTGACAGTGCTGGCTGTGTGGTGGGAGCACTGACAGTGCTGGCTGTGTGGGGGTGCACTGACAGTGCTGGCTGTGTGGGGGAGCACTGACAATGCTTGCTGATTGGGGGGAGCACTGACAGTTCTGGCTGTGTGGGGCGAGCTCGGACAGTGCTGGCTGTGTGGTGGGAGCACTGACAGTGCTGGTTGTGTGGCTGGAGCACTGACAGTGCTGGCTGTGTGGTGGGAACACTGACAGGGTTGGCTGTGTGGGGGGAGCACTTACAGTGCTGGCTGTGTGGGGGAGCACTGACAGTGCTGGCTGTGTGGGGGAGCACTGACAGTGCTGGCTGTGTGGTGGGAGCAATGACAGTGCTGGCTGTGTGGTGGTACCACTGACAGTGCTGGCTGTGTTGTGGGAGCACTGACAGGGCTGGCTGTTTGGTGGGAGCACTGACAGTGCTGGCTGTGTGGGGGAGCACTGACACTGCTGGCTGTGTGGTGGGAGCACTGACAGTGCTGGCTGTGTGGGGGGAGCACTGACAGTGCTGGCTATGTGGTGGGAGCACTGACAGTGTTGGCTGTGTGGTGGGAGCACTGGCAGTGCTGGCTGTGTGGGGGAGCACTGTCAGTGCTGGCTCTGTGGTGGGAGCACTGAAAGTGCTGGCTGTGTGGGGGAGTACTGACAGAGATGGCTGTGTGGTGGGAGCACTGACAGTGCTGGCTATGTGGTGGGAGCACTGACAGTGCTGGATATGTGGGAGAGAACTGACAGTGCTGGCTGAGTGAGTGGAGCACTGACATGCTGGCTGTGAGGGGGGGGAACACTGACACTGCTGGCAGTGTGGGGAGAGCACTGACAGTGCTGGCTGTGTGGTGGGGGCACTGACAGTGCTGGCTGCGTGGTGGGAGCACTGACAGTGCTGGCTGTGTGGGGGGAGCAATGACAGTGCTGGCTGTGTGGTGGGAGCACTGACAGTGCTGGCTGTGTGGGGGTGCACTGACAGTGCTGGCTGTGTGGGGGAGCACTGACAGTGCTTGCTGATTGTGAGGAGCACTGACAGTTCTGGCTGTGTGGGGCGAGCTCGGACAGTGCTGGCTGTGTGGTGGGAGCACTGACAGTGCTGGTTGTGTGCCGGGAGCACTGACAGTGCTGGCTGTGTGGTGGGAGCACTGACAGTGTTGGCTGTGTGGGGGGAGCACTTACAGTGCTGGCTGTGTGGGGGAGCACTGACAGTGCTGGCTGTGTGGGGGAGCACTGACAGTGCTGGCTGTGTGGTGGGAACAATGACAGTTCTGGCTGTGTGGTGGTAGCACTGACAGTGCTGGCTGTGTTGTGGGAGCACTGACAGGGCTGGCTGTTTGGTGGGAGCACTGACAGTGCTGGCTGTGTGGGGGAGCACTGACACTGCTGGCTGTGTGGTGGGAGCACTGACAGTGCTGGCTGTGTGGGGGGGCACTGACAGTGCTGGCTGTGTGGTGGGAGAACTGACAGTGGTGGCTGTGTGGGGGGAGCACTGACAGTGCTGGCTGTGTGAGGGAGCACTGACTGTGCTGGCTGTGTGGTGGGAGCACTGGCAGTGCTGGCTGTGTGGTGGGAGCACTGACAGTGCTGGCTGTGTGGGGGAGCACTGACAGTGCTGGCTGTGTGGGGGAGCACTGACAGTGCTGGCTGTGTGGGGGTAGCACTGCCAGTGCTGGCTGTGTGGGGAGCACTGACAGGGCTGGCTGTGTGGTGGGATCACTGACAGTGTTGGCTGTGTGGTGGGAGCACTGGCAGGGCTGGCTGTGTGGGGGGAGCACTGATAGTGCTGGCTTTGTGGAGGGAGCACTGACACGGCAGCCTGTGTGATGGGAGCACTGACAGTGCTGGCTGTATGGGGGAGCACTGACAGTGCTGGCTGTGTGGGGGAGCACTGACAGTGCTGGATGTGTGTGCGGGAGCACTGACAGTGCTGGCTGTGTGGGGAGAGCACTGAGAGTGCTGGCTGTGTGGTGGGAGCACTGACAGTGCTGGCTGTGTCGGGTCGCACTGCCAGTGCTGGCTGTGTGGGGGAGCACTGATAGTGCTGGCGGTGTGGTGGAAGCACTGACAGTGCTGGCTGTGTCGGGTCGCACTGCCAGTGCTGGCTCTGTGGGGGAGCACTGACAGTGCTGGCTGTGTGGTGGGAGCACTGACAGTGCTAGCTGTGTGGTGGGAGCACTGACAGAGCTGGCTGTGAGGGGGGAGCACTGACAGTGCTGACTGTGTGGGGGAAGCACTGACAGTGCTGGCTGTGTGGTGGGAGCGCTGACAGTGCTGGCTTTGTGGTGGGAGCACTGACAGTGCTGACTGTGTGGGGGAGCACTGACAGTGCTGGCTGTGTGGGGCGAGCACGGACAGTGCTGGCTGTGTGGTGGGAGCACTGACAGTGCTGGCTGTGTGGGGGGAGCACGGAGAGTGCTGCCTGTGTGGGGGGATCACTGACAGTGCTGGCTGTTTGTGGGGAGCACTGACAGTGCTGCCTGTGTGGGGGGAGCACTGCCTGTGCTGGCTGTGTGGGGGAGCATTGACAGTGCTGGTTGTGTGGTGGGAGCACTGACAGTGCTGGCTGTGTGGTGGGAGCACTGACAGTGTTGGCTGTGTGGGGGGAGCACTTACAGAGCTGGCTGAGTGAGGGAGCACTGACAGTGCTGGCTGTGTGGGGGAGCAATGACAGTGCTGGCTGTGTGGTGGGAGCACTGACAGGGCTGGCTGTGTGGTGGGAGCACTGACAGTGCTGGCTGTGTGGTGGGAGCACTGTCAGTGCTGGCTGTGTTGTGGGAGCACTGACAGGGATGGCTGTGTGGTGGGAGGACTCACAGTGCTGCCTGTGTAGGGGAGCACTGACACTGCTGGCTGTGTGGTGGGAGCACTGACAGTGCTGGCTGTGTGGGGGAGCACTGACAGTGCTGGCTGTGTGGTGGGAGAACTAACAGTGCTGGCTGTGTGGTGGGAGCACTGACAGTGCTGGCTGTGTGGCGGGAGCACTGACACGGCTGGCTGTGTGGTGGGAGCACTGACAGTGCTGGCTGTGTGGTGGGAGCACTGACAGTGCTGGCTGTGTGGGGAGCACTGACAGTGCTGGCTGTGTGGTGGGAGCACTGACGGTGCTGGCTGTGTGGTGGGAGCACTGATAGTGCTGGCTGTGTGGTGGGAGCACTGACAGTGTTGGCTGTGTGGTGGGAGCACTGACACTGCTGGCTGTGTGGTGGGAGCACTGACAGTGCTGGCTGTGTGGTGGGAGCACTGATAGTGCTGGCTTTGTGGAGGGAGCACAGACACGGCAGCCTGTGTGATTGGAGCACTGACAGTGCAGGCTGTGTGGTGGGAGCACTGACAGTGCTGGCTGTATGGGGGAGCACTGACAGTGCTGGCTGTGTGGGGGGAGCACTGACAGTGCAGGCTGTGTGGGGGAGCACTGCCAGTGCTGGCTTTTTGTGGAGCACTGACAGTGCTGGCTGTGTGGTGGGAGCACTGACACTGCTGGCTGCGTGGTGGGAGCACTGACAGTGCTGGCTGTGTGGGGAGCACTGACAGTGCTGGCTGTGTGGTGGGAGCACTGACAGTGCTGGCTGTGTGGGGGAGCACTGACAGTGCTAGCTGTGTCGGGGGAGCACTGGCAGTGCTGGCTATGTTGGGGGGGGCACTGACAGTGCTGGCTGTGTGGTGTGACCACTGACAGGGCTGGCTGTGTGGTGGTAGCACTGACAGTGCTGGCTGTGTGGTGGAAGCACTGACAGTGCTGGCTGTGTGGTGGGAGATCTGACGGTGCTGGCTGTGTGGTGGGAGCACTGACAGTGCTGGCTGTGTGGGGGAGCACTGACAGTACTGGCTGTGGGGGAGCACTGACAGTACTGGCTGTGTGGGGGGAGCACTGACAGTGCTGGCTGTGTGCGGGGAGCACGGACAGTGCTGGCTGTGTGGTGGGAACACTGACAGTGCTGGATGTGTGGGGGAGCACTGACAGTGCTGGCTGTGTGGGGGGAGCACTGACAGTGCTGGCTGTGTGGCGGAGCACTGACAGTGCTGGCTGTGTGGTGGGAGCACTGGCTGTGCTGGCTGTGTGGGTGGAGCACTGACAGTGCTGGCTTTGTGGAGGGAGCACTGACACGGCAGCCTGTGTGCGGGGAGCACGGACAGTGCTGGCTGTGTGGTGGGAACACTGACAGTGCTGGCTGTGTCGGGGGAGCACTGGCAGTGCTGGCTATGTTGGGGGGGGCACTGACAGTGCAGGCTGTGTGGTGGGAACACTGACAGTGCTGGCTGTGTGGGGGAGCACTGACAGTGCTGACTGTGTGGGGGGAGCACTGACAGTGCTGGCTGTGTGGCGGAGCACGGACAGTGCTGGCTGTGTGGTGGGAGCACTGGCAGTGCTGGCTGTGTGGGTGGAGCACTGACAGTGCTGGCTGTGTGGGGGAGCACTGACAGTGCTGGCTGTGTGCTGGGAGCACTGATAGTGCTAGCTGTGTGTGGGTAGTACTGACAGTGCTGGCTGTGAGGGGGTAGCACTGACAGTTCTGGCTGTGTGGGGGGAGCACTGACAGTGCTGGCTGTGTGGTGGGAGCACTGACAGTGTTGGCTGTGTGGTGGGAGCACTGGCAGTGCTGGCTGTGTGGGGGAGCACTGTCAGTGCTGGCTCTGTGGTGGGAGCACTGAAAGTGCTGGCTGTGTGGGGGAGCACTGACAGAGATGGCTGTGTGGTGGGAGCACTGACAGTGCTGGCTGTGTTGCGGGAGCACTGACAGTGCTGGATATGTGGGAGAGAACTGACAGTGCTGGCTGAGTGAGTGGAGCACTGACATGCTGGCTGTGTGGGGGGAGCACAGACACTGCTGGCAGTGTGGGGAGAGCACTGACAGTGCTGGCTGTGTGGTGGGAGCACTGACAGTGCTGGCTGTGTGGGGGTGCACTGACAGTGCTGGCTGTGTGGGGGAGCACTGACAATGCTTGCTGATTGGGGGGAGCACTGACAGTTCTGGCTGTGTGGGGCGAGCTCGGACAGTGCTGGCTGTGTGGTGGGAGCACTGACAGTGCTGGTTGTGTGGCTGGAGCACTGACAGTGCTGGCTGTGTGGTGGGAACACTGACAGGGTTGGCTGTGTGGGGGGAGCACTTACAGTGCTGGCTGTGTGGGGGAGCACTGACAGTGCTGGCTGTGTGGGGGAGCACTGACAGTGCTGGCTGTGTGGTGGGAGCAATGACAGTGCTGGCTGTGTGGTGGTACCACTGACAGTGCTGGCTGTGTTGTGGGAGCACTGACAGGGCTGGCTGTTTGGTGGGAGCACTGACAGTGCTGGCTGTGTGGGGGAGCACTGACACTGCTGGCTGTGTGGTGGGAGCACTGACAGTGCTGGCTGTGTGGTGGAAGCACTGACAGTGCTGGCTGTGTGGTGGGAGATCTGACGGTGCTGGCTGTGTGGTGGGAGCACTGACAGTGCTGGCTGTGTGGGGGAGCACTGACAGTACTGGCTATGTGGGGGAGCACTGACAGTGCTGGCTGTGTGCGGGGAGCACGGACAGTGCTGGCTGTGTGGTGGGAACACTGACAGTGCTGGATGTGTGGGGGAGCACTGACAGTGCTGGCTGTGTGGGGGGAGCACTGACAGTGCTGGCTGTGTGGCGGAGCACTGACAGTGCTGGCTGTGTGGTGGGAGCACTGGCTGTGCTGGCTGTGTGGGTGGAGCACTGACAGTGCTGGCTTTGTGGAGGGAGCACTGACACGGCAGCCTGTGTGCGTGGAGCACGGACAGTGCTGGCTGTGTGGTGGGAACACTGACAGTGCTGGCTGTGTCGGGGGAGCACTGGCAGTGCTGGCTATGTTGGGGGGGGCACTGACAGTGCAGGCTGTGTGGTGGGAACACTGACAGTGCTGGCTGTGTGGGGGAGCACTGACAGTGCTGACTGTGTGGGGGGAGCACTGACAGTGCTGGCTGTGTGGCGGAGCACGGACAGTGCTGGCTGTGTGGTGGGAGCACTGGCAGTGCTGGCTGTGTGGGTGGAGCACTGACAGTGCTGGCTGTGTGGGGGAGCACTGACAGTGCTGGCTGTGTGCTGGGAGCACTGATAGTGCTGGCTGTGTGTGGGTAGTACTGACAGTGCTGGCTGTGAGGGGGTAGCACTGACAGTTCTGGCTGTGTGGGGGAGCACTGACAGTGCTGGCTGTGTGGTGGGAGCACTGACAGTGTTGGCTGTGTGGTGGGAGCACTGGCAGTGCTGGCTGTGTGGGGGAGCACTGTCAGTGCTGGCTCTGTGGTGGGAGCACTGAAAGTGCTGGCTGTGTGGGGGAGCACTGACAGAGATGGCTGTGTGGTGGGAGCACTGACAGTGCTGGCTGTGTTGCGGGAGCACTGACAGTGCTGGATATGTGGGAGAGAACTGACAGTGCTGGCTGAGTGAGTGGAGCACTGACATGCTGGCTGTGTGGGGGGAGCACTGACACTGCTGGCAGTGTGGGGAGAGCACTGACAGTGCTGGCTGTGTGGTGGGAGCACTGACAGTGCTGGCTGTGTGGGGGTGCACTGACAGTGCTGGCTGTGTGGGGGAGCACTGACAATGCTTGCTGATTGGGGGGAGCACTGACAGTTCTGGCTGTGTGGGGCGAGCTCGGACAGTGCTGGCTGTGTGGTGGGAGCACTGACAGTGCTGGTTGTGTGGCTGGAGCACTGACAGTGCTGGCTGTGTGGTGGGAACACTGACAGGGTTGGCTGTGTGGGGGGAGCACTTACAGTGCTGGCTGTGTGGGGGAGCACTGACAGTGCTGGCTGTGTGGGGAGCACTGACAGTGCTGGCTGTGTGGTGGGAGCAATGACAGTGCTGGCTGTGTGGTGGTACCACTGACAGTGCTGGCTGTGTTGTGGGAGCACTGACAGGGCTGGCTGTTTGGTGGGAGCACTGACAGTGCTGGCTGTGTGGGGGAGCACTGACACTGCTGGCTGTGTGGTGGGAGCACTGACAGTGCTGGCTGTGTGGGGGGAGCACTGACAGTGCTGGCTATGTGGTGGGAGCACTGACAGTGTTGGCTGTGTGGTGGGAGCACTGGCAGTGCTGGCTGTGTGGGGGAGCACTGTCAGTGCTGGCTCTGTGGTGGGAGCACTGAAAGTGCTGGCTGTGTGGGGGAGTACTGACAGAGATGGCTGTGTGGTGGGAGCACTGACAGTGCTGGCTATGTGGTGGGAGCACTGACAGTGCTGGATATGTGGGAGAGAACTGACAGTGCTGGCTGAGTGAGTGGAGCACTGACATGCTGGCTGTGAGGGGGGGGGAACACTGACACTGCTGGCAGTGTGGGGAGAGCACTGACAGTGCTGGCTGTGTGGTGGGGGCACTGACAGTGCTGGCTGCGTGGTGGGAGCACTGACAGTGCTGGCTGTGTGGGGGGAGCAATGACAGTGCTGGCTGTGTGGTGGGAGCACTGACAGTGCTGGCTGTGTGGGGGTGCACTGACAGTGCTGGCTGTGTGGGGGAGCACTGACAGTGCTTGCTGATTGTGAGGAGCACTGACAGTTCTGGCTGTGTGGGGCGAGCTCGGACAGTGCTGGCTGTGTGGTGGGAGCACTGACAGTGCTGGTTGTGTGCCGGGAGCACTGACAGTGCTGGCTGTGTGGTGGGAGCACTGACAGTGTTGGCTGTGTGGGGGGAGCACTTACAGTGCTGGCTGTGTGGGGGAGCACTGACAGTGCTGGCTGTGTGGGGGAGCACTGACAGTGCTGGCTGTGTGGTGGGAACAATGACAGTTCTGGCTGTGTGGTGGTAGCACTGACAGTGCTGGCTGTGTTGTGGGAGCACTGACAGGGCTGGCTGTTTGGTGGGAGCACTGACAGTGCTGGCTGTGTGGGGGAGCACTGACACTGCTGGCTGTGTGGTGGGAGCACTGACAGTGCTGGCTGTGTGGGGGAGCACTGACAGTGCTGGCTGTGTGGTGGGAGAACTGACAGTGGTGGCTGTGTGGTGGGAGCACTGACAGTGCTGGCTGTGTGAGGGAGCACTGACTGTGCTGGCTGTGTGGTGGGAGCACTGGCAGTGCTGGCTGTGTGGTGGGAGCACTGACAGTGCTGGCTGTGTGGGGGGAGCACTGACAGTGCTGGCTGTGTGGGGGAGCACTGACAGTGCTGGCTGTGTGGGGGTAGCACTGCCAGTGCTGGCTGTGTGGGGAGCACTGACAGGGCTGGCTGTGTGGTGGGAGCACTGACAGTGTTGGCTGTGTGGTGGGAGCACTGGCAGGGCTGGCTGTGTGGGGGGAGCACTGTCAGTGCTGGCTCTGTGGTGGGAGCACTGACAGTGCTGGCTGTGTGGGGGAGCACTGACAGAGATGGCTGTGTGGTGGGAGCACTGACAGTGCTAGCTGATTGGGGGGAGCACTTACAGTGCTGGCTGTGTGGGGGAGCACTGACAATGCTGGCTGTATGGTGGGAGCACTGACAGTGCTAGCTGATTGGGAGGAGCACTTACAGTGCTGGCTGTGTGGGAGCACTGACAGTGCTGGCTGTGTGGGGAGCACTGACAGTACTGGCTGTGTGGTGAGAGCACTGACAGTGCTGGCTGTGTGGGGAGCACTGACAGTGCTGGCTGTGTGTGGGAGCACTGACAGTGCTGGCTGTGTGGTGGGAGCACTTACAGTGCTGGCTGTGTGGGGGGAGCACTGACAGTGCTGGCTGTGTAGGGGAGCACTGGCAGTGCTGGCTGTGTGGGGGACCACTGGCAGTTCTGGCTGTGTGTGGGAGCACTGACAGTGCTGGCTGTGTGGGGGGAGCACTGACACGGCTGGCTGTTTGGGGGAGCACTGACAGTGCTGGCAGTGTGGGGGGATCACTGACAGTGCTGGCTGTGTGGGGCGAGCACGGACAGTGCTGGCTGTGTGGGGGAGCACAGACAGTGCTGGCTGTGTGGGGGAGCACTGACAGTGCTGGCTGTGTGGTGGGAGCACGGACAGTGCTGCCTGTGTTGGGGGATCACTGACAGTGCTGGCTGTGTGTGGGGAGCACTGACAGTGCTGGCTGTGTGGGGGGAGCACTGCCAGTGCTGGCTGTGTGGTGGGAGCACTGACAGTGCTGGCTGTGTGGTGGGATAACTGACAGTGTTGGCTGTGTGGGGGGAGCACTTACAGTTCTGGCTGTGTCGGGGGAGCACTGACAGTGCTGGCTGTGTGTGGGAGCACTGACAGTGCTGGCTGTGTGTTGGGAGCACTGACAGTGCTGGCTGTGTGGTGGGAGCACTGACAGTGCTGGCTGTGTTGTGGGAGCACTGACAGTGCTGGCTGTGTGGGGGAGCACTGACAATGCTGGCTGTGTGGTGGGAGCACTGACAGTGCTGGCTGTGTGGTGGGAGCACTGACAGTGCTGGCTGTGTTGTGGGAGCACTGACAGGGCTGGCTGTGCGGTGGGAGCACTGACAGTGCTGGCTGTGTGGGGGAGCACTGACACTGCTGGCTGTGTGGGGGAGCACTGACAGTGCTGGCTGTGTGGTGGGAGCACTGACACTGCTGGCTGTGTGGTGGGAGCACTGACAGTGCTGGCTGTGTGGGGTGGCACTGATAGTGCTGGCTGTGTGGTGGGAGCACTGACACTGCTGGCTGTGTGGTGGGAGCACTGACAGTGCTGGCTGTGTGGTGGGAGCACTGACAGGGTTGGCCGTGTGGGGGGAGCACTTTCAGTGCTGGCTGTGTGGGGGAGCACTGACAGTGCTGGCTGTGTGGGGGAGCACTGACAGTGCTGGGTGTGTGGTGGGAGCAATGACAGTGCTGGCTGTGTGGTGGTACCACTGACAGTGCTGGCTGTGTTGTGGGAGCACTGACAGGGCTGGCTGTTTGGTGGGAGCACTGACAGTGCTGGCTGTGTGGGGGAGCACTGACACTGCTGGCTGTGTGGTGGGAGCACTGACAGTGCTGGCTGTGTGGGGGGAGCACTGACAGTGCTGGCTATGTGGTGGGAGCACTGACAGTGTTGGCTGTGTGGTGGGAGCACTGGCAGTGCTGGCTGTGTGGGGGAGCACTGTCAGTGCTGGCTCTGTGGTGGGAGCACTGAAAGTGCTGGCTGTGTGGGGGAGTACTGACAGAGATGGCTGTGTGGTGGGAGCACTGACAGTGCTGGCTATGTGGTGGGAGCACTGACAGTGCTGGATATGTGGGAGAGAACTGACAGTGCTGGCTGAGTGAGTGGAGCACTGACATGCTGGCTGTGTGGGGGGAACACTGACACTGCTGGCAGTGTGGGGAGAGCACTGACAGTGCTGGCTGTGTGGTGGGGGCACTGACAGTGCTGGCTGCGTGGTGGGAGCACTGACAGTGCTGGCTGTGTGGGGGGAGCAATGACAGTGCTGGCTGTGTGGTGGGAGCACTGACAGTGCTGGCTGTGTGGGGGTGCACTGACAGTGCTGGCTGTGTGGGGGAGCACTGACAGTGCTTGCTGATTGTGAGGAGCACTGACAGTTCTGGCTGTGTGGGGCGAGCTCGGACAGTGCTGGCTGTGTGGTGGGAGCACTGACAGTGCTGGTTGTGTGCCGGGAGCACTGATAGTGCTGGCTGTGTGGTGGGAGCACTGACAGTGTTGGCTGTGTGGGGGGAGCACTTACAGTGCTGGCTGTGTGGGGGAGCACTGACAGTGCTGGCTGTGTGGGGGAGCACTGACAGTGCTGGCTGTGTGGTGGGAGCAATGACAGTTCTGGCTGTGTGGTGGTAGCACTGACAGTGCTGGCTGTGTTGTGGGAGCACTGACAGGGCTGGCTGTTTGGTGGGAGCACTGACAGTGCTGGCTGTGTGGGGGAGCACTGACACTGCTGGCTGTGTGGTGGGAGCACTGACAGTGCTGGCTGTGTGGGGGAGCACTGACAGTGCTGGCTGTGTGGTGGGAGAACTGACAGTGGTGGCTGTGTGGGGGGAGCACTGACAGTGCTGGCTGTGTGAGGGAGCACTGACTGTGCTGGCTGTGTGGTGGGAGCGCTGGCAGTGCTGGCTGTGTGGTGGGAGCACTGACAGTGCTGGCTGTGCGGGGGGAGCACTGACAGTGCTGGCTGTGTGGGGGAGCACTGACAGTGCTGGCTGTGTGGGGGTAGCACTGCCAGTGCTGGCTGTGTGGGGAGCACTGACAGGGCTGGCTGTGTGGTGGGAGCACTGACAGTGTTGGCTGTGTGGGGGAGCACTGACACTGCTGGCTGTGTGGTGGGAGCACTGACAGTGCTGGCTGTGTGGGGGAGCACTGACAGTGCTGGCTGTGTGGTGGGAGAACTGACAGTGGTGGCTGTGTGGGGGGAGCAATGACAGTGCTGGCTGTGTGAGGGAGCACTGACTGTGCTGGCTGTGTGGTGGGAGCACTGGCAGTGCTGGCTGTGTGGTGGGAGCACTGACAGTGCTGGCTGTGCGGGGGGAGCACTGACAGTGCTGGCTGTGTGGGGGAGCACTGACAGTGCTGGCTGTGTGGGGGTAGCACTGCCAGTGCTGGCTGTGTGGGGAGCACTGACAGGGCTGGCTGTGTGGTGGGAGCACTGACAGTGTTGGCTGTGTGGTGGGAGCACTGGCAGGGCTGGCTGTGTGGGGGGAGCACTGTCAGTGCTGGCTCTGTGGTGGGAGCACTGACAGTGCTGGCTGTGTGGGGGAGCACTGACAGAGATGGCTGTGTGGTGGGAGCACTGACAGTGCTAGCTGATTGGGGGGAGCACTTACAGTGCTGGCTGTGTGGGGGAGCACTGACAATGCTGGCTGTATGGTGGGAGCACTGACAGTGCTAGCTGATTGGGAGGAGCACTTACAGTGCTGGCTGTGTGGGAGCACTGACAGTGCTGGCTGTGTGGGGAGCACTGACAGTACTGGCTGTGTGGTGAGAGCACTGACAGTGCTGGCTGTGTGGGGAGCACTGACAGTGCTGGCTGTGTGTGGGAGCACTGACAGTGCTGGCTGTGTGGTGGGAGCACTTACAGTGCTGGCTGTGTGGGGGGAGCACTGACAGTGCTGGCTGTGTAGGGGAGCACTGGCAGTGCTGGCTGTGTGGGGGACCACTGGCAGTTCTGGCTGTGTGTGGGAGCACTGACAGTGCTGGCTGTGTGGGGGGAGCACTGACACGGCTGGCTGTTTGGGGGAGCACTGACAGCGCTGGCAGTGTGGGGGGATCACTGACAGTGCTGGCTGTGTGGGGCGAGCACGGACAGTGCTGGCTGTGTGGGGGAGCACAGACAGTGCTGGCTGTGTGGGGGGAGCACTGACAGTGCTGGCTGTGTGGTGGGAGCACGGACAGTGCTGCCTGTGTTGGGGGATCACTGACAGTGCTGGCTGTGTGTGGGGAGCACTGACAGTGCTGGCTGTGTGGGGGGAGCACTGCCAGTGCTGGCTGTGTGGTGGGAGCACTGACAGTGCTGGCTGTGTGGTGGGATAACTGACAGTGTTGGCTGTGTGGGGGGAGCACTTACAGTTCTGGCTGTGTCGGGGGAGCACTGACAGTGCTGGCTGTGTGTGGGAGCACTGACAGTGCTGGCTGTGTGGTGGGAGCACTGACAGTGCTGGCTGTGTTGTGGGAGCACTGACAGTGCTGGCTGTGTGGGGGAGCACTGACAATGCTGGCTGTGTGGTGGGAGCACTGACAGTGCTGGCTGTGTGGTGGGAGCACTGACAGTGCTGGCTGTGTTGTGGGAGCACTGACAGGGCTGGCTGTGTGGTGGGAGCACTGACAGTGCTGGCTGTGTGGGGGAGCACTGACACTGCTGGCTGTGTGGTGGGAGCACTGACAGTACTGGCTGTGTGGGGGAGCACTGACAGTGCTGGCTGTGTGGTGGGAGCACTGACACTGCTGGCTGTGTGGTGGGAGCACTGACAGTGCTGGCTGTGTGGGGGGGCACTGATAGTGCTGGCTGTGTGGTGGGAGCACTGACACTGCTGGCTGTGTGGTGGGAGCACTGACAGTGCTGGCTGTGTGGTGGGAGCACTGACAGGGTTGGCTGTGTGGGGGGAGCACTTACAGTGCTGGCTGTGTGGGGGAGCACTGACAGTGCTGGCTGTGTGGGGGAGCACTGACAGTGCTGGCTGTGTGGTGGGAGCAATGACAGTGCTGGCTGTGTGGTGGTACCACTGACAGTGCTGGCTATGTGGTGGGAGCACTGACAGTGTTGGCTGTGTGGTGGGAGCACTGGCAGTGCTGGCTGTGTGGGGGAGCACTGTCAGTGCTGGCTCTGTGGTGGGAGCACTGAAAGTGCTGGCTGTGTGGGGGAGTACTGACAGAGATGGCTGTGTGGTGGGAGCACTGACAGTGCTGGCGATGTGGTGGGAGCACTGACAGTGCTGGATATGTGGGAGAGAACTGACAGTGCTGGCTGAGTGAGTGGAGCACTGACATGCTGGCTGTGTGGGGGGAACACTGACACTGCTGGCAGTGTGGGGAGAGCACTGACAGTGCTGGCTGTGTGGTGGGGGCACTGACAGTGCTGGCTGCGTGGTGGGAGCACTGACAGTGCTGGCTGTGTGGGGGGAGCAATGACAGTGCTGGCTGTGTGGTGGGAGCACTGACAGTGCTGGCTGTGTGGGGGTGCACTGACAGTGCTGGCTGTGTGGGGGAGCACTGACAGTGCTTGCTGATTGTGAGGAGCACTGACAGTTCTGGCTGTGTGGGGCGTGCTCGGACAGTGCTGGCTGTGTGGTGGGAGCACTGACAGTGCTGGTTGTGTGCCGGGAGCACTGACAGTGCTGGCTGTGTGGTGGGAGCACTGACAGTGTTGGCTGTGTGGGGGGAGCACTTACAGTGCTGGCTGTGTGGGGGAGCACTGACAGTGCTGGCTGTGTGGGGGAGCACTGACAGAGCTGGCTGTGTGGTGGGAGCAATGACAGTTCTGGCTGTGTGGTGGTAGCACTGACAGTGCTGGCTGTGTTGTGGGAGCACTGACAGGGCTGGCTGTTTGGTGGGAGCACTGACAGTGCTGGCTGTGTGGGGGAGCACTGACACTGCTGGCTGTGTGGTGGGAGCACTGACAGTGCTGGCTGTGTGGGGGAGCACTGACAGTGCTGGCTGTGTGGTGGGAGAACTGACAGAGGTGGCTGTGTGGGGGGAGCACTGACAATGCTGGCTGTGTGAGGGAGCACTGACTGTGCTGGCTGTGTGGTGGGAGCACTTGCAGTGCTGGCTGTGTGGTGGGAGCACTGACAGTGCTGGCTGTGCGGGGGGAGCACTGACAGTGCTGGCTGTGTGGGGGAGCACTGACAGTGCTGGCTGTGTGGGGGTAGCACTGCCAGTGCTGGCTGTGTGGGGAGCACTGACAGGGCTGGCTGTGTGGTGGGAGCACTGACAGTGTTGGCTGTGTGGTGGGAGCACTGGCAGGGCTGGCTGTGTGGGGGAGCACTGTCAGTGCTGGCTCTGTGGTGGGAGCACTGACAGTGCTGGCTGTGTGGGGGAGCACTGACAGAGATGGCTGTGTGGTGGGAGCACTGACAGTGCTAGCTGATTGGGGGGAGCACTTACAGTGCTGGCTGTGTGGGGGAGCACTGACAATGCTGGCTGTATGGTGGGAGCACTGACAGTGCTAGCTAATTGGGGGGAGCACTTACAGTGCTGGCTGTGTGGGAGCACTGACAGTGCTGGCTGTGTGGGGAGCACTGACAGTACTGGCTGTGTGGTGAGAGCACTGACAGTGCTGGCTGTGTGGGGAGCACTGACAGTGCTGGCTGTGTGTGGGAGCACTGACAGTGCTGGCTGTGTGGTGGGAGCACTTACAGTGCTGGCTGTGTGGGGGGAGCACTGACAGTGCTGGCTGTGTAGGGGAGCACTGGCAGTGCTGGCTGTGTGGGGGAGCACTGGCAGTTCTGGCTGTGTGTGGGAGCACTGACAGTGCTGGCTGTGTGGGGGGAGCACTGACACGGCTGGCTGTTTGGGGAGCACTGACAGTGCTGGCAGTGTGGGGGGATCACTGACAGTGCTGGCTGTGTGGGGCGAGCACGGACAGTGCTGGCTGTGTGGGGGAGCAGAGACAGTGCTGGCTGTGTGGGGGGAGCACTGACAGTGCTGGCTGTGTGGTGGGAGCACGGACAGTGCTGCCTGTGTTGGGGGATCACTGACAGTGCTGGCTGTGTGTGGGGAGCACTGACAGTGCTGGCTGTGTGGGGGGAGCACTGCCAGTGCTGGCTGTGTGGTGGGAGCACTGACAGTGCTGGCTGTGTGGTGGGATAACTGACAGTGTTGGCTGTGTGGGGGGAGCACTTACAGATCTGGCTGTGTCGGGGGAGCACTGACAGTGCTGGCTGTGTGTGGGAGCACTGACAGTGCTGGCTGTGTGTTGGGAGCACTGACAGTGCTGGCTGTGTGGTGGGAGCACTGACAGTGCTGGCTGTGTTGTGGGAGCACTGACAGTGCTGGCTGTGTGGGGGAGCACTGACAATGCTGGCTGTGTGGTGGGAGCACTGACAGTGCTGGCTGTGTGGTGGGAGCACTGACAGTGCTGGCTGTGTTGTGGGAGCACTGACAGTACTGGCTGTGTGGGGGAGCACTGACAGTGCTGGCTGTGTGGTGGGAGCACTGACAGTGCTGGCTGTGTGGTGGGAGCACTGACAGTGCTGGCTGTGTGGGGGGGCACTGATAGTGCTGGCTGTGTGGTGGGAGCACTGACACTGCTGGCTGTGTGGTGGGAGCACTGACAGTGCTGGCTGTGTGGAGGGAGCACTGACAGTGCTGGCTGTGTGGTGGGAGCACTGACAGTGCTGGCTGTGTGAGCGAGCACTGACAGTGCTGGCTGTGTGTGGGGAGCACTGACAGTGCTGGCTGTGTGGGGGGAGCACTGACAGTGCTGGCTGTGTGTGGGAGCACTGACAGTGCTGGCTGTGTGGGGGAGAGCACTGACAGTGCTGGCTGTGTGGGGGGAGCACTGACAGTGCTGGCTGTGTGTGGGAGCACTGACAGTGCTGGCTGTGTGGGGTAGCACTGTCAGTGCTGGCTGTGTGGTGGGAGCACTGACAGTGCTGGCTGTCTGGGGGAGCACTGACAGTGCTGGCTGTGTAGGGGAGCACTGACAGTGTTGGCTGTGTGGAGGAGCACTGACAGTGCTGGCTGTGTGGGGGAAGCACTGACAGTGCTGGCTGTGTGGTGGGAGCGCTGACAGTGCTGGCTTTGTGGTGGGAGCACTGACAGTGCTGGCTGTGTGGGGAGCACTGACAGTGCTGGCTGTGTGGTGGGAGCACTGACGGTGCTGGCTGTGTGGTGGGAGCACTGATAGCGCTGGCTGTGTGGTGGGAGCACTGACAGTGTTGGCTGTGTGGTGGGAGCACTGACAGTGCTGGCTGTGCGGGGGGTGCATTGACAGTGCTGTCTGCGTGGAAGAGCACTGACAGTGCTGGCTGTGTGGTGGGAGCACTGACAGTGCTGGCTGTGTGGGGGAGCACTGACAGTGCTGGCTGTATGGGGGAGCACTGACAGTTTTGTCTGTGTGGGGGAGCACTGACAGTGCTGGATGTGTGCGCGGGAGCACTGACAGTGCTCGCTGTGTGGGGAGAGCACTGACAGGGCTGGCTGTGTGGTGGGAGCACTGACAGTGCTGGCTGTTTGGGGGATCACTGACAGTGCTGGCTGTGTGGTGGGAGCACTGACAGTGCTGGCTGGGTGGCGGGAGCACTGACAGTGCTGGCTGTGTGGGGGGAGCACTGAGAGTGCTGGCTGTGTGGGGGGAGCACTGACAGTGCTGGCTGTGTCGGGTCGCACTGCCAGTGCTGGCTGTGTGGGCGAGCACTGATAGTGCTGGCGGTGTGGTGGAAGCACTGACAGTGCTGGCTGTGTCGGGTCGCACTGCCAGTGCTGGCTCTGTGGGGGAGCGCTGACAGTGCTGGCTGTGTGGTGGGAGCGCTGACAGTGCTGGCTGTGTGGGGGGAGCACTGACAGAGCTGGCTGTGAGGGGGAGCACTGACAGTGCTGACTGTGTGGGGGAAGCACTGACAGTGCTGGCTGTGTGGTGGGAGCGCTGACAGTGCTGGTTTTGTGGTGGGAGCACTGACAGTGCTGACTTTGTGGGGAGCACTGACAGTGCTGGCTGTGTGGGGCGAGCACGGACAGTGCTGGCTGTGTAGTGGGAGCACTGACAGTGCTGGCTGTGTGGGGGGAGCACGGAGAGTGCTGCCTGTGTGGGGGGATCACTGATAGTGCTGGCTGTTTGTGGGGAGCACTGACAGTGCTGCCTGTGTGGGGGATCACTGCCAGTGCTGGCTGTGTGGGGGAGCATTGACAGTGCTGGTTGTGTGGTGGGAGCACTGACAGTGTTGGCTGTGTGGGGGGAGCACTTACAGAGCTAGCTGTGTGAGGGAGCACTGACAGTGCTGGCTGTGTGGGGGAGCAATGACAGTGCTGGCTGTGTGGTGGGAGCACTGACAGGGCTGGCTGTGTGGTGGGAGCACTGACAATGCTGGCTGTGATGTGGGAGCACTGACAGTGCTGGATGTGTGGTGGGAGCACTGTCAGTGCTGGCTGTGTTGTGGGAGCAGTGACAGGGCTGGCTGTGTGGTGGGAGTACTGACAGTGCTGCCTGTGTAGGGGAGCACTGACACTGCTGGCTGTGTGGTGGGAGCACTGACAGTGCTGGCTGTGTGGGGGAGCACTGACAGTGGTGGCTGTGTGGTGGGAGAACTAACAGTGCTGGCTGTGTGGTGGGAGCACTGACAGTGCTGGCTGTGTGGAGGGAGCACTGACACGGCTGGCTGTGTGGTGGGAGCACTGACAATGCTGGCTGTGTGGTGGGAGCACTGACAGTGCTGGCTGTGTGGGGAGCAGTGACAGTGCTGGCTGTGTGGTGGGAGCACTGACGGTGCTGGCTGTGTGGTGGGAGCACTGACAGTGCTGGCTGTGTGGGGGAGCACTGACAGTGCTGGCTGTGTCGGGGGAGCACTGGCAGTGCTGGCTATGTTGGGGGGGGGGGCACTGACAGTGCTGGCTGTGTGGTGGGAGCACTGACAGGGCTGGCTGTGTGGTGGTAGCACTGACAGTGCTGGCTGTGTGGTGGAAGCACTGACAGTGCTGGCTGTGTGGGGGAGCACTGACACTGCTGGCTGTGTGGTGGGAGCACTGACACTGCTGGCTGTGTGGTGGGAGCACTGACAGTGCTGGCTGTGTGGGGGGGGCACTGATAGTGCTGGCTGTGTGGTGGGAGCACTGACACTGCTGGCTGTGTGGTGGGAGCACTGACAGTGCTGGCTGTGTGTGGGGAGCACTGACAGTGCTGGCTGTGTGGGGGGGAGCACTGACAGTGCTGGCTGTGTGTGGGAGCACTGACAGTGCTGGCTGTGTGGGGGAGAGCACTGACAGTGCTGGCTGTGTGGGGGGAGCACTGACAGTGCTGGCTGTGTGTGGGAGCACTGACAGTGCTGGCTGTGTGGGGTAGCACTGTCAGTGCTGGCTGTGTGGTGGGAGCACTGACAGTGCTGGCTGTCTGGGGGAGCACTGACAGTGCTGGCTGTGTAGGGGAGCACTGACAGTGTTGGCTGTGTGGAGGAGCACTGACAGTGCTGGCTGTGTGGGGGAAGCACTGACAGTGCTGGCTGTGTGGTGGGAGCGCTGACAGTGCTGGCTTTGTGGTGGGAGCACTGACAGTGCTGGCTGTGTGGGGAGCACTGACAGTGCTGGCTGTGTGGTGGGAGCACTGACGGTGCTGGCTGTGTGGTGGGAGCACTGATAGCGCTGGCTGTGTGGTGGGAGCACTGACAGTGTTGGCTGTGTGGTGGGAGCACTGACAGTGCTGGCTGTGCGGGGGGTGCATTGACAGTGCTGTCTGCGTGGAAGAGCACTGACAGTGCTGGCTGTGTGGTGGGAGCACTGACAGTGCTGGCTGTGTGGGGGAGCACTGACAGTGCTGGCTGTATGGGGGAGCACTGACAGTGCTGGATGTGTGGGGGAGCACTGACAGTGCTGGATGTGTGTGCGGGAGCACTGACAGTGCTGGCTGTGTGGGGAGAGCACTGACAGTGCTGGCTGTGTGGTGGGAGCACTGACAGTGCTGGCTGTTTGGGGGAGCACTGACAGTGCTGGCTGTGTGGTGGGAGCACTGACAGTGCTGGCTGTGTGGCGGGAGCACTGACAGTGCTGGCTGTGTGGGGGGAGGACTGAGAGTGCTGGCTGTGTGGGGGGGGCACTGACAGTGCTGGCTGTGTCGGGTCGCACTGCCAGTGCTGGCTGTGTGGGGGAGCACTGATAGTGCTGGCGGTGTGGTGGAAGCACTGACAGTGCTGGCTGTGTCGGGTCGCACTGCCAGTGCTGGCTCTGTGGGGGAGCGCTGACAGTGCTGGCTGTGTGGTGGGAGCACTGACAGTCCTGGCTGTGTGGGGGGAGCACTGACAGAGCTGGCTGTGAGGGGGAGCACTGACAGTGCTGACTGTGTGGGGGAAGCACTGACAGTGCTGGCTGTGTGGTGGGAGCGCTGACAGTGCTGGTTTTGTGGTGGGAGCACTGACAGTGCTGACTGTGTGGGGGAGCACTGACAGTGCTGGCTGTGTGGGGCGAGCACGGACAGTGCTGGCTGTGTGGTGGGAGCACTGACACTGCTGGCTGTGTGGGGGGAGCACGGAGAGTGCTGCCTGTGTGGGGGGATCACTGACAGTGCTGGCTGTTTGTGGGGAGCACTGACAGTGCTGCCTGTGTGGGGGAGCACTGCCAGTGCTGGCTGTGTGGGGGAGCATTGACAGTGCTGGTTGTGTGGTGGGAGCACTGACAGTGCTGGCTGTGTGGTGGGAGCACTGACAGTGTTGGCTGTGTGGGGGGAGCACTTACAGAGCTGGCTGTGTGAGGGAGCACTGACAGTGCTGGCTGTGTGGGGGAGCAATGACAGTGCTGGCTGTGTGGTGGGAGCACTGACAGGGCTGGCTGTGTGGTGGGAGCACTGACAATGCTGGCTGTGATGTGGGAGCACTGACAGTGCTGGCTGTGTGGTGGGAGCACTGTCAGTGCTGGCTGTGTTGTGGGAGCACTGACAGGGCTGGCTGTGTGGTGGGAGTACTGACAGTGCTGCCTGTGTAGGGGAGCACAGACACTGCTGGCTGTGTGGTGCGAGCACTGACAGTGCTGGCTGTGTGGGGTAGCACTGACAGTGGTGGCTGTGTGGTGGGAGAACTAACAGTGCTGGCTGTGTGGTGGGAGCACTGACGGTGCTGGCTGTGTGGAGGGAGCACTGACACGGCTGGCTGTGTGGTGGGAGCACTGACAATGCTGGCTGTGTGGTGGGAGCACTGACAGTGCTGGCTGTGTGGGGAGCACTGACAGTGCTGGCTGTGTGGTGGGAGCACTGACGGTGCTGGCTGTGTGGTGGGAGCACTGACAGTGCTGGCTGTGTGGGAGAGCACTGACAGTGCTGGCTGTGTCGGGGGAGCACTGGCAGTGCTGGCTATGTTGGGGGGGGCACTGACAGTGCTGGCTGTGTGGTGGGAGCACTGACACTGCTGGCTGTGTGGGGGGAGCACGGAGAGTGCTGCCTGTGTGGGGGGATCACTGACAGTGCTGGCTGTTTGTGGGGAGCACTGACAGTGCTGCCTGTGTGGGGGAGCACTGCCAGTGCTGGCTGTGTGGGGGAGCATTGACAGTGCTGGTTGTGTGGTGGGAGCACTGACAGTGCTGGCTGTGTGGTGGGAGCACTGACAGTGTTGGCTGTGTGGGGGGAGCACTTACAGAGCTGGCTGTGTGAGGGAGCACTGACAGTGCTGGCTGTGTGGGGAAGCAATGACAGTGCTGGCTGTGTGGTGGGAGCACTGACAGGGCTGGCTGTGTTGTGTGGGCACTGACAATGCTGGCTGTGATGTGGGAGCACTGACAGTGCTGGCTGTGTGGTGGGAGCACTGTCAGTGCTGGCTGTGTTGTGGGAGCACTGACAGGGCTGGCTGTGTGGTGGGAGTACTGACAGTGCTGCCTGTGTAGGGGAGCACTGACACTGCTGGCTGTGTGGTGCGAGCACTGACAGTGCTAGCTGTGTGGGGGAGCACTGACAGTGGTGGCTGTGTGGTGGGAGAACTAACAGTGCTGGCTGTGTGGTGGGAGCACTGACGGTGCTGGCTGTGTGGAGGGAGCACTGACACGGCTGGCTGTGTGGTGGGAGCACTGACAATGCTGGCTGTGTGGTGGGAGCACTGACAGTGCTGGCTGTGTGGGGAGCACTGACAGTGCTGGCTGTGTGGTGGGAGCACTGACGGTGCTGGCTGTGTGGTGGGAGCACTGACAGTGCTGGCTGTGTGGGAGAGCACTGACAGTGCTGGCTGTGTCGGGGGAGCACTGGCAGTGCTGGCTATGTTGGGGGGGCACTGACAGTGCTGGCTGTGTGGTGGGAGCATTGACAGGGCTGGCTGTGTGGTGGTAGCACTGACAGTGCTGGCTGTGTGGTGGAAGCACTGACAGTGCTGGCTGTGTGGTGGGAGATCTGACGGTGCTGGCTGTGTGGTGGGAGCACTGCCAGTGCTGGCTGTGTGGGGGAGCACTGACAGTACTGGCTGTGTGGGGGGAGCACTGACAGCACTGGCTGTGTGGGGGGAGCACGGACAGTGCTGGCTGTGTGGTGGGAACACTGACAGTGCTGGCTGTGTGGGGGAAAACTGACAGTGCTGGCTGTGTGGGGGAGCACTGACAGTGCTGGCTGTGTGGCGGAGCACTGACAGTGCTGGCTGTGAGGTGGGAGCACTGGCAGTGCTGGCAGTGTGGGTGGAGCACTGACAGTGCTGGCTGTGTGGGGGAGCACTGACAGTGCTGGCTGTGTGCTGGGAGCACTGATAGTGCTGGCTGTGTGTGGGTAGTACTGACAGTGCTGGCTGTGTGGGGGTAGCACTGACAGTGCTGGCTGTGTGGGGGAGCACTGACAGTGCTGGCTGTGTGGTGGGAGCACTGACAGTGTTGGCTGTGTGGTGGGAGCACTGGCAGAGCTGGCTGTGTAGGGAGCACTGTCAGTGCTGGCTCTGTGGTGGGAGCACTGAAAGTGCTGGCTGTGTGGGGGAGCACTGACAGAGATGGCTGTGTGGTGGGAGCACTGACAGTGCTGGCTGTGTGGTGGTAGCACTGACAGTGCTGGCTGTGTGGTGGAAGCACTGACAGTGCTGGCTGTGTGGTGGGAGATCTGACGGTGCTGGCTGTGTGGTGGGAGCGCTGACAGTGCTGGCTGTGTGGGGGAGCACTGACAGTACTGGCTGTGTGGGGGGAGCACTGACAGTGCTGGCTGTGTGCGGGGAGCACGGACAGTGCTGGCTGTGTGGTGGGAATACTGACAGTGCTGGCTGTGTGGGGGAGCACTGACAGTGCTGGCTGTGTGGGGGGAGCACTGACAGTGCTGGCTGTGTGGCGGAGCACTGACAGTGCTGGCTGTGTGGTGGGAGCACTGGCTGTGCTGGCTGTGTGGGTGGAGCACTGACAGTGCTGGCTTTGTGGAGGGAGCACTGACACGGCAGCCTGTGTGATGGGAGCACTGACAGTGCAGGCTGTGTGGTGGGAGCACTGACAGTGCTGGCTGTATGGGGGAGCACTGACAGTGCTGGCTGTGTGGGGCGAGCACTGACAGTGCAGGCTGTGTGGGGGGAGCACTGCCAGTGCTGGCTTTTTGGGGAGCACTGACAGTGCTGGCTGTGTGGTGGGAGCACTGACACTGCTGGCTGTGTGGTGGGAGCACTGACAGTGCTGGCTGTGTGGGTAGCACTGACAGTGCTGGCTGTGTGGTGGGAGCACTGACAGTGCTGGCTGTGTGGGGAGCACTGACAGTGCTGGCTGTGTCGGGGAGCACTGGCAGTGCTGGCTATGTTGGGGGGGGGGCACTGACTGTGCTGGCTGTGTGGTGGGAGCACTGACAGGGCTGGCTGTGTGGTGGTAGCACTGACAGTGCTGGCTGTGTGGTGGAAGCACTGACAGTGCTGGCTGTGTGGTGGGAGATCTGACGGTGCTGGCTGTGTGGTGGGAGCACTGACAGTGCTGGCTGTGTGGGGGAGCACTGACAGTGCTGACTGTGTGGGGGGAGCACTGACAGTGCTGGCTGTGTGGGGGAGCACTGACAGTGCTGGCTGTGTGGTGGGAGCACTGGCAGTGCTGGCTGTGTGGGTGGAGCACTGACAGTGCTGGCTGTGTGGGGGAGCACTGACAGTGCTGGCTGTGTGCTGGGAGCACTGATAGTGCTGGCCGTGTGTGGGTAGTACTGACAGTGCTGGCTGTGAGGGGGTAGCACTGACAGTTCTGGCTGTGTGGGGGAGCACTGACAGTGCTGGCTGTGTGGTGGGAGCACTGACAGTGTTGGCTGTGTGGTGGGAGCACTGGCAGTGCTGGCTGTGTGGGGGAGCACTGTCAGTGCTGGCTCTGTGGTGGGAGCACTGAAAGTGCTGGCTGTGTGGGGGAGCACTGACAGAGATGGCTGTGTGGTGGGAGCACTGACAGTGCTGGCTGTGTTGCGGGAGCACTGACAGTGCTGGATATGTGGGAGAGAACTGACAGTGCTGGCTGAGTGAGTGGAGCACTGACATGCTGGCTGTGTGGGGGGAGCACTGACACTGCTGGCAGTGTGGGGAGAGCACTGACAGTGCTGGCTGTGTGGTGGGAGTACTGACAGGGCTGGCTGTGTGGTGGGAGCACTGACATTGCTGGCTGTGATGTGGGAGCACTGACAGTGCTCGCTGTGTGGTGGGAGCACTATCAGTGCTGGCTGTGTTGTGGTAGCACTGACAGGGCTGGCTGTGTGGTGGGAGTACTGACAGTGCTGCCTGTGTAGGGGAGCACTGTCACTGCTGGCTGTGTGGTGGGAGCACTGACAGTGCTGGCTGTGTCGTGGAGCACTGACAGTGCTGGCTGTGTGGTGGGAGCACTGACAGTGCTGGCTGTGTGGAGGGAGCACTGACACGGCTGGCTGTGTGGTGGGAGCACAGACAATGCTGGCTGTGTGGTGGGAGCACTGACAGTGCTGGCTGTGTGGGGAGCACTGACAGTGCTGGCTGTGTGGTGGGAGCACTGACGGTGCTGGCTGTGTGGTGGGAGCACTGACAGTGCTGGCTGTGTCGGGGAGCACTGGCAGTGCTGGCTATGTTGGGAGGGGGGCACTGACAGTGCTGGCTGTGTGGTGGGAGCACTGACAGGGCTGGCTGTGTGGTGGTAGCACTGACAGTGCTGGCTGTGTGGTGGAAGCACTGACAGTGCTGGCTGTGTGGTGGGAGATCTGACGGTGCTGGCTGTGTGGTGGGAGCACTGACAGTGCTGGCTGTGTGGGGGAGCACTGACAGTACTGGCTGTCTGGGGGGAGCACTGACAGTGCTGGCTGTGTGGGGGAGCACGGACAGTGCTGGCTGTGTGGTGGGAACACTGACAGTGCTGGCTGTGTGGGGGAGCACTGACAGTGCTGACTGTGTGGGGGGAGCACTGACAGTGCTGGCTGTGTGGCGGAGCACTGACAGTGCTGGCTGTGTGGTGGGAGCACTGGCAGTGCTGGCTGTGTGGGTGAAGCACTGACAGTGCTGGCTATGTGGGGGAGCACTGACAGTGCTGGCTGTGTGCTGGGAGCACTGACAGTGTTGGCTGTGTGGTGGGAGCACTGGCAGTGCTGGCTGTGTGGGGGAGCACTGTCAGTGCTGGCTCTGTGGTGGGAGCACTGAAAGTGCTGGCTGTGTGGGGGAGCACTGACAGTGATGGCTGTGTGGTGGGAGCACTGACAGTGCTGGCTGTGTTGCGGGAGCACTGACAGTGCTGGATATGTGGGAGAGAACTGACAGTGCTGGCTGAGTGAGTGAAGCACTGACATGCTGGCTGTGTGGGGGGAGCACTGACACTGCTGGCAGTGTGGGGAGAGCACTGACAGTGCTGGCTGTGTGGTGGGAGCACTGACAGGGCTGGCTGTGTGGTGGGAGCACTGACAATGCTGGCTGTGATGTGGGAGCACTGACAGTGCTGGCTGTGTGGTGGGAGCACTGTCAGTGCTGGCTGTGTTGTGGGAGCACTGACAGGGCTGGCTGTGTGGTGGGAGTACTGACAGTGCTGCCTGTGTAGGGGAGCACTGACACTGCTGGCTGTGTGGTGGGAGCACTGACAGTGCTGGCTGTGAGGGGGAGCACTGACAGTGCTGGCTGTGTGGTGGGAGAACTAACAGTGCTGGCTGTGTGGTGGGAGCACTGACAGTGCTGGCTGTGTGGAGGGAGCACTGACACGGCTGGCTGTGTGGTGGGAGCACTGACAATGCTGGCTGTGTGGTGGGAGCACTGACAGTGCTGGCTGTGTGGGGAGCACTGACAGTGCTGGCTGTGTCGGGGGAGCACTGGCAGTGCTGGCTATGTTGGGGGGGGGGGGCACTGACAGTGCTGGCTGTGTGGTAGGAGCACTTTCAGGGCTGGCTGTGTGGTGGTAGCACTGACAGTGCTGGCTGTGTGGTGGAAGCACTGACAGTGCTGGCTGTGTGGTGGGAGATCTGACAGTGCTGGCTGTGTGGTGGGAGCACTGACGGTGCTGGCTGTGTGGTGGGAGCACTGACAGTGCTGGCTGTGTGGGGGAGCACTGACAGTGCTGGCTGTGTCGGGGGAGCACTGGCAGTGCTGGCTATGTTGGGGGGGGCACTGACAGTGCTGGATGTGTGGTGGGAGCACTGACAGGGCTGGCTGTGTGGTGGTAGCACTGACAGTGCTGGCTGTGTGGTGGAAGCACTGACAGTGCTGGCTGTGTGGTGGGAGATCTGACGGTGCTGGCTGTGTGGTGGGAGCACTGACAGTGCTGGCTGTGTGGGGGAGCACTGACAGTACTGGCTGTGTGGGGGAGCACTGACAGTGCTGGCTGTGTGGGGGGAGCACGGGCAGTGCTGGCTGTGTGGTGGGAACACTGACAGTGCTGGCTGTGTGGGGGAGCACTGACAGTGCTGGCTGTGTGGGGGGAGCACTGACAGTGCTGGCTGTGTGGCGGACCACTGACAGTGCTGGCTGTGTGGTGGGAGCACTGGCAGTGCTGGCTGTGTGGATGGAGCACTGACAGTGCTGGCTGTGTGGGAGAGCACTGACAGTGCTGGCTGTGTGCTGGGAGCACTGATAGTGCTGGCTGTGTGTGGGTAGTACTGACAGTGCTGGCTGTGTGGGGGTAGCACTGACAGTGCTGGCTGTGTGGGGGAGCACTGACAGTGCTGGCTGTGTGGTGGGAGCACTGACAGTGTTGGCTGTGTGGTGGGAGCACTGGCAGAGCTGGCTGTGTGGGGGAGCACTGTCAGTGCTGGCTCTGTGGTGGGAGCACTGAAAGAGCTGGCTGTGTGGGGGAGCACTGACAGAGATGGCTGTGTGGTGGGAGCACTGACAGTGCTGGCTGTGTCGGGGGAGCACTGGCAGTGCTGGCTATGTTGGGGGGGGGCACTGACAGTGCTGGCTGTGTGGTGGGAGCACTGACAGGGCTGGCTGTGTGGTGGTAGCACTGACAGTGCTGGCTGTGTGGTGGAAGCACTGACAGTGCTGGCTGTGTGGTGGGAGATCTGACGGTGCTGGCTGTGTGGTGGGAGCACTGACAGTGCTGGCTGTGTGGGGGAGCACTGACAGTACTGGCTGTGTGGGGGAGCACTGACAGTGCTGGCTGTGTGCGGGGAGCACGGACAGTGCTGGCTGTGTGGTGGGAACACTGACAGTGCTGGCTGTGTGGGGGAGCACTGACAGTGCTGGCTGTGTGGGGGGAGCACTGACAGTGCTGGCTGTGTGGCGGAGCACTGACAGTGCTGGCTGTGTGGTGGGAGCACTGGCTGTGCTGGCTGTGTGGGTGGAGCACTGACAATGCTGGCTTTGTGGAGGGAGCACTGACAGTGCTGGCTGTGTGGTGGGAGATCTGACGGTGCTGGCTGTGTGGTAGGAGCACTTTCAGGGCTGGCTGTGTGGTGGTAGCACTGACAGTGCTGGCTGTGTGGTGGAAGCACTGACAGTGCTGGCTGTGTGGTGGGAGATCTGACAGTGCTGGCTGTGTGGTGGGAGCACTGACGGTGCTGGCTGTGTGGTGGGAGCACTGAAAGTGCTGGCTGTGTGGGGGAGCACTGACAGTGCTGCCTGTGTCAGGGGAGCACTGGCAGTGCTGGCTATGTTGGGGGGGGGGGGCACTGACAGTGCTGGCTGTGTGGTGGGAGCACTGACAGGGCTGGCTGTGTGGTGGTAGCACTGACAGTGCTGGCTGTGTGGTGGAAGCACTGACAGTGCTGGCTGTGTGATGGGAGATCTGACGGTGCTGGCTGTGTGGTGGGAGCACTGACAGTGCTGGCTGTGTGGGGAGCACTGACAGTACTGGCTGTGTGGGGGAGCACTGACAGTGCTGGCTGTGTGGGGGGAGCACGGGCAGTGCTGGCTGTGTGGTGGGAACACTGACAGTGCTGGCTGTGTGGGGGAGCACTGACAGTGCTGGCTGTGTGGGGGAGCACTGACAGTGCTGGCTGTGTGGCGGAGCACTGACAGTGCTGGCTGTGTGGTGGGAGCACTGGCAGTGCTGGCTGTGTGGATGGAGCACTGACAGTGCTGGCTGTGTGGGAGAGCACTGACAGTGCTGGCTGTGTGCTGGGAGCACTGATAGTGCTGGCTGTGTGTGGGTAGTACTGACAGTGCTGGCTGTGTGGGGGTAGCACTGATAGTGCTGGCTGTGTGGGGGAGCACTGACAGTGCTGGCTGTGTGGTGGGAGCACTGACAGTGTTGGCTGTGTGGTGGGAGCACTGGCAGAGCTGGCTGTGTGGGGGAGCACTGTCAGTGCTGGCTCTGTGGTGGGAGCACTGAAAGAGCTGGCTGTGTGGGGGAGCACTGACAGAGATGGCTGTGTGGTGGGAGCACTGACAGTGCTGGCTGTGTCGGGGGAGCACTGGCAGTGCTGGCTATGTTGGGGGGGGGCACTGACAGTGCTGGCTGTGTGGTGGGAGCACTGACAGGGCTGGCTGTGTGGTGGTAGCACTGACAGTGCTGGCTGTGTGGTGGAAGCACTGACAGTGCTGGCTGTGTGGTGGGAGATCTGACGGTGCTGGCTGTGTGGTGGGAGCACTGACAGTGCTGGCTGTGTGGGGGAGCACTGACAGTACTGGCTTTGTGGGGCGAGCACTGACAGTGCAGGCTGTGTGGGGGGAGCACTGCCAGTGCTGGCTTTTTGGGGAGCACTGACAGTGCTGGCTGTGTGGTGGGAGCACTGACACTGCTGGCTGTGTGGTGGGAGCACTGACAGTGCTGGCTGTGTGTGTAGCACTGACAGTGCTGGCTGTGTGGTGGGAGCACTGGCAGTGCTGGCTGTGTGGGGGAGCACTGACAGTGCTGGCTATGTCCGGGAGCACTGGCAGTGCTGGCTATGTTGGGGGGGGGGCACTGACTGTGCTGGCTGTGTGGTGGGAGCACTGACAGGGCTGGCTGTGTGGTGGTAGCACTGACAGTGCTGGCTGTGTGGTGGATGCACTGAGAGTGCTGGCTGTGTGGTGGGAGATCTGACGGTGCTGGCTGTGTGGTGGGAGCACTGACAGTGCTGGCTGTGTGGGGGAGCACTGACAGTACTGGCTGTGTGGGGGGAGCAATGACAGTGCTGGCTGTGTGGGGGGAGCACGGACAGTGCTGGCTGTGTGGTGGGAACACTGACAGTGCTGGCTGTGTGGGGGAGCACTGACAGTGCTGACTGTGTGGGGGGAGCACTGACAGTGCTGTCTGTGTGGCGGAGCACTGACAGTGCTGGCTGTGTGGTGGGAGCACTGGCAGTGCTGGCTGTGTGGGTGGAGCACTGACAGTGCTGGCTGTGTGGGGGAGCACTGACAGTGCTGGCTGTGTGCTGGGAGCACTGATAGTGCTGGCTGTGTGTGGGTAGTACTGACAGTGCTGGCTGTGAGGGGGTAGCATTGACAGTTCTGGCTGTGTGGGGGAGCACTGACAGTGCTGGCTGTGTGGTGGGAGCACTGACAGTGTTGGCTGTGTGGTGGGAGCACTGGCAGTGCTGGCTGTGTGGGGGAGCACTGTCAGTGCTGGCTCTGTGGTGGGAGCACTGAAAGTGCTGGCTGTGTGGGGGAGCACTGACAGTGCTGGATACGTGGGAGAGAACTGACAGTGCTGGCTGAGTGAGTGGAGCACTGACATGCTGGCTGTGTGGGTGGAGCACTGACACTGCTGGCAGTGTGGGGAGAGCACTGACAGTGCTGGCTGTGTGGTGGGAGCACTGACAGTGCTGGATGCGTGGTGGGAGCACTGACAGTGCTGGCTGTGTGGGGGGAGCAATGACAGTGCTGGCTGTGTGGTGGGAGCACTGACACTGCTGGCTGTGTGGTGGGAGCACTGACAGTGCTGGCTGTGTGGGTAGCACTGACAGTGCTGGCTGTGTGGTGGGAGCACTGACAGTGCTGGCTGTGTGGGGAGCACTGACAGTGCTGGCTGTGTCGGGGAGCACTGGCAGTGCTGGCTATGTTGGGGGGGGCACTGACTGTGCTGGCTGTGTGGTGGGAGCACTGACAGGGCTGGCTGTGTGGTGGTAGCACTGACAGTGCTGGCTGTGTGGTGGAAGCACTGACAGTGCTGGCTGTGTGGTGGGAGATCTGACGGTGCTGGCTGTGTGGTGGGAGCACTGACAGTGCTGGCTGTGTGGGGGAGCACTGACAGTGCTGACTGTGTGGGGGGAGCACTGACAGTGCTGGCTGTGTGGAGGAGCACTGACAGTGCTGGCTGTGTGGTGGGAGCACTGGCAGTGCTGGCTGTGTGGGTGGAGCACTGACAGTGCTGGCTGTGTGGGGGAGCACTGACAGTGCTGGCTGTGTGCTGGGAGCACTGATAGTGCTGGCCGTGTGTGGGTAGTACTGACAGTGCTGGCTGTGAGGGGGTAGCACTGACAGTTCTGGCTGTGTGGGGGGAGCACTGACAGTGCTGGCTGTGTGGTGGGAGCACTGACAGTGTTGGCTGTGTGGTGGGAGCACTGGCAGTGCTGGCTGTGTGGGGGAGCACTGTCAGTGCTGGCTCTGTGGTGGGAGCACTGAAAGTGCTGGCTGTGTGGGGGAGCACTGGCAGAGATGGCTGTGTGGTGGGAGCACTGACAGTGCTGGCTGTGTTGCGGGAGCACTGACAGTGCTGGATATGTGGGAGAGAACTGACAGTGCTGGCTGAGTGAGTGGAGCACTGACATGCTGGCTGTGTGGGGGGAGCACTGACACTGCTGGCAGTGTGGGGAGAGCACTGACAGTGCTGGCTGTGTGGTGGGAGTACTGACAGGGCTGGCTGTGTGGTGGGAGCACTGACAATGCTGGCTGTGATGTGGGAGCACTGACAGTGCTGGCTGTGTGGTGGGAGCACTATCAGTGCTGGCTGTGTTGTGGTAGCACTGACAGGGCTGGCTGTGTGGTGGGAGTACTGACAATGCTGCCTGTGTAGGGGAGCACTGTCACTGCTGGCTGTGTGGTGGGAGCACTGACAGTGCTGGCTGTGTCGTGGAGCACTGACAGTGCTGGCTGTGTGGTGGGAGAACTAACAGTGCTGGCTGTGTGGTGGGAGCACTGACAGTGCTGGCTGTGTGGAGGGAGCACTGACACGGCTGGCTGTGTGGTGGGAGCACAGACAATGCTGGCTGTGTGGTGGGAGCACTGACAGTGCTGGCTGTGTGGGGAGCACTGACAGTGTTGGCTGTGTGGTGGGAGCACTGACGGTGCTGGCTGTGTGGTGGGAGCACTGACAGTGCTGGCTGTGTGGGGGAGCACTGACAGTGCTGGCTGTGTCGGGGAGCACTGGCAGTGCTGGCTATGTTGGGGGGGGGGCACTGACAGTGCTGGCTGTGTGGTGGGAGCACTGACAGGGCTGGCTGTGTGGTGGTAGCACTGACAGTGCTGGCTGTGTGGTGGAAGCACTGACAGTGCTGGCTGTGTGGTGGGAGATCTGACGGTGCTGGCTGTGTGGTGGGAGCACTGACAGTGCTGGCTGTGTGGGGGAGCACTGACAGTACTGGCTGTCTGGGGGGAGCACTGACAGTGCTGGCTGTGTGGGGGAGCACGGACAGTGCTGGCTGTGTGGTGGGAACACTGACAGTGCTGGCTGTGTGGGGAGCACTGACAGTGCTGACTGTGTGGGGGGAGCACTGACAGTGCTGGCTGTGTGGCGGAGCACTGACAGTGCTGGCTGCGTGGTGGGAGCACTGGCAGTGCTGGCTGTGTGGGTATAGCACTGACAGTGCTGGCTATGTGGGGGAGCACTGACAGTGCTGGCTGTGTGCTGGGAGCACTGACAGTGTTGGCTGTGTGGTGGGAGCACTGGCAGTGCTGGCTGTGTGGGGGAGCACTGTCAGTGCTGGCTCTGTGGTGGGAGCACTGAAAGTGCTGGCTGTGTGGGGGAGCACTGACAGTGATGGCTGTGTGGTGGGAGCACTGACAGTGCTGGCTGTGTTGCGGGAGCACTGACAGTGCTGGATATGTGGGAGAGAACTGACAGTGCTGGCTGAGTGAGTGAAGCACTGACATGCTGGCTGTGTGGGGGGAGCACTGACACTGCTGGCAGTGTGGGGAGAGCACTGACAGTGCTGGCTGTGTGGTGGGAGCACTGACAGGGCTGGCTGTGTGGTGGGAGCACTGACAATGCTGGCTGTGATGTGGGAGCACTGACAGTGCTGGTTGTGTGGTGGGAGCACTGTCAGTGCTGGCTGTGTTGTGGGAGCACTGACAGGGCTGGCTGTGTGGTGGGAGTACTGACAGTGCTGCCTGTGTAGGGGAGCACTGACACTGCTGGCTGTGTGGTGGGAGCACTGACAGTGCTGGCTGTGAGGGGGAGCACTGACAGTGCTGGCTGTGTGGTGGGAGAACTAACAGTGCTGGCTGTGTGGTGGGAGCACTGACAGTGCTGGCTGTGTGGAGGGAGCACTGACACCCCTGGCTGTGTGGAGGGAGCACTGACAATGCTGGCTGTGTGGTGGGAGCACTGACAGTGCTGGCTGTGTGGGGAGCACTGACAGTGCTGGCTGTGTCGGGGGAGCACTGGCAGTGCTGGCTATGTTGGGGGGGGCACTGACAGTGCTGGCTGTGTGGTAGGAGCACTTTCAGGGCTGGCTGTGTGGTGGTAGCACTGACAGTGCTGGCTGTGTGGTGGAAGCACTGACAGTGCTGGCTGTGTGGTGGGAGATCTGACAGTGCTGGCTGTGTGGTGGGAGCACTGACGGTGCTGGCTGTGTGGTGGGAGCACTGACAGTGCTGGCTGTGTGGGGGAGCACTGACAGTGCTGGCTGTGTCGGGGGAGCACTGGCAGTGCTGGCTATGTTGGGGGGGGGCACTGACAGTGCTGGCTGTGTGGTGGGAGCACTGACAGGGCTGGCTGTGTGGTGGTAGCACTGACAGTGCTGGCTGTGTGGTGGAAGCACTGACAGTGCTGGCTGTGTGGTGGGAGATCTGACGGTGCTGGCTGTGTGGTGGGAGCACTGACAGTGCTGGCTGTGTGGGGGAGCACTGACAGTACTGGCTGTGTGGGGGAGCACTGACAGTGCTGGCTGTGTGGGGGAGCACGGGCAGTGCTGGCTGTGTGGTGGGAACACTGACAGTGCTGGCTGTGTGGGGGAGCACTGACAGTGCTGGCTGTGTGGGGGGAGCACTGACAGTGCTGGCTGTGTGGCGGAGCACTGACAGTGCTGGCTGTGTGGTGGGAGCACGGGCAGTGCTGGCTGTGTGGATGGAGCACTGACAGTGCTGGCTGTGTGGGAGAGCACTGACAGTGCTGGCTGTGTGCTGGGAGCACTGATAGTGCTGGCTGTGTGTGGGTAGTACTGACAGTGCTGGCTGTGTGGGGGTAGCACTGACAGTGCTGGCTGTGTGGGGGAGCACTGACAGTGCTGGCTGTGTGGTGGGAGCACTGACAGTGTTGGCTGTGTGGTGGGAGCACTGGCAGAGCTGGCTGTGTGGGGGAGCACTGTCAGTGCTGGCTCTGTGGTGGGAGCACTGAAAGAGCTGGCTGTGTGGGGGAGCACTGACAGAGATGGCTGTGTGGTGGGAGCACTGACAGTGCTGGCTGTGTCGGGGGAGCACTGGCAGTGCTGGCTATGTGTGGGGGGAGCACTGACAGTGCTGGCTGTGTGGCGGAGCTCTGACAGTGCTGGCTGTGTGGTGGGAGCACTGGCAGTGCTGGCTGTGTGGATGGAGCACTGACAGTGCTGGCTGTGTGGGAGAGCACTGACAGTGCTGGCTGTGTGCTGGGAGCACTGATAGTGCTGGCTGTGTGTGGGTAGTACTGACAGTGCTGGCTGTGTGGGGGTAGCACTGACAGTGCTGGCTGTGTGGGGGAGCACTGACAGTGCTGGCTGTGTGGTGGGAGCACTGACAGTGTTGGCTGTGTGGTGGGAGCACTGGCAGAGCTGGCTGTGTGGGGGAGCACTGTCAGTGCTGGCTCTGTGGTGGGAGCACTGAAAGAGCTGGCTGTGTGGGGGAGCACTGACAGAGATGGCTGTGTGGTGGGAGCACTGACAGTGCTGGCTGTGTCGGGGGAGCACTGGCAGTGCTGGCTATGTTGGGGGGGGGCACTGACAGTGCTGGCTGTGTGGTGGGAGCACTGACAGGGCTGGCTGTGTGGTGGTAGCACTGACAGTGCTGGCTGTGTGGTGGAAGCACTGACAGTGCTGGCTGTGTGGTGGGAGATCTGACGGTGCTGGCTGTGTGGTGGGAGCACTGACAGTGCTGGACATGTGGGGGAGCACTAACAGTACTGGCTGTGTGGGGGAGCACTGACAGTGCTGGCTGTGTGCGGGGAGCACGGACAGTGCTGGCTGTGTGGTGGGAACACTGACAGTGCTGGCTGTGTGGGGGAGCACTGACAGTGCTGGCTGTGTGGGGGGAGCACTGACAGTGCTGGCTGTGTGGCGGAGCACTGACAGTGCTGGCTGTGTGGTGGGAGCACTGGCTGTGCTGGCTGTGTGGGTGGAGCACTGACAATGCTGGCTTTGTGGAGGGAGCACTGACACGGCAGCCTGTGTGATGGGAGCACTGACAGTGCAGGCTGTGTGGTGGGAGCACTGACAGTGCTGGCTGTATGGGGGAGCACTGACAGTGCTGGCTTTGTGGGGCGAGCACTGACAGTGCAGGCTGTGTGGGGGGAGCACTGCCAGTGCTGGCTTTTTGGGGAGCACTGACAGTGCTGGCTGTGTGGTGGGAGCACTGACACTGCTGGCTGTGTGGTGGGAGCACTGACAGTGCTGGCTGTGTGGGTAGCACTGACAGTGCTGGCTGTGTGGTGGGTGCACTGGCAGTGCTGGCTGTGTGGGGGAGCACTGACAGTGCTGGCTATGTCCGGGAGCACTGGCAGTGCTGGCTATGTTGGGGGGGGGCACTGACTGTGCTGGCTGTGTGGTGGGAGCACTGACAGGGCTGGCTGTGTGGTGGTAGCACTGACAGTGCTGGCTGTGTGGTGGATGCACTGACAGTGCTGGCTGTGTGGTGGGAGATCTGACGGTGCTGGCTGTGTGGTGGGAGCACTGACAGTGCTGGCTGTGTGGGGGAGCACTGACAGTACTGGCTGTGTGGGGGGAGCAATGACAGTGCTAGCTGTGTGGGGGGAGCACGGACAGTGCTGGCTGTGTGGTGGGAACACTGACAGTGCTGGCTGTGTGGGGGAGCACTGACAGTGCTGACTGTGTGGGGGGAGCACTGACAGTGCTGTCTGTGTGGCGGAGCACTGACAGTGCTGGCTGTGTGGTGGGAGCACTGGCAGTGCTGGCTGTGTGGGTGGAGCACTGACAGTGCTGGCTGTGTGGGGGAGCACTGACAGTGCTGGCTGTGTGCTGGGCGCACTGATAGTGCTGGCTGTGTGTGGGTAGTACTGACAGTGCTGGCTGTGAGGGGGTAGCACTGACAGTTCTGGCTGTGTGGGGGGAGCACTGACAGTGCTGGCTGTGTGGTGGGAGCACTGAGAGTGTTGGCTGTGTGGTGGGAGCACTGGCAGTGCTGGCTGTGTGGGGGAGCACTGTCAGTGCTGGCTCTGTGGTGGGAGCACTGAAAGTGCTGGCTGTGTGGGGGAGCACTGGCAGTGCTGGATACGTGGGAGAGAACTGACAGTGCTGGCTGAGTGAGTGGAGCACTGACATGCTGGCTGTGTGGGTGGAGCACTGACACTGCTGGCAGTGTGGGGAGAGCACTGACAGTGCTGGCTGTGTGGTGGGAGCACTGACAGTGCTGGATGCGTGGTGGGAGCACTGACAGTGCTGGCTGTGTGGGGGAGCAATGACAGTGCTGGCTGTGTGGTGGGAGCACTGACAGTGCTGGCTGTGTGGGGGTGCACTGACAGTGCTGGCTGTGTGGGGGATCACTGACAATGCTTGCTGATTGGGGGAGCACTGACAGTTCTGGCTGTGTGGGGCGAGCTCGGACAGTGCTGGCTGTGTGGTGGGAGCACTGACAGTGCTGGTTGTGTGGCGGGAGCACTGACAGTGCTGGCTGTGTGGTGGGAGCACTGACAGGGTTGGCTGTGTGGGGGGAGCACTTACAGTGCTGGCTGTGTGGGGGAGCACTGACAGTGCTGGCTGTGTGGGGGAGCACTGACAGTGCTGGCTGTGTGGTGGGAGCAATGACAGTGCTGGCTGTGTGGTGGTACCACTTCCAGTGATGGCTGTGTTGTGGGAGCACTGACAGGGCTGGCTGTTTGGTGGGAGCACTGACAGTGCTGGCTGTGTGGGGGAGCACTGACACTGCTGGCTGTGTGGTGGGAGCACTGACAGTGCTGGCTGTGTGGGGGGAGCACTGACAGTGCTGGCTATGTGGTGGGAGCACAGACAGAGTTGGCTGTGTGCTGGGAGCACTGGCAGTGCTGGCTGTGTGGGGGAGCACTGTCAGTGCTGGCTCTGTTGTGGGAGCACTGAAAGTGCTGGCTGTGTGGGGGAGTACTGACAGAGATGGCTGTGTGGTGGGAGCACTGACAGTGCTGGCTATGAGGTGGGAGCACTGACAGTGCTGGATATGTGGCAGAGAACTGACAGTGCTGGCTGAGTGAGTGGAGCACTGACATGCTGGCTGTGTGGGTGGAACACTGACACTGCTGGCAGTGTGGGGAGAACACTGACAGTGCTGGCTGTGTGGTGGGGGCACTGACAGTGCTGGCTGCGTGGTGGGAGCACTGACAGTGCTGGCTGTGTTGGGGGAGCAATGACAGTGCTGGCTGTGTGGTGGGAGCACTGACAGTGCTGGCTGTGTGGGGGTGCACTGACAGTGCTGGTTGTGTGGGGGAGCACTGACAGTGCTTGCTGATTGTGAGGAGCACTGACAGTTCTGGCTGTGTGGGGCGAGCTCGGACAGTGCTGGCTGTGTGGTGGGAGCACTGACAGTGCTGGTTGTGTGCCGGGAGCACTGACAGTGCTGGCTGTGTGGTGGGAGCACTGACAGTGTTGGCTGTGTGGGGGGAGCACTTACAGTGCTGGCTGTGTGGGGGAGCACTGACAGTGCTGGCTGTGTGGTGGGAGCAATGACAGTTCTGGCTGTGTGGTGGGAGCACTGACAGTGCTGGCTGTGTTGCGGGAGCACTGACAGTGCTGGGTATGTGGGAGAGAACTGACAGTGCTGGCTGAGTGAGTGGAGCACTGACATGCTGGCTGTGTGGGTGGAGCACTGACACTGCTGGCAGTGTGGGGAGAGCACTGACAGTACTGGCTGTGTGGTGGGAGCACTGACAGTGCTGGATGCGTGGTGGGAGCACTGACAGTGCTGGCTGTGTGGGGGGAGCAATGACAGTGCTGGCTGTGTGGTGGGAGCACTGACAGTGCTGGCTGTGTGGTGGGAACACTGACAGTGCTGGCTGTGTGGGGGAGCACTGACAGTGCTGACTGTGTGGGGGGAGCACTGACAGTGCTGGCTGTGTGGCGGAGAACTGACAGTGCTGGCTGTGTGGTGGGAGCACTGGCAGTGCTGGCTGTGTGGGTGGAGCACTGACAGTGCTGGCTGTGTGGGGGATCACTGACAGTGCTGGCTGTGTGCTGGGAGCACTGATAGTGCTGGCTGTGTGTGGGTAGTACTGACAGTGCTGGCTGTGAGGGGGTAGCACTGACAGTTCTGGCTGTGTGGGGGGAGCACTGACAGTGCTGGCTGTGTGGTGGTACCACTGCCAGTGCTGGCTGTGTTGTGGGAGCACTGACAGGGCTGGCTGTTTGGTGGGAGCACTGACAGTGCTGGCTGTGTGGGGGAGCACTGACACTGCTGGCTGTGTGGTGGGAGCACTGACAGTGCTGGCTGTGTGGGGGGAGCACTGACAGTGCTGGCTATGTGGTGGGAGCACAGACAGAGTTGGCTGTGTGCTGGGAGCACTGGCAGTGCTGGCTGTGTGGGGGAGCACTGTCAGTGCTGGCTCTGTTGTGGGAGCACTGAAAGTGCTGGCTGTGTGGGGGAGTACTGACAGAGATGGCTGTGTGGTGGGAGCACTGACAGTGCTGGCTATGAGGTGGGAGCACTGACAGTGCTGGATATGTGGGAGAGAACTGACAGTGCTGGCTGAGTGAGTGGAGCACTGACATGCTGGCTGTGTGGGTGGAACACTGACACTGCTGGCAGTGTGGGGAGAACACTGACAGTGCTGGCTGTGTGGTGGGGGCACTGACAGTGCTGGCTGCGTGGTGGGAGCACTGACAGTGCTGGCTGTGTTGGGGGAGCAATGACAGTGCTGGCTGTGTGGTGGGAGCACTGACAGTGCTGGCTGTGTGGGGGTGCACTGACAGTGCTGGTTGTGTGGGGGAGCACTGACAGTGCTTGCTGATTGTGAGGAGCACTGACAGTTCTGGCTGTGTGGGGCGAGCTCGGACAGTGCTGGCTGTGTGGTGGGAGCACTGACAGTGCTGGTTGTGTGCCGGGAGCACTGACAGTGCTGGCTGTGTGGTGGGAGCACTGACAGTGTTGGCTGTGTGGGGGGAGCACTTACAGTGCTGGCTGTGTGGGGGAGCACTGACAGTGCTGGCTGTGTGGTGGGAGCAATGACAGTTCTGGCTGTGTGGTGGTAGCACTGACAGAGATGGCTGTGTGGTGGGAGCACTGACAGTGCTGGCTGTGTTGCGGGAGCACTGACAGTGCTGGGTATGTGGGAGAGAACTGACAGTGCTGGCTGAGTGAGTGGAGCACTGACATGCTGGCTGTGTGGGTGGAGCACTGACACTGCTGGCAGTGTGGGGAGAGCACTGACAGTACTGGCTGTGTGGTGGGAGCACTGACAGTGCTGGATGCGTGGTGGGAGCACTGACAGTGCTGGCTGTGTGGGGGGAGCAATGACAGTGCTGGCTGTGTGGTGGGAGCACTGACAGTGCTGGCTGTGTGGTGGGAACACTGACAGTGCTGGCTGTGTGGGGGAGCACTGACAGTGCTGACTGTGTGGGGGGAGCACTGACAGTGCTGGCTGTGTGGCGGAGCACTGACAGTGCTGGCTGTGTGGTGGGAGCACTGGCAGTGCTGGCTGTGTGGGTGGAGCACTGACAGTGCTGGCTGTGTGGGGGATCACTGACAGTGCTGGCTGTGTGCTGGGAGCACTGATAGTGCTGGCTGTGTGTGGGTAGTACTGACAGTGCTGGCTGTGAGGGGGTAGCACTGACAGTTCTGGCTGTGTGGGGGGAGCACTGACAGTGCTGGCTGTGTGGTGGGAGCACTGACAGTGTTGGTTGTGCGGTGGGAGCACTGGCAGTGCTGGCTGTGTGGGGGAGCACTGTCAGTGCTGGCTCTGTGGTGGGAGCACTGAAAGTGCTGGCTGTGTGGGGGAGCACTGACAGAGATGGCTGTGTGGTGGGAGCACTGACAGTGCTGGCTGTGTTGCGGGAGCACTGACAGTGCTGAATATGTGGGAGAGAACTGACAGTGCTGGCAGAGTGAGTGGAGCACTGACATGTTGGCTGTGTGGGTGGAGCACTGCCACTGCTGGCAGTGTGGGGAGAGCACTGACAGTGCTGGCTGTGTGGTGGGAGCACTGACAGTGCTGGATGCGTGTTGGGAGCACTGACAGTGCTGGCTGTGTGGGGGGAGCAATGACAGTGCTGGCTGTGTGGTGGGAGCACTGACAGTGCTGGCTGTGTGGGGGTGCACTGACAGTGCTGGCTGTGTGGGGGAGCACTGACAATGCTTGCTGATTGGGGGGAGCACTGACAGTTCTGGCTGTGTGGGGCGAGCTCGGGCAGTGCTGGCTGTGTGGTGGGAGCACTGACAGTGCTGGTTGTGTGGCGGGAGCACTGACAGTGCTGGCTGTGTGGTGGGAGCACTGACAGGGTTGGCTGTGTGGGGGGAGCACTTACAGTGCTGGCTGTGTGGGGGAGCACTGACAGTGCTGGCTATGTGGGGGAGCACTGACAGTGCTGGCTGTGTGGTGGGAGCAATGACAGTGCTGGCTGTTTGGTGGTACCACTGCCAGTGCTGGCTGTGTTGTGGGAGCACTGACAGGGCTGGCTGTTTGGTGGGAGCACTGACAGTGCTGGCTGTGTGGGGGAGCACTGACACTGCTGGCTGTGTGGTGGGAGCACTGACAGTGCTGGCTGTGTGGGGGGAGCACTGACAGTGCTGGCTATGTGGTGGGAGCACTGACAGTGTTGGCTGTGTGGTGGGAGCACTGGCAGTGCTGGCTGTGTGGGGGAGGACTGGCAGTGCTGGCTCTGTGGTGGGAGCACTGAAAGTGCTGGCTGTGTGGGGGAGTACTGACAGAGATGGCTGTGTGGTGGGAGCACTGACAGTGCTGGCTATGTGGTGTGAGCACTGACAGTGCTGGATATGTGGGAGAGAACTGACAGTGCTGGCTGAGTGAGTGGAGCACTGACATGCTGGCTGTGTGGGGGGAACACTGACACTGCTGGCAGTGTGCGGGGAGCACTGACAGTGCTGGCTGTGTGGTGGGGGCACTGACAGGGCTGGCTGCGTGGTGGGAGCACTGACAGTGCTGGCTGTGTTGGGGGAGCAATGACAGTGCTGGCTGTGTGGTGGGAGCACTGACAGTGCTGGCTGTGTGGGGGTGCACTGACAGTGCTGGCTGTGTGGGGGAGCACTGACAGTGCTTGCTGATTGTGAGGAGCACTGACAGTTCTGGCTGTGTGGGGCGAGCTCGGACAGTGCTGGCTGTGTGGTGGGAGCACTGACAGTGCTGGTTGTGTGCCGGGAGCACTGACAGTGCTGGCTGTGTGGTGGGAGCACTGACAGTGTTGGCTGTATGGGGGGAGCACTTACAGTGCTGGCTGTGTGGGGGAGTACTGACAGTGCTGGCTGTGTGGGGGACCACTGACAGTGCTGGCTGTGTGGTGGGAGCAATGACAGTTCTGGCTGTGTGGTGGTAGCACTGACAGTGCTGGCTGTGTTGTGGGAGCACTGACAGGGCTGGCTGTTTGGTGGGAGCACTGACAGTGCTGGCTGTGTGGGGGAGCACTGACACTGCTGGCTGTGTGGTGGGAGCACTGACAGTGCTGGCTGTGTGGGGGAGCACTGACAGTGCTGGCTGTGTGGTGGGAGAACTGACAGTGGTGGCTGTGTGGGGGGAGCACTGACAGTGCTGGCTGTGTGGTGGGAGCACTGACAGTGCTGGCTGTGCGGGGGGAGCACTGACAGTGCTGGCTGTGTGGTGGGAGCACTGACAGTGCTGGCTGTGCGGGGGGAGCACTGACAGTGCTGGCTGTGTGGGGGAGCACTGACAGTGCTGGCTGTGTGGGGGTAGCACTGCCAGTGCTGGCTGTGTGGGGAGCACTGACAGGGCTGGCTGTGTGGTGGGAGCACTGACAGTGTTGGCTGTGTGGTGGGAGCACTGGCAGGGCTGGCTGTGTGGGGGGAGCACTGTCAGTGCTGGCTCTGTGGTGGGAGCACTGACAGTGCTGGCTGTGTGGGGGAGCACTGACAGAGATGGCTGTGTGGTGGGAGCACTGACAGTGCTAGCTGATTGGGGGGAAGCACTTACAGTGCTGGCTGTGTGGGGGAGCACTGACAATGCTGGCTGTATGGTGGGAGCACTGACAGTGCTAGCTGATTGGGGGGAGCACTTACAGTGCTGGCTGTGTGGGAGCACTGACAGTGCTGGCTGTGTGGGGAGCACTGACAGTACTGGCTGTGTGGTGAGAGCACTGACAGTGCTGGCTGTGTGGGGAGCACTGACAGTGCTGGCTGTGTAGGGGAGCACTGGCAGTGCTGGCTGTGTGGGGGAGCACTGGCAGTTCTGGCTGTGTGTGGGAGCACTGACAGTGCTGGCTGTGTGGGGGGGAGCACTGACACGGCTGGCTGTTTGGGGGAGCACTGACAGTGCTGGCAGTGTGGGGGGATCACTGACAGTGCTGGCTGTGTGGGGCGAGCACGGACAGTGCTGGGTGTGTGGGGGAGCACAGACAGTGCTGGCTGTGTGGGGGGAGCACTGACAGTGCTGGCTGTGTGGTGGGAGCACTGACAGTGCTAGCTGATTGGGGGAGCACTGACAGTGCTGGCTTTGTGGGGCGAGCACGGACAGTGCTGGATGTGTGGTGGGAGCACTGACAGTGCTGGCTGTGTGGGGGAGCACGGACAGTGCTGCCTGTGTTGGGGGATCACTGACAGTGCTGGCTGTGTGGTGGGAGCACTGACAGTGCTGGCTGTGTGGTGGGATAACTGACAGTGTTGGCTGTGTGGGGGGAGCACTTACAGTGCTGGCTGTGTCGGGGGAGCACTGACAGTGCTGGCTGTGTGTGGGAGCACTGACAGTGCTGGCTGTGTGTTGGAAGCACTGACAGTGCTGGCTGTGTGGTGGGAACACTGACAGTGCTGGCTGTGTTGTGGGAGCACTGACAGTGCTGGCTGTGTGGGGGAGCACTGACAATGCTGGCTGTGTGGTGGGAGCACTGACAGTGCTGGCTGTGTGGGGGGGGCACTGATAGTGCTGGCTGTGTGGTGGGAGCACTGACACTGCTGGCTGTGTGGTGGGAGCACTGACAGTGCTGGCTGTGTGGAGGGAGCACTGACAGTGCTGGCTGTGTGGGGGGAGCACTGACAGTGCTGGCTGTGTGTGGGAGCACTGACAGTGCTGGCTGTGTGGGGGAGAGCACTGACAGTGCTGGCTGTGTGGGGGGAGCACTGACAGTCCTGGCTGTGTGGGGAGCACTGACAGTGCTGGCTGTGTGGTGGGAGCACTGACGGTGCTGGCTGTGTGGTGGGAGCACTGATAGCGCTGGCTGTGTGGTGGGAGCACTGACAGTGTTGGCTGTGTGGTGGGAGCACTGACAGTGCTGTCTGTGCGGGGGGAGCATTGACAGTGCTGTCTGCGTGGAAGAGCACTGACAGTGCTGGCTGTGTGGTGGGAGCACTGACAGTGCTGGCTGTGTGGGGGAGCACTGACAGTGCTGGCTGTATGGAGGAGCACTGACAGTGCTGGCTGTGTGGGGGAGTACTGACAGTGCTGGATGTGTGTGCGGGAGCACTGACAGTGCTGGCTGTGTGGGGAGAGCACTGACAGTGCTGGCTGTGTGGTGGGAGCACTGACAGTGCTGGCTCTTTGGGGGAGCACTGACAGTGCTGTCTGTGTGGGGGAGCACTGAGAGTGCTGGCTGTGTGGGGGGAGCACTGACAGTGCTGGCTGCGTCGGGTCGCACTGCCAGTGCTGGCTGTGTGGGGGAGCACTGACAGTGCTGGCGGTGTGGTGGAAGCACTGACAGTGCTGGCTGTGTCGGGTCGCACTGCCAGTGCTGGCTCTGTGGGGGAGCGCTGACAGTGCTGGCTGTGTGGTGGGAGCACTGACAGTGCTGGCTGTGTGGGGGGAGCACTGACAGAGCTGGCTGTGAGGGGGAGCACTGACAGTGCTGACTGTGTGGGGGAAGCACTGACAGTGCTGGCTGTGTGGTGGGAGCGCTGACAGTGCTGGTTTTGTGGTGGGAGCACTGACAGTGCTGACTGTGTGGGGGAGCACTGACAGTGCTGGCTGTGTGGGGCGAGCACGGACAGTGCTGGCTGTGTGGTGGGAGCACTGACAGTGCTGGCTGTGTGGGGGGAGCACGGAGAGTGCTGCCTGTGTGGGGGGATCACTGACAGTGCTGGCTGTTTGTGGGGAGCACTGACAGTGCTGCCTGTGTGGGGGAGCACTGCCAGTGCTGGCTGTGTGGGGGAGCATTGACAGTGCTGGTTGTGTGGTGGGAGCACTGACAGTGCTGGCTGTGTGGTGGGAGCAATGACAGTGTTGGCTGTGTGGGGGGAGCACTTACAGAGCTGGCTGTGTGAGGGAGCACTGACAGTGCTGGCTGTGTGGGGGAGCAATGACAGTGCTGGCTGTGTATTGGGAGCACTGACAGGGCTGGCTGTGTGGTGGGAGCACTGACAATGCTGGCTGTGATGTGGGAGCACTGACAGTGCTGGCTGTGTGGTGGGAGCACTGTCAGTGCTGGCTGTGTTGTGGGAGCACTGACAGGGCTGGCTGTGTGGTGGGAGTACTGATAGTGCTGGCTGTGTGGGGGAGCACTGACAGTGCTGGCTGTGTGGTGGGAGAACTAACAGTGCTGGCTGTGTGGTGGGAGCACTGACAGTGCTGGCTGTGTGGAGGGAGCACTGACACGGCTGGCTGTGTGGTGGGAGCACTGACAATGCTGGCTGTGTGGTGGGAGCACTGACAGTGCTGGCTGTGTGGGGAGCACTGACAGTGCTGGCTGTGTCGGGGGAGCACTGGCAGTGCTGGCTATGTTGGGGGGGGGCACTGACAGTGCTGGCTGTGTGGTGGGAGCACTGACAGGGCTGGCTGTGTGGTGAGAGCACTGACAGTGCTGGCTGTGTGGGGAGCACTGACAGTGCTGGCTGTGTGTGGGAGCACTGACAGTGCTGGCTGTGTGGTGGGAGCACTGACAGTGCTGGCTGTGTGGGGGGAGCACTGACAGTGCTGGCTGTGTAGGGGAGCACTGGCAGTGCTGGCTGTGTGGGGAGCACTGGCAGTTCTGGCTGTGTGTGGGAGCACTGACAGTGCTGTCTGTGTGGGGGGAGCACTGACACGGCTGGCTGTTTGGGGGAGCACTGACAGTGCTGGCAGTGTGGGGGGATCACTGACAGTGCTGGCTGTGTGGGGCGAGCACGGACAGTGCTGGCTGTGTGGGGGAGCACAGACAGTGCTGGCTGTGTGGGGGGAGCACTGACAGTGCTGGCTGTGTGGTGGGAGCACTGACAGTGCTAGCTGATTGGGGGAGCACTGACAGTGCTGGCTTTGTGGGGCGAGCACGGACAGTGCTGGCTGTGTGGTGGGAGCACCGACAGTGCTGGCTGTGTGGGGGAGCACGGACAGTGCTGCCTGTGTTGGGGGATCACTGACAGTGCTGGCTGTGTGTGGGGAGCACTGACAGTGCTGGCTGTGTGGGGGGAGCACTGCCTGTGCTGGCTGTGTGGTGGGAGCACTGACAGTGCTGGCTGTGTGGTGGGATAACTGACAGTGTTGGCTGTGTGGGGGGAGCACTTACAGTGCTGGCTGTGTCGGGGGAGCACTGACAGTGCTGGCTGTGTGTGGGAGCACTGACAGTGCTGGCTGTGTGTTGGGAGCACTGACAGTGCTGGCTGTGTGGTGGGAGCACTGACAGTGCTGGCTGTGTTGTGGGAGCACTGACAGTGCTGGCTGTGTGGGGGAGCACTGACAATGCTGGCTGTGTGGTGGGAGCACTGACAGTGCTGGCTGTGTGGTGGGAGCACTGACAGTGCTGGCTGTGTTGTGGGAGCACTGACAGGGCTGGCTGTGTGATGGGAGCACTGACAGTGCTGGCTGTGTGGGGGAGCACTGACACTGCTGGCTGTGTGGTGGGAGCACTGACAGTACTAGCTGTGTGGGGGAGCACTGACAGTGCTGGCTGTGTGGTGGGAGCACTGACACTGCTGGCTGTGTGGTGGGAGCACTGACAGTGCTGGCTGTGTGGGGGGGCACTGATAGTGCTGGCTGTGTGGTGGGAGCACTGACACTGCTGGCTGTGTGGGGGAGCAATGACAGTGCTGGCTGTGTGGTGGGAGCACTGACAGGGCTGGCTGTGTGGTGGGAGCACTGACACTGCTGGCTGTGATGTGGGAGCACTGACAGTGCTGGCTGTGTGGTGGGAGCACTGTCAGTGCTGGCTGTGTTGTGGGAGCACTGACAGGGCTGGCTGTGTGGTGGGAGTACTAATAGTGCTGCCTTTGTAGGGGAGCACTGACACTGCTGGCTGTGTGGTGGGAGCACTGACAGTGCTGGCTGTGTGGGGGAGCACTGACAGTGCTGGCTGTGTGGTGGGAGAACTAACAGTGCAGGCTGTGTGGTGGGAGCACTGACAGTGCTGGCTGTGTGGAGGGAGCACTGACACGGCTGGCTGCGTGGTGGGAGCACTGACAATGCTGGCTGTGTGGTGGGAGCACTGACAGTGCTGGCTGTATGGGGAGCACTGCCAGTGCTGGCTGTGTGGTGGGAGCACTGACGGTGCTGGCTGTGTGGTGGGAACACTGACAGTGCTGGCTGTGTGGGGGAGCACTGACAGTGCTGGCTGTGTCGGGGGAGCACTGGCAGTGCTGGCTATGTTGGGGGGGGCACTGACAGTGCTGGCTGTGTGGTGGGAGCACTGACAGGGCTGGCTGTGTGGTGAGAGCACTGACAGTGCTGGCTGTGTGGGGAGCACTGACAGTGCTGGCTGTGTGTGGGAGCACTGACAGTGCTGGCTGTGTGGTGGGAGCACTGACAGTGCTGGCTGTGTGGTGGGAGCACTGACAGTGCTGGCTGTGTGGTGGGAGCACTGGCAGTGCTGGCTGTGTGGGGGAGCACTGACAGTGCTGGCTGTGTGGAGGGAGCACTGACACGGCTGGCTGCGTGGTGGGAGCACTGACAATGCTGGCTGTGTGGGGAGCACTGACAGTGCTGGCTGTGTGGTGGGAGCACTGACAGTGCTGGCTGTGTGGTGGGAGCACTGACAGTGCTGGCTGTGTCGGGGGAGCACTGGCAGTGCTGGCTATGTTGGGGGGGGTCACTGACAGTGCTGGCTGTGTGGTGGGAGCACTGACAGGGCTGGCTGTGTGGTGGGAGCACTGACAGTGCTGGCTGTGTGGGGGAGCACTGACAGTGCTGGCTGTGTAGGGGAGCACTGGCAGTGCTGGCTGTGTGGGGGAGCACTGGCAGTTCTGGCTGTGTGTGGGAGCACTGACAGTGCTGTCTGTGTGGGGGGAGCACTGACACGGCTGGCTGTTTGGGGGAGCACTGACAGCGCTGGCAGTGTGGGGGGATCACTGACAGTGCTGGCTGTGTGGGGCGAGCACGGACAGTGCTGGCTGTGTGGGGGAGCACAGACAGTGCTGGCTGTGTGGGGGGAGCACTGACAGTGCTGGCTGTGTGGTGGGAGCACTGACAGTGCTAGCTGATTGGGGGAGCACTGACAGTGCTGGCTTTGTGGGGCGAGCACGGACAGTGCTGGCTGTGTGGTGGGAGCACCGACAGTGCTGGCTGTGTGGGGGAGCACGGACAGTGCTGCCTGTGTTGGGGGATCACTGACAGTGCTGGCTGTGTGTGGGGAGCACTGACAGTGCAGGCTGTGTGGGGGAGCACTGCCAGTGCTGGCTGTGTGGTGGGAGCACTGACAGTGCTGGCTGTGTGGTGGGATAACTGACAGTGTTGGCTGTGTGGGGGGAGCACTTACAGTGCTGGCTGTGTCGGGGGAGCACTGACAGTGCTGGCTGTGTGTGGGAGCACTGACAGTGCTGGCTGTGTGTTGGGAGCACTGACAGTGCTGGCTGTGTGGTGGGAGCACTGACAGTGCTGGCTGTGTGGTGGGAGCACTGACAGTGCTGGCTGTGTTGTGGGAGCACTGACAGTGCTGGCTGTGTGGGGGAGCACTGACAATGCTGGCTGTGTGGTGGGAGCACTGACAGTGCTGGCTGTGTGGTGGGAGCACTGACAGTGCTGGCTGTGTTGTGGGAGCACTGACAGGGCTGGCTGTGTGATGGGAGCACTGACAGTGCTGGCTGTGTTGGGGAGCACTGACACTGCTGGCTGTGTGGTGGGAGCACTGACAGTACTGGCTGTGTGGGGGAGCACTGACAGTGCTGGCTGTGTGGTGGGAGCACTGACACTGCTGGCTGTGTGGTGGGAGCACTGACAGTGCTGGCTGTGTGGGGGGGCACTGATAGTGCTGGCTGTGTGGTGGGAGCACTGACACTGCTGGCTGTGTGGGGGAGCAATGACAGTGCTGGCTGTGTGGTGGGAGCACTGACAGGTCTGGCTGTGTGGTGGGAGCACTGACAATGCTGGCTGTGATGTGGGAGCACCGACAGTGCTGGCTGTGTGGTGGGAGCACTGTCAGTGCTGGCTGTGTTGTGGGAGCACTGACAGGGCTGGCTGTGTGGTGGGAGTACTAATAGTGCTGCCTTTGTAGGGGAGCACTGACACTGCTGGCTGTGTGGTGGGAGCACTGACAGTGCTGGCTGTGTGGGGGAGCACTGACAGTGCTGGCTGTGTGGTGGGAGAACTAACAGTGCTGGCTGTGTGGTGGGAGCACTGACATTGCTGGCTGTGTGGAGGGAGCACTGACACGGCTGGCTGCGTCGTGGGAGCACTGACAATGCTGGCTGTGTGGTGGGAGCACTGACAGTGCTGGCTGTGTGGGGAGCACTGACAGTGCTGGCTGTGTGGTGGGAGCACTGACGGTGCTGGCTGTGTGGTGGGAACACTGACAGTGCTGGCTGTGTGGGGGAGCACTGACAGTGCTGGCTGTGTCGGGGGAGCACTGGCAGAGCTGGCTATGTTGGGGGGGCACTGACAGTGCTGGCTGTGTGGTGGGAGCACTGACAGGGCTGGCTGTGTGGTGAGAGCACTGACAGTGCTGGCTGTGTGGGGAGCACTGACAGTGCTGGCTGTGTGTGGGAGCACTAACAGTGCTGGCTGTGTGGTGGGAGCACTGACAGTGCTGGCTGTGTGGGGGGAGCACTGGCAGTGCTGGCTGTGTGGGGGAGCACTGACAGTGCTGGCTGTGTGGTGGGAGAACTAACAGTGCTGGCTGTGTGGTGGGAGCACTGACAGTGCTGGCTGTGTAGAGGGAGCACTGACACGGCTGGCTGCGTGGTGGGAGCACTGACAATGCTGGCTGTGTGGTGGGAGCACTGACAGTGCTGGCTGTGTGGGGAGCACTGACAGTGCTGGCTGTGTGGTGGGAGCACTGACAGTGCTGGCTGTGTGGTGGGAGCACTGACAGTGCTGGCTGTGTCGGGGGAGCACTGGCAGTGCTGGCTATGTTGGGGGGGGGGTCACTGACAGTGCTGGCTGTGTGGTGGGAGCACTGACAGGGCTGGCTGTGTGGTGATAGCACTGACAGTGCTTGCTGTGTGGGGAGCACTGACAGTGCTGGCTGTGTGTGGGAGCACTGACAGTGCTGGCTGTGTGGTGGGAGCACTGACAGTGCTGGCTGTGTGGGGGGAGCACTGGCAGTGCTGGCTGTGTGGGGAGCACTGGCAGTTCTGGCTGTGTGTGGGAGCACTGACAGTGTTGGCTGTGTGGGGGGAGCACTGACACGGCTGGCTGTTTGGGGGAGCACTGACAGTGCTGGCAGTGTGGGGGGATCACTGACAGTGCTGGCTGTGTGGGGCGAGCACGGACAGTGCTGGCTGTGTGGGGGAGCACAGACAGTGCTGGCTGTGTGGGGGGAGCACTGACAGTGCTGGCTGTGTGGTGGGAGCACTGACAGTGCTAGCTGATTGGGGGAGCACTGACAGTGCTGGCTTTGTGGGGCGAGCACGGACAGTGCTGGCTGTGTGGTGGGAGCACCGACAGTGCTGGCTGTGTGGGGGAGCACGGACAGTGATGCCTGTGTTGGGGGATCACTGACAGTGCTGGCTGTGTGTGGGGAGCACTGACAGTGCTGGCTGTGTGGGGGGAGCACTGCCAGTGCTGGCTGTGTGGTGGGAGCACTGACAGTGCTGGCTGTGTGGTGGGATAACTGACAGTGTTGGCTGTGTGGGGGGAGCACTTACAGTGCTGGCTGTGTCGGGGGAGCACAGACAGTGCTGGCTGTGTGTGGGAGCACTGACAGTGCTGGCTGTGTGTTGGGAGCACTGACAGTGCTGGCTGTGTGGTGGGAGCACTGACAGTACTGGCTGTGTTGTGGGAGCACTGACAGTGCTGGCTGTGTGGGGGAGCACTGACAATGCTGGCTGTGTGGTGGGAGCACTGACAGTGCTGGCTGTGTGGTGGGAGCACTGACAGTGCTGGCTGTGTTGTGGGAGCACTGACAGGGCTGGCTGTGTGATGGGAGCACTGACAGTGCTGGCTGTGTGGGGGAGCACTGACACTGCTGGCTGTGTGGTGGGAGCACTGACAGTACTGGCTGTGTGGGGGAGCACTGACAGTGCTGGCTGTGTGGTGGGAGCACTGACACTGCTGGCTGTGTGGTGGGAGCACTGACAGTGCTGGCTGTGTGGGGGGGCACTGATAGTGCTGGCTGTGTGGTGGGAGCACTGACAGTGCTGGCTGTGTGGAGGGAGCACTGACAGTGCTGGCTGTGTGGGGGGAGCACTGACAGTGCTGGCTGTGTGTGGGAGCACTGACAGTGCTGGCTGTGTGGGGGAGAGCACTGACAGTGCTGGCTGTGTGGGGGGAGCACTGACAGTGCTGGCTGTGTGGGGAGCACTGACAGTGCTGGCTGTGTGGTGGGAGCACTGACGGTGCTGGCTGTGTGGTGGGAGCACTGATAGCGCTGGCTGTGTGGTGGGAGCACTGACAATGTTGGCTGTGTGGTGGGAGCACTGACAGTGCTGGCTGTGCGGGGGGTGCATTGACAGTGCTGTCTGCGTGGAAGAGCACTGACAGTGCTGGCTGTGTGGTGGGAGCACTGACAGTGCTGGCTGTGTGGGGGAGCACTGACAGTGCTGGCTGTATGGGGAGCACTGACAGTGCTGGCTGTGTGGGGGAGCACTGACAGTGCTGGCTGTGTGGGGCGAGCACGGACAGTGCTGGCTGTGTGGGGGAGCACAGACAGTGCTGGCTGTGTGGGGGGAGCACTGACAGTGCTGGCTGTGTGGTGGGAGCACTGACAGTGCTAGCTGATTGGGGGAGCACTGACAGTGCTGGCTTTGTGGGGCGAGCACGGACAGTGCTGGCTGTGTGGTGGGAGCACCGACAGTGCTGGCTGTGTGGGGGAGCACGGACAGTGCTGCCTGTGTTGGGGGATCACTGACAGTGCTGGCTGTGTGTGGGGAGCACTGACAGTGCTGGCTGTGTGGGGGGAGCACTGCCAGTGCTGGCTGTGTGGTGGGAGCACTGACAGTGCTGGCTGTGTGGTGGGATAACTGACAGTGTTGGCTGTGTGGGGGGAGCACTTACAGTGCTGGCTGTGTCGGGGGAGCACTGACAGTGCTGGCTGTGTGTGGGAGCACTGACAGTGCTGGCTGTGTGTTGGGAGCACTGACAGTGCTGGCTTCGTGGTGGGAGCACTGACAGTACTGGCTGTGTTGTGGGAGCACTGACAGTGCTGGCTGTGTGGGGGAGCACTGACAATGCTGGCTGTGTGGTGGGAGCACTGACAGTGCTGGCCGTGTGGTGGGAGCACTGACAGTGCTGGCTGTGTTGTGGGAGCACTGACAGGGCTGGCTGTGTGATGGGAGCACTGACAGTGCTGGCTGTGTGGGGGAGCACTGACACTGCTGGCTGTGTGGTGGGAGCACTGACAGTACTGGCTGTGTGGGGGAGCACTGACAGTGCTGGCTGTGTGGTGGGAGCACTGACACTGCTGGCTGTGTGGTGGGAGCACTGACAGTGCTGGCTGTGTGGGGGGGCACTGATAGTGCTGGCTGTGTGGTGGGAGCACTGACACTGCTGGCTGTGTGGTGGGAGCACTGACAGTGCTGGCTGTGTGGAGGGAGCACTGACAGTGCTGGCTGTGTGGGGGGAGCACTGACAGTGCTGGCTGTGTGTGGGAGCACTGACAGTGCTGGCTGTGTGGGGGAGAGCACTGACAGTGCTGGCTGTGTGGGGGGAGCACTGACAGTGCTGGCTGTGTGGGGAGCACTGACAGTGCTGGCTGTGTGGTGGGAGCACTGACGGTGCTGGCTGTGTGGTGGGAGCACTGATAGCGCTGGCTGTGTGGTGGGAGCACTGACAGTGTTGGCTGTGTGGTGGGAGCACTGACAGTGCTGGCTGTGCGGGGGGTGCATTGACAGTGCTGTCTGCGTGGAAGAGCACTGACAGTGCTGGCTGTGTGGTGGGAGCACTGACAGTGCTGGCTGTGTGGGGGAGCACTGACAGTGCTGGCTGTATGGGGGAGCACTGACAGTGCTGGCTGTGTGGGGGAGCACTGACAGTGCTGGATGTGTGTGCGGGAGCACTGACAGTGCTGGCTGTGTGGGGAGAGCACTGACAGTGCTGGCTGTGTGGTGGGAGCACTGACAGTGCTGGCTGTTTGGGGGAGCACTGACAGTGCTGGCTGTGTGGTGGGAGCACTGACAGTGCTGGCTGTGTGGCGGGAGCACTGACAGTGCTGGCTGTGTGGGGGGAGCACTGAGAGTGCTGGCTGTGTGGGGGGAGCACTGACAGTGCTGGCTGTGTCGGGTCGCACTGCCAGTGCTGGCTGTGTGGGGGAGCACTGACAGTGCTGGCGGTGTGGTGGAAGCACTGACAGTGCTGGCTGTGTCGGGTCGCACTGCCAGTGCTGGCTCTGTGGGGGAGCGCTGACAGTGCTGGCTGTGTGGTGGGAGCACTGACAGTGCTGGCTGTGTGGGGGGAGCACTGACAGAGCTGGCTGTGAGGGGGAGCACTGACAGTGCTGACTGTGTGGGGGAGCACTGACAGTGCTGGCTGTGTGGGGCGAGCACGGACAGTGCTGGCTGTGTGGTGGGAGCACTGACAGTGCTGGCTGTGTGGGGGGAGCTCGGAGAGTGCTGCCTGTGTGGGGGGATCACTGACAGTGCTGGCTGTTTGTGGGGAGCACTGACAGTGCTGCCTGTGTGGGGGAGCACTGCCAGTGCTGGCTGTGTGGGGGAGCATTGACAGTGCTGGTTGTGTGGTGGGAGCACTGACAGTGCTGGCTGTGTGGTGGGAGCACTGACAGTGTTGGCTGTGTGGGGGGAGCACTTACAGAGCTGGCTGTGTGAGGGAGCACTGACAGTGCTGGCTGTGTGGGGGAGCAATGACAGTGCTGGCTGTGTGGTGGGAGCACTGACAGGGCTGGCTGTGTGGTGGGAGCACTGACAATGCTGGCTGTGATGTGGGAGCACTGACAGTGCTGCCTGTGTGGTGGGAGCACTGTCAGTGCTGGCTGTGTTGTGGGAGCACTGACAGGGCTGGCTGTGTGGTGGGAGTACTGATAGTGCTGCCTGTGTAGGGGAGCACTGACACTGCTGGCTGTGTGGTGGGAGCACTGACAGTGCTGGCTGTGTGGGGGAGCACTGACAGTGCTGGCTGTGTGGTGGGAGAACTAACAGTGCTGGCTGTGTGGTGGGAGCACTGACAGTGCTGGCTGTGTGGAGGGAGCACTGACACGGCTGGCTGTGTGGTGGGAGCACTGACAATGCTGGCTGTGTGGTGGGAGCACTGACAGTGCTGGCTGTGTGGGGAGCACTGACAGTGCTGGCTGTGTGGTGGGAGCACTGACGGTGCTGGCTGTGTGGTGGGAACACTGACAGTGCTGGCTGTGTGGGGGAGCACTGACAGTGCTGGCTGTGTCGGGGGAGCACTGGCAGTGCTGGCTATGTTGGGGGGGGGCACTGACAGTGCTGGCTCTGTGGTGGGAGCACTGACAGGGCTGGCTGTGTGGTGATAGCACTGACAGTGCTGGCTGTGTGGTGGAAGCACTGACAGTGCTGGCTGTGTGGTGGGAGATCTGACGGTGCTGGCTGTGTGGTGGGAGCACTGACAGTGCTGGCTGTGTGGGGGAGCACTGACAGTACTGGTTGTGTGGGGGAGCACTGACAGTGCTGGCTGTGTGGGGGGAGCACGGACAGTGCTGGCTGTGTGGTGGGAACACTGACAGTGCTGGTTGTGTGGGGGAGCACTGACAGTGCTGGCTGTGTGGGGGAGCACTGACAGTGCTGGCTGTGTGGCGGAGCACTGACAGTGCTGGTTGTGTGGTGGGAGCACTGGCAGTGCTGGCTGTGTGGGTGGAGCACTGACAGTGCTGGCTGTGTGGGGGAGCACTGACAGTGCTGGCTGTGTGCTGTGAGCACTGATAGTGCTGGCTGTGTGTGGGTAGTGCTGACAGTGCTGGCTGTGTGGGGGTAGCACTGACAGTGCTGGCTGTGTGGGGGAACACTGACAGTGCTGGCTGTGTGGTGGGAGCACTGACAGTGTTGGCTGTGTGGTGGGAGCACTGGCAGAGCTGGCTGTGTGGGGGAGCACTGTCAGTGCTGGCTCTGTGGTGGGAGCACTGAAAGTGCTGGCTGTGTGGGGGAGCACTGACAGAGATGGCTGTGTGGTGGGAGCACTGACAGTGCTGGCTGTGTTGTGGGAGCACTGACAGTACTGGATATGTGGGAGAGAACTGACAGTGCTGGCTGAGTGAGTGGATCACTGACATGCTGGCTGTGTGGGGGGAGCACTGACACTGCTGGCAGTGTGGGGAGAGCACTGACAGTGCTGGCTGTGTGGTGGGAGCACTGACAGCGCTGGATGCGTGGTTGGAGCACTGACAGTGCTGGCTGTGTGGGGGGAGCAATGACAGTGCTGGCTGTGTGGTGGGAGCACTGACAGTGCTGGCTGTGTGGGGGTGCACTGACAGTGCTGGCTGTGTGGGGGAGCACTGACAATGCTTGCTGATTGGGGGGAGCACTGACAGTTCTGGCTGTGTGGGGCGAGCTCGGACAGTGCTGGCTGTGTGGTGGGAGCACTGACAGTGCTGGCTGTGTGGTGGGAGCACTGACAGGGTTGGCTGTGTGGGGGGAGCACTTACAGTGCTGGCTGTGTGGGGGAGCACTGACAGTGCTGGCTGTCTGGGGGAGCACTGACAGTGCTGGCTGTGTGGTGGGAGCAATGACAGTGCTGGCTGTGTGGTGGTACCACTGACTGTGCTGGCTGTGTTGTGGGAGCACTGACAGGGCTGGCTGTTTGGTGGGAGCACTGACAGTGCTGGCTGTGTGGGGGAGCACTGACACTGCTGGCTGTGTGGTGGGAGCACTGACAGTGCTGGCTGTGTGGGGGAGCACTGACAGTGCTGGCTCTGTGGGGGAGCACTGTCAGTGCTGGCTCTGTGGTGGGAGCACTGAAAGTGCTGGCTGTGTGGGGGAGCACTGACAGAGATGGCTGTGTGGTGGGAGCACTGACAGTGCTGGCTATGTGGTGGGAGCACTGACAGTGCTGGATATGTGGGAGAGAACTGACAGTGCTGGTTGAGTGAGTAGAGCACTGACATGCTGGCTGTGTGGGGGAGCACTGACACTGCTGGCAGTGTGGGGAGAGCACTGACAGTGCTGGCTGTGTGGTGGGGGCACTGACAGTGCTGGCTGCGTGGTAGGAGCACTGACAGTGCTGGCTGTGTGGGGGGAGCAATGACAGTGCTGGCTGTGTGGTGGGAGCACTGACAGTGCTGGCTGTGTGGGGGTGCACTGACAGTGCTGGCTGTGTGGGGGAGCAGTGACAGTGCTTGCTGATTGTGAGGAGCACTGACAGTTCTGGCTGTGTGGGGCGAGCTCGGACAGTGCTGGCTGTGTGGTGGGAGCACTGACAGTTCTGGTTGTGTGGCGGGAGCACTGACAGTGCTGGCTGTGTGGTGGGAGCACTGACAGTGTTGGCTGTGTGGGGGGAGCACTTACAGTGCTGGCTGTGTGGGGGAGCACTGACAGTGCTGGCTGTGTGGGGGAGCACTGACAGTGCTGGCTGTGTGGTGGGAGCAATGACAGTTCTGGCTGTGTGGTGGTAGCACTGACAGTGCTGGCTGTGTTGTGGGAGCACTGACAGGGCTGGCTGTGTGGTGGGAGCACTGACAGTGCTGGCTGTGTGAGGGAGCACTGACTGTGCTGGCTGTGTGGTGGGAGCACTGACAGTGCTGGCTGTGTGGTGGGAGCGCTGACAGTGCTGGCTGTGCGGGGGGAGCACTGACAGTGTTGGCTGTGTGGGGGAGCACTGACAGTGCTGGCTGTGTGGGGGTAGCACTGCCAGTGCTGGCTGCGTGGTGGAGCACTGACATGGCTGGCTGTGTGGTGGGAGCACTGACAGTGTTGGCTGTGTGGTGGGAGCACTGGCAGTGCTGGCTGTGTGGGGGAGCACTGTCAGTGCTGGCTGTATGGGGGAGCACTGACAGTGCTGGCTGTGTGGGGGGAGCACTGACAGTGCAGGCTGCGTGGGGGGAGCACTGCCAGTGCTGGCTTTTTGGGGAGCACTGACAGTGCTGGCTGTGTGGTGGGAGCACTGACACTGCTGGCTGTGTGGGGGAGCACTGACAGAGATGGCTGTGTGGTGGGAGCACTGACAGTGCTGGCTGTGTTGTGGGAGCACTGACAGTGCTGGATATGTGGGAGAGAACTGACAGTGCTGGCTGAGTGAGTGGAGCACTGACATGCTGGCTGTGTGGGGGGAGCACTGACACTGCTGGCAGTGTCGGGAGAGCACTGACAGTGCTGGCTGTGTGGTGGGAGCACTGACAGCGCTGGATGCGTGGTTGGAGCACTGACAGTGCTGGCTGTGTGGGGGGAGCAATGACAGTCCTGGCTGTGTGGTGGGAGCACTGACAACCACTGACAGTGCTGGCTGTGTGGGGGGAGCAATGACAGTGTTGGCTGTGTGGTGGGAGCACTGACAGTGCTGGCTGTGTGGGGGTGCACTGACAGTGCTGGCTGTGTGGGGGAGCACTGACAATGCTTGCTGATTGGGGGGAGCACTGACAGTTCTGGCTGTGTGGGGCGAGCTCGGACAGTGCTGGCTGTGTGGTGGGAGCACTGACAGTGCTGGTTGTGTGGCGGGAGCACTGACAGTGCTGGCTGTGTGGTGGGAGCACTGACAGGGTTGGCTGTGTGGGGGGAGCACTTACAGTGCTGGCTGTGTGGGGGAGCACTGACAGTGCTGGCTGTGTGGGGGAGCACTGACAGTGCTGGCTGTGTTGTGGGAGCAATGACAGTGCTGGCTGTGTGGTGGTACCACTGACAGTGCTGGCTGTGTTGTGGGAGCACTGACAGGGCTGGCTTAGTGGGGGAGCACTGACACTGCTGGCTGTGTGGTGGGAGCACTGACAGTGCTGGCTGTGTGGGGGGGAGCACTGACAGTGCTGGCTATGTGGTGGGAGCACTGAGTGTTGGCTGTGTGGTGGGAGCACTGGCAGTGCTGGCTGTGTGGGGGAGCTCTGTCAGTGCTGGCTCTGTGGTGGGAGCACTGACAGTGCTGGTTGTGTGGTGGGAGCACTTACAGGGTTGGCTGTGTGGGGGGAGCACTTACAGTGCTGGCTGTGTGGGGGAGCACTGACAGTGCTGGCTGTCTGGGGGAGCACTGACAGTGCTGGCTGTGTGGTGGGAGCAATGACAGTGCTGGCTGTGTGGTGGTACCACTGACAGTGCTGGCTGTGTTGTGGGAGCACTGACAGGGCTGGCTGTTTGGTGGGAGCACTGACAGTGCTGGCTGTGTGGGGGAGCACTGACACTGCTGGCTGTGTGGTTGGAGCACTGACAGTGCTGGCTGTGTGGGGGGAGCACTGACAGTGCTGGCTATGTGGTGGGAGCACTGACAGTGTTGGCTGTGTGGTGGGAGCACTGGCAGTGCTGGCTCTGTGGGGGAGCACTGTCAGTGCTGGCTCTGTGGTGGGAGCACTGAAAGTGCTGGCTGTGTGGGGGAGCACTGACAGAGATGGCTGTGTGGTGGGAGCACTGACAGTGCTGGCTATGTGGTGGGAGCACTGACAGTGCTGGATATGTGGGAGAGAACTGACAGTGCTGGCTGAGTGAGTGGAGCACTGACATGCTGGCTGTGTGGGGGGAGCACTGACACTGCTGGCAGTGTGGGGAGAGCACTGATAGTGCTGGCTGTGTGGTGGGGGTGCTGACAGTGCTGGCTGCGTGGTGGGAGCACTGACAGTGCTGGCTGTGTGGGGGGAGCGATGACAGTGCTGGCTGTGTGGTGGGGGCACTGACAGTGCTGGCTGTGTGGGGGTGCACTGACAGTGCTGGCTGTGTGGTGGGAGCACTGACAGTGCTGGCTGTGTTGTGAGAGCACTGACAGGGCTGGCTGTGTGATGGGAGCACTGACAGTGCTGGCTGTGTGGGGGAGCACTGACACTGCTGGCTGTGTGGTGGGAGCACTGACAGTACTGGCTGTGTGGGGGAGCACTGACAGTGCTGGCTGTGTGGTGGGAGCACTGACACTGCTGGCTGTGTGGTGGGAGCACTGACAGTGCTGGCTGTGTGGGGGGGCACTGATAGTGCTGGCTGTGTGGTGGGAGCACTGACACTGCTGGCTGTGTGGTGGGAGCACAAACAGTGCTGGCTGTGTGGAGGGAGCACTGACAGTGCTGGCTGTGTGGGGGGAGCACTGACAGTGCTGGCTGTGTGTGGGAGCACTGACAGTGCTGGCTGTGTGGGGGAGAGCACTGACAGTGCTGGCTGTGTGGGGGGAGCACTGACAGTGCTGGCTGTGTGGGGAGCACTGACAGTGCTGGCTGTGTGGTGGGAGCACTGACGGTGCTGGCTGTGTGGTGGGAGCACTGATAGCGCTGGCTGTGTGGTGGGAGCACTGACAGTGTTGGCTGTGTGGTGGGAGCACTGACAGTGCTGGCTGTGCGGGGGGTGCATTGACAGTGCTGTCTGCGTGGAAGAGCACTGACAGTGCTGGCTGTGTGGTGGGAGCACTGACAGTGCTGGCTGTGTGGGGGAGCACTGACAGTGCTGGCTGTATGGGGGAGCACTGACAGTGCTGGCTGTGTGGGGGAGCACTGACAGTGCTGGATGTGTGTGCGGGAGCACTGACAGTGCTGGCTGTGTGGGGAGAGCACTGACAGTGCTGGCTGTGTGGTGGGAGCACTGACAGTGCTGGCTGTTTGGGGGAGCACTGACAGTGCTGGCTGTGTGGTGGGAGCACTGACAGTGCTGGCTGTGTGGCGGGAGCACTGACAGTGCTGGCTGTGTGGGGGGAGCACTGAGAGTGCTGGCTGTGTGGGGGGAGCACTGACAGTGCTGGCTGTGTCGGGTCGCACTGCCAGTGCTGGCTGTGTGGGGGAGCACTGACAGTGCTGGCGGTGTGGTGGAAGCACTGACAGTGCTGGCTGTGTCGGGTCGCACTGCCAGTGCTGGCTCTGTGGGGGAGCGCTGACAGTGCTGGCTGTGTGGTGGGAGCACTGACAGTGCTGGCTGTGTGGGGGGAGCACTGACAGAGCTGGCTGTGAGGGGGAGCACTGACAGTGCTGACTGTGTGGGGGAAGCACTGACAGTGCTGGCTGTGTGGTGGGAGCGCTGACAGTGCTGGTTTTGTGGTGGGAGCACTGACAGTGCTGACTGTGTGGGGGAGCACTGACAGTGCTGGCTGTGTGGGGCGAGCACGGACAGTGCTGGCTGTGTGGTGGGAGCACTGACAGTGCTGGCTGTGTGGGGGGAGCACGGAGAGTGCTGCCTGTGTGGGGGGATCACTGACAGTGCTGGCTGTTTGTGGGGAGCACTGACAGTGCTGCCTGTGTGGGGGAGCACTGCCAGTGCTGGCTGTGTGGGGGAGCATTGACAGTGCTGGTTGTGTGGTGGGAGCACTGACAGTGCTGGCTGTGTGGTGGGAGCACTGACAGTGTTGGCTGTGTGGGGGGAGCACTTACAGAGCTGGCTGTGTGAGGGAGCACTGACAGTGCTGGCTGTGTGGGGGAGCAATGACAGTGCTGGCTGTGTGGTGGGAGCACTGACAGGGCTGGCTGTGTGGTGGGAGCACTGACAATGCTGGCTGTGATGTGGGAGCACTGACAGTGCTGGCTGTGTGGTGGGAGCACTGTCAGTGCTGGCTGTGTTGTGGGAGCACTGACAGGGCTGGCTGTGTGGTGGGAGTACTGATAGTGCTGCCTGTGTAGGGGAGCACTGACACTGCTGGCTGTGTGGTGGGAGCACGGACAGTGCTGGCTGTGTGGGGGAGCACTGACAGTGCTGGCTGTGTGGTGGGAGAACTAACAGTGCTGGCTGTGTGGTGGGAGCACTGACAGTGCTGGCTGTGTGGAGGGAGCACTGACACGGCTGGCTGTGTGGTGGGAGCACTGACAATGCTGGCTGTGTGGTGGGAGCACTGACAGTGCTGGCTGTGTGGGGAGCACTGACAGTGCTGGCTGTGTGGTGGGAGCACTGACGGTGCTGGCTGTGTGGTGGGAACACTGACAGTGCTGGCTGTGTGGGGGAGCACTGACAGTGCTGGCTGTGTCGGGGAGCACTGGCAGTGCTGGCTATGTTGGGGGGGGCACTGACAGTGCTGGCTCTGTGGTGGGAGCACTGACAGGGCTGGCTGTGTGGTGATAGCACTGACAGTGCTGGCTGTGTGGTGGAAGCACTGACAGTGCTGGCTGTGTGGTGGGAGATCTGACGGTGCTGGCTGTGTGGTGGGAGCACTGACAGTGCTGGCTGTGTGGGGGAGCACTGACAGTACTGGTTGTGTGGGGGAGCACTGACAGTGCTGGCTGTGTGGGGGGAGCACGGACAGTGCTGGCTGTGTGGTGGGAACACTGACAGTGCTGGTTGTGTGGGGGAGCACTGACAGTGCTGGCTGTGTGGGGGAGCACTGATAGTGCTGGCTGTGTGTGGGTAGTGCTGACAGTGCTGGCTGTGTGGGGGTAGCACTGACAGTGCTGGCTGTGTGGGGGAACACTGACAGTGCTGGCTGTGTGGTGGGAGCACTGACAGTGTTGGCTGTGTGATGGGAGCACTGGCAGAGCTGGCTGTGTGGGGGAGCACTGTCAGTGCTGGCTCTGTGGTGGGAGCACTGAAAGTGCTGGCTGTGTGGGGGAGCACTGACAGAGATGGCTGTGTGGTGGGAGCACTGACAGTGCTGGCTGTGTTGTGGGAGCACTGACAGTACTGGATATGTGGGAGAGAACTGACAGTGCTGGCTGAGTGAGTGGAGCACTGACATGCTGGCTGTGTGGGGGGAGCACTGACACTGCTGGCAGTGTGGAGAGAGCACTGACAGTGCTGGCTGTGTGGTGGGAGCACTGACAGCGCTGGATGCGTGGTTGGAGCACTGACAGTGCTGGCTGTGTGGGGGGAGCAATGACAGTGCTGGCTGTGTGGTGGGAGCACTGACAGTGCTGGCTGTGTGGGGGTGCACTGACAGTGCTGGCTGTGTGGGGGAGCACTGACAATGCTTGCTGATTGGGGGGAGCACTGACAGTTCTGGCTGTGTGGGGCGAGCTCGGACAGTGCTGTCTGTGTGGTGGGAGGACTGACAGTGCTGGTTGTGTGGCGGGAGCACTGACAGTGCTGGCTGTGTGGGGGGAGCACTTACAGTGCTGGCTGTGTGGGGGAGCACTGACAGTGCTGGCTGTCTGGGGGAGCACTGACAGTGCTGGCTGTGTGGTGGGAGAAATGACAGTGCTGGCTGTGTGGTGGTACCACTGACAGTGCTGGCTGTGTTGTGGGAGCACTGACAGGGCTGGCTGTTTGGTGGGAGCACTGACAGTGCTGGCTGTGTGGGGGAGCACTGACACTGCTGGCTGTGTGGTGGGAGCACTGACAGTGCTGGCTGTGTGGGGGAGCACTGACAGTGCTGGCTCTGTGGGGGAGCACTGTCAGTGCTGGCTCTGTGGTGGGAGCACTGAAAGTGCTGGCTGTGTGGGGAGCACTGACAGAGATGGCTGTGTGGTGGGAGCACTGACAGTGCTGGCTATGTGGTGGGAGCACTGACAGTGCTGGATATGTGGGAGAGAACTGACAGTGCTGGTTGAGTGAGTAGAGCACTGACATGCTGGCTGTGTGGGGGAGCACTGACACTGCTGGCAGTGTGGGGAGAGCACTGACAATGCTTGCTGATTGGGGGGAGCACTGACAGTTCTGGCTGTGTGGGGCGAGCTCGGACAGTGCTGGCTGCGTGGTGGGAGCACTGACAGTGCTGGCTGTGTGGGGGGAGCAATGACAGTGCTGGCTGTGTGGTGGGAGCACTGACAGTGCTGGCTGTGTGGGGGTGCACTGACAGTGCTGGCTGTGTGGGGGAGCAGTGACAGTGCTTGCTGATTGTGAGGAGCACTGACAGTTCTGGCTGTGTGGGGCGAGCTCGGACAGTGCTGGCTGTGTGGTGGGAGCACTGACAGTTCTGGTTGTGTGGCGGGAGCACTGACAGTGCTGGCTGTGTGGTGGGAGCACTGACAGTGTTGGCTGTGTGGGGGGAGCACTTACAGTGCTGGCTGTGTGGGGGAGCACTGACAGTGCTGGCTGTGTGGGGGAGCACTGACAGTGCTGGCTGTGTGGTGGGAGCAATGACAGTTCTGGCTGTGTGGTGGTAGCACTGACAGTGCTGGCTGTGTTGTGGGAGCACTGACAGGGCTGGCTGTGTGGTGGGAGCACTGACAGTGCTGGCTGTGTGAGGGAGCACTGACTGTGCTGGCTGTGTGGTGGGAGCACTGACAGTGCTGGCTGTGTGGTGGGAGCGCTGACAGTGCTGGCTGTGCGGGGGGAGCACTGACAGTGTTGGCTGTGTGGGGGAGCACTGACAGTGCTGGCTGTGTGGGGGTAGCACTGCCAGTGCTGGCTGCGTGGTGGAGCACTGACAGGGCTGGCTGTGTGGTGGGAGCACTGACAGTGTTGGCTGTGTGGTGGGAGCACTGGCAGTGCTGGCTGTGTGGGGGGAGCACTGTCAGTGCTGGCTGTATGGGGGAGCACTGACAGTGCTGGCTGTGTGGGGGGAGCACTGACAGTGCAGGCTGCGTGGGGGGAGCACTGCCAGTGCTGGCTTTTTGGGGAGCACTGACAGTGCTGGCTGTGTGGTGGGAGCACTGACACTGCTGGCTGTGTGGGGGAGCACTGACAGAGATGGCTGTGTGGTGGGAGCACTGACAGTGCTGGCTGTGTTGTGGGAGCACTGACAGTGCTGGATATGTGGGAGAGAACTGACAGTGCTGGCTGAGTGAGTGGAGCACTGACATGCTGGCTGTGTGGGGGGAGCACTGACACTGCTGGCAGTGTGGGGAGAGCACTGACAGTGCTGGCTGTGTGGTGGGAGCACTGACAGCGCTGGATGCGTGGTTGGAGCACTGACAGTGCTGGCTGTGTGGGGGGAGCAATGACAGTCCTGGCTGTGTGGTGGGAGCACTGACAACCACTGACAGTGCTGGCTGTGTGGGGGGAGCAATGACAGTGTTGGCTGTGTGGTGGGAGCACTGACAGTGCTGGCTGTGTGGGGGTGCACTGACAGTGCTGGCTGTGTGGGGGAGCACTGACAATGCTTGCTGATTGGGGGGAGCACTGACAGTTCTGGCTGTGTGGGGCGAGCTCGGACAGTGCTGGCTGTGTGGTGGGAGCACTGACAGTGCTGGTTGTGTGGCGGGAGCACTGACAGTGCTGGCTGTGTGGTGGGAGCACTGACAGGGTTGGCTGTGTGGGGGGAGCACTTACAGTGCTGGCTGTGTGGGGGAGCACTGACAGTGCTGGCTGTGTGGGGGAGCACTGACAGTGCTGGCTGTGTTGTGGGAGCAATGACAGTGCTGGCTGTGTGGTGGTACCACTGACAGTGCTGGCTGTGTTGTGGGAGCACTGACAGGGCTGGCTTAGTGGGGGAGCACTGACACTGCTGGCTGTGTGGTGGGAGCACTGACAGTGCTGGCTGTGTGGGGGGAGCACTGACAGTGCTGGCTATGTGGTAGGAGCACTGAGTGTTGGCTGTGTGGTGGGAGCACTGGCAGTGCTGGCTGTGTGGGGGAGCACTGTCAGTGCTGGCTCTGTGGTGGGAGCACTGACAGTGCTGGTTGTGTGGTGGGAGCACTGACAGGGTTGGCTGTGTGGGGGGAGCACTTACAGTGCTGGCTGTGTGGGGGAGCACTGACAGTGCTGGCTGTCTGGGGGAGCACTGACAGTGCTGGCTGTGTGGTGGGAGCAATGACAGTGCTGGCTGTGTGGTGGTACCACTGACAGTGCTGGCTGTGTTGTGGGAGCACTGACAGGGCTGGCTGTTTGGTGGGAGCACTGACAGTGCTGGCTGTGTGGGGGAGCACTGACACTGCTGGCTGTGTGGTGGGAGCACTGACAGTGCTGGCTGTGTGGGGGGAGCACTGACAGTGCTGGCTATGTGGTGGGAGCACTGACAGTGTTGGCTGTGTGGTGGGAGCACTGGCAGTGCTGGCTCTGTGGGGGAGCACTGTCAGTGCTGGCTCTGTGGTGGGAGCACTGAAAGTGCTGGCTGTGTGGGGGAGCACTGACAGAGATGGCTGTGTGGTGGGAGCACTGACAGTGCTGGCTATGTGGTGGGAGCACTGACAGTGCTGGATATGTGGGAGAGAACTGACAGTGCTGGCTGAGTGAGTGGAGCACTGACATGCTGGCTGTGTGGGGGGAGCACTGACACTGCTGGCAGTGTGGGGAGAGCACTGATAGTGCTGGCTGTGTGGTGGGTGCACTGACAGTGCTGGCTGCGTGGTGGGAGCACTGACAGTGCTGGCTGTGTGGGGGGAGCGATGACAGTGCTGGCTGTGTGGTGGGAGCACTGACAGTGCTGGCTGTGTGGGGGTGCACTGACAGTGCTGGCTGTGTGGGGGAGCACTGACAGTGCTTGCTGATTGTGAGGAGCACTGACAGTTCTGGCTGTGTGGGGCGAGCTCGGACAGTGCTGGCTGTGTGGTGGGAGCACTGACAGTGTTGGCTGTGTGGGGGGAGCACTTACAGTGCTGGCTGTGTGGGGGAGCACTGACAGTGCTGGCTGTGTGGGGGAGCACTGACAGTGCTGGCTGTGTGGTGGGAGCAATGACAGTTCTGGCTGTGTGGTGGTAGCACTGACAGTGCTGGCTGTGTTGTGGGAGCACTGACAGGGCTGGCTGTTTGGTGGGAGCAATGACAGTGCTGGCTGTGTGGGGGAGCACTGACACTGCTGGCTGTGTGGTGGGAGCACTGACAGTGCTGGCTGTGTGGGGGAGCACTGACAGTGCTGGCTGTGTGGTGGGAGAACTGACAGTGGTGGCTGTGTGGGGGGAGCACTGACAGTGCTGGCTGTGTGAGGGAGCACTGACTGTGCTGGCTGTGTGGTGGGAGCAATGACAGTGCTGGCTGTGTGGTGGGAGCGCTGACAGTGCTGGCTGTGCGGGGGGAGCACTGACAGTGTTGGCTGTGTGGGGGAGCATTGACAGTGCTGGCTGTGTGGGGGTAGCACTGCCAGTGCTGGATGCGTGGGGGAGCACTGACAGGGCTGGCTGTGTGGGGAGAGCACTGACAGTGTTGGCTGTGTGGTGGGAGCACTGGCAGTGCTGGCTGTGTGGGGGGAGCACTGTCAGTGCTGGCTGTATGGGGGAGCACTGACAGTGCTGGCTGTGTGGGGGGAGCACTGACAGTGCAGGCTGTGTGGGGGGAGCACTGCCAGTGCTGGCTTTTTGGGGAGCACATCGAGTGCTGGCTGTGTGGTGGGAGCACTGACACTGCTGGCTGTGTGGTGGGAGCACTGACAGTGCTGGCTTTGTGGGGAGCACTGACAGTGCTGGCTGTGTGGTGGGAGCACTGACAGTGCTGGCTGTGTGGGGGAGCACTGACAGTGCTGGCTGTGTCGGGGGAGCACTGGCAGTGCTGGCTATGTTGGGGGGGGGCACTGACAGTGCTGGCTGTGTGGTGGGAGCACTGACAGGGCTGGCTGTGTGGGGGAGCACTGACACTGCTGGCTGTGTGGTGGGAGCACTGACAGTGCTGGCTGTGTGGGGGGAGCACTGACAGTGCTGGCTATGTGGTGGGAGCACTGAGTGTTGGCTGTGTGGTGGGAGCACTGGCAGTGCTGGCTGTGTGGGGGAGCACTGTCAGTGCTGGCTCTGTGGTGGGAGCACTGAAAGTGCTGGCTGTGTGGGGGAGCACTGACAGTGCTGGATATGTGGGAGAGAACTGACAGTGCTGGCTGAGTGAGTGGAGCACTGACATGCTGGCTGTGTGTGGGGAGCACTGACACTGCTGGCAGTGTGGGGAGAGCACTGACAGTGCTGGCTGTGTGGTGGGAGCACTGACAGCGCTGGATGCGTGGTTGGAGCACTGACAGTGCTGGCTGTGTGGGGGAGCAATGACAGTGCTGGCTGTGTGGTGGGAGCACTGACAGTGCTGGCTGTGTGGGGGTGCACTGACAGTGCTGGCTGTGTGGGGGAGCACTGACAATGCTTGCTGATTGGGGGGAGCACTGACAGTTCTGGCTGTGTGGGGCGAGCTCGGACAGTGCTGGCTGTGTGGTGGGAGCACTGACAGTGCTGGTTGTGTGGTGGGAGCACTGACAGGGTTGGCTGTGTGGGGGGAGCACTTACAGTGCTGGCTGTGTGGGGGAGCACTGACAGTGCTGGCTGTCTGGGGGAGCACTGACAGTGCTGGCTGTGTGGTGGGAGCAATGACAGTGCTGGCTGTGTGGTGTTACCACTGACAGTGCTGGCTGTGTTGTGGGAGGACTGACAGGGCCGGCTGTTTGGTGGGAGCACTGACAGTGCTGGCTGTGTGGGGGAGCACTGACACTGCTGGCTCTGTGGTGGGAGCACTGACAGTGCTGGCTGTGTGGGGGGAGCACTGACAGTGCTGGCTATGTGGTGGGAGCACTGACAGTGTTGGCTGGGTGGTGGGAGCACTGGCAGTGCTGGCTCTGTGGGGGAGCACTGTCAGTGCTGGCTCTGTGGTGGGAGCACTGAAAGTGCTGGCTGTGTGGGGAGCACTGACAGAGATGGCTGTGTGGTGGGAGCACTGACAGTGCTGGCTATGTGGTGGGAGCACTGACAGTGCTGGATATGTGGGAGAGAACTGACAGTGCTGGCTGAGTGAGTGGAGCACTGACATGCTGGCTGTGTGGGGGAGCACTGACACTGCTGGCAGTGTGGGGAGAGCACTGACAGTGCGGGCTGTGTGGTGGGGGCACTGACAGTGCTGGCTGCGTGGTGGGAGCACTGACAGTGCTGGCTGTGTGGGGGGAGCAATGACAGTGCTGGCTGTGTGGTGGGAGCACTGACAGTGCTGGCTGTGTGGGGGTGCACTGACAGTGCTGGCTGTGTGGGGGAGCACTGACAGTGCTTGCTGATTGTGAGGAGCACTGACAGTTCTGGCTGTGTGGGGCGAGCTCGGACAGTGCTGGCTGTGTGGTGGGAGCACTGACAGTGCTGGTTGTGTGGCGGGAGCACTGACAGTGCTGGCTGTGTGGTGGGAGCACTGACAGTGTTGGCTGTGTGGGGGGAGCACTTACAGTGCTGGCTGTGTGGGGGAGCACTGACAGTGCTGGCTGTGTGGGGGAGCACTGACAGTGCTGGCTGTGTGGTGGGAGCAATGACAGTTCTGGCTGTGTGGTGGTAGCACTGACAGTGCTGGCTGTGTTGTGGGAGCACTGACAGGGCTGGCTGTTTGGTGGGAGCACTGACAGTGCTGGCTGTGTGGGGGAGCACTGACACTGCTGGCTGTGTGGTGGGAGCACTGACAGTGCTGGCTGTGTGGGGAGCACTGACAGTGCTGGCTGTGTGGTGGGAGAACTGACAGTGGTGGCTGTGTGGGGGAGCACTGACAGTGCTGGCTGTGTGAGGGAGCACTGACTGTGCTGGCTGTGTGGTGGGAGCACTGACAGTGCTGGCTGTGTGGTGGGAGCGCTGACAGTGCTGGCTGTGCGGGGGGAGCACTGACAGTGTTGGCTGTGTGGGGGAGCATTGACAGTGCTGGCTGTGTGGGGGTAGCACTGCCAGTGCTGGATGCGTGGGGGAGCACTGACAGGGCTGGCTGTGTGGTGGGAGCACTGACAGTGTTGGCTGTGTGGTGGGAGCACTGGCAGTGCTGGCTGTGTGGGGGGAGCACTGTCAGTGCTGGCTGTATGGGGGAGCACTGACAGTGCTGGCTGTGTGGGGGGAGCACTGACAGTGCAGGCTGTGTGGGGGGAGCACTGCCAGTGCTGGCTTTTTGGGGAGCACTGACAGTGCTGGCTGTGTGGTGGGAGCACTGACACTGCTGGCTGTGTGGTGGGAGCACTGACAGTGCTGGCTTTGTGGGGAGCACTGACAGTGCTAGCTGTGTGGTGGGAGCACTGACAGTGCTGGCTGTGTGGGGGAGCACTGACAGTGCTGGCTGTGTCGGGGGAGCACTGGCAGTGCTGGCTATGTTGGGGGGGGGGCACTGACAGTGCTGGCTGTGTGGTGGGAGCACTGACAGGGCTGGCTGTGTGGTGGTAGCACTGACAGTGCTGGCTGTGTGGTGGAAGCACTGACAGTGCTGGCTGTGTGGTGGGAGATCTGACGGTGCTGGCTGTGTGGTGGGAGCACTGACAGTGCTCGCTGTGTGGGGGAGCACTGACAGTACTGGCTGTGTGGTGGAGCACTGACAGTGCTGGCTGTGTGGGGGGAGCACGGACAGTGCTGGCTGTGTGGTGGGAACACTGACAGTGCTGGCTGTGTGGGGGAGCAATGACAGTGCTGGCTGTGTGGGGGAGCAGTGACATTGCTGGCTGTGTGGCGGAGCACTGACAGTGCTGGCTGTGTGGTGGGAGCACTGGCAGTGCTGGCTGTGTGGGTGGAGCACTGACAGTGCTGGCTGTGTGGGGGAGCACTGACAGTGCTGGCTGTGTGCTGGGAGCACTGATAGTGCTGGCTGTGTGTGGGTAGTACTGACAGAGGTGGCTGTGTGGGGGTAGCACTGACAGTGCTGGCTGTGTGGGGGGAGCACTGTCAGTGCTGGCTGTGTGGTGGGAGCACTGACAGTGTTGGCTGTGTGGTGGGAGCACTGGCAGTGCTGGCTGTGTGGGGGAGCACTGTCAGTGCTGGCTCTGTGGTGGGAGCACTGAAAGTGCTGGCTGTGTGGGGGAGCACTGACAGAGATGGCTGTGTGGTGGGAGCACTGACAGTGCTGGCTGTGTTGTGGGAGCACTGACAGTGCTGGATATGTGGGAGAGAACTAACAGTGCTCGCTGAGTGAGTGGAGCACTGACATGCTGGCTGTGTGGGGGGAGCACTGACACTGCTGGCAGTGTGGGGAGAGCACTGACAGTGCTGGCTGTGTGGTGGGAGCACTGACAGCGCTGGATGCGTGGTTGGAGTCCTGACAGTGCTGGCTGTGTGGGGGGAGCAATGACAGTGCTGGCTGTGTGGTGGGAGCACTGACAACCACTGACAGTGCTGGCTGTGTGGGGGGAGCAATGACAGTGCTGGCTGTGTGGTGGGAGCACTGACAGTGCTGGCTGTGTGGTGGGAGCACTGACAGTGCTGGCTGTGTGGGGGGAGCACTGACAGTGCTGGCTGTGTAGGGGAGCACTGGCAGTGCTGGCTGTGTGGGGGAGCACTGCCAGTTCTGGCTGTGTGTGGGAGCACTGACAGTGCTGGCTGTGTGGGGGGAGCTCTGACACGGCTGGCTGTGTGGGGGAGCACTGACAGTGCTGGCAGTGTGGGGGGATCACTGACAGTGCTGGCTGTGTGGGGCGAGCACGGACAGTGCTGGCTGTGTGGGGGGAGCACTGACAGTGCTGGCTGTGTGGTGGGAGCACTGACAGTGCTAGCTGATTGGGGGAGCACTGACAGTGCTGGCTTTGTTGGGCGAGCACGGACAGTGCTGGCTGTGTGGTGGGAGCACTGACAGTGCTGGCTGTGTGGGGGAGCACGGACAGTGCTGCCTGTGTTGGGGGATCACTGACAGTGCTGGCTGTGTGTGGGGAGCACTGACAGTGCTGGCTGTGTGGGGGAGCACTGCCAGTGCTGGCTGTGTGGTGGGAGCACTGACAGTGCTGGCTGTGTGGTGGGAGAACTGACAGTGTTGGCTGTGTGGGGGGAGCACTTACAGTGCTGGCTGTGTCGGGGGAGCACTGACAGTGCTGGCTGTGTGGGGGAGCACTGACAGTGCTGGCTGTGTGTTGGGAGTACTGCCAGTGATGGATGCGTGGGGGAGCACTGACAGGGCTGGCTGTGTGGTGGGAGCACTGACAGTGTTGGCTGTGTGGTGGGAGCACTGGCAGTGCTCGCTGTGTGGGGGGAGCACTGTCAGTGCTGGCTGTATGGGGGAGCACTGACAGTGCTGGCTGTGTGGGGGTGCACTGACAGTGCAGGCTGTGTGGGGGGAGCACTGCCAGTGCTGGCTTTTTGGGGAGCACTGACAGTGCTGGCTGTGTGGTGGGAGCACTGACACTGCTGGCTGTGTGGTGGGAGCACTGACAGTGCTGGCTTTGTGGGGAGCACTGACAGTGCTGGCTGTGTGGTGGGAGCACTGACAGTGCTGGCTATGTTGGGGGGGGGGCACTGACAGTGCTGGCTGTGTGGTGGGAGCACTGACAGGGCTGGCTGTGTGGTGGTAGCACTGACAGTGCTGGCTGTGTGGTGGAAGCACTGACAGTGCTGGCTGTGTGGTGGGAGATCTGACGGTGCTGGCTGTGTGGTGGGAGCACTGACAGTGCTGGCTGTGTGGGGGAGCACTGACAGTACTGGCTGTGTGGTGGAGCACTGACAGTGCTGGCTGTGTGGGGGGAGCACGGACAGTGCTGGCTGTGTGGTGGGAACACTGACAGTGCTGGCTGTGTGGGGGAGCACTGACAGTGCTGGCTGTGTGGGGGAGCACTGACATTGCTGGCTGTGTGGCGGAGAACTGACAGTGCTGGCTGTGTGGTGGGAGCACTGGCAGTGCTGGCTGTGTGGGTGGAGCACTGACAGTGCTGGCTGTGTGGGGGAGCACTGACAGTGCTGGCTGTGTGCTGGGAGCACTGATAGTGCTGGCTGTGTGTGGGTAGTACTGACAGAGGTGGCTGTGTGGGGGTAGCACTGACAGTGCTGGCTGTGTGGGGGGAGCACTGACAGTGCTGGCTGTGTGGTGGGAGCACTGACAGTGTTGGCTGTGTGGTGGGAGCACTGGCAGTGCTGGCTGTGTGGGGGAGCACTGTCAGTGCTGGCTCTGTGGTGGGAGCACTGAAAGTGCTGGCTGTGTGGGGGAGCACTGACAGAGATGGCTGTGTGGTGGGAGCACTGACAGTGCTGGCTGTGTTGTGGGAGCACTGACAGTGCTGGATATGTGGGAGAGAACTGACAGTGCTGGCTGAGTGAGTGGAGCACTGACATGCTGGCTGTGTGGGGGGAGCACTGACACTGCTGGCAGTGTGGGGAGAGCACTGACAGTGCTGGCTGTGTGGTGGGAGCACTGACAGCGCTGGATGCGTGGTTGGAGTCCTGACAGTGCTGGCTGTGTGGGGGGAGCAATGACAGTGCTGGCTGTGTGGTGGGAGCACTGACAACCACTGACAGTGCTGGCTGTGTGGGGGGAGCAATGACAGTGCTGGCTGTGTGGTGGGAGCACTGACAGTGCTGGCTGTGTGGGGTGCACTGACAGTGCTGGCTGTGTGGGGGAGCACTGACAATGCTTGCTGATTGGGGGGAGCACTGACAGTTCTGGCTGTGTGGGGCGAGCTCGGACAGTGCTGGCTGTGTGGTGGGAGCACTAGCAGTGCTGGTTGTGTGGCGGGAGCACTGACAGTGCTGGCTGTGTGGTGGGAGCACTGACAGGGTTGGCTGTGTGGGGGGAGCACTTACAGTGCTGGCTGTGTGGGGGAGCACTGACAGTGCTGGCTGTGTGGGGGAGCACTGACAGTGCAGGCTGTGTGGTGGGAGCAATGACAGTGCTGGCTGTGTGGTGGTACCACTGACAGTGCTGGCTGTGTTGTGGGAGCACTGACAGGGCTGGCTTAGTGGGGGAGCACTGACACTGCTGGCTGTGTGGTGGGAGCACTGACAGTGCTGGCTGTGTGGGGGGAGCACTGACAGTGCTGGCTATGTGGTGGGAGCACTGAGTGTTGGCTGTGTGGTGGGAGCACTGGCAGTGCTGGCTGTGTGGGGGAGCACTGTCAGTGCTGGCTCTGTGGTGGGAGCACTGAAAGTGCTGGCTGTGTGGGGGAGCACTGACAGAGATGGCTGTGTGGTGGGAGCACTGACAGTGCTGGCTATGTGGTGGGAGCACTGACAGTGCTGGATATGTGGGAGAGAACTGACAGTGCTGGCTGAGTGAGTGGAGCACTGACATGCTGGTTGTGTGGGGGAGCACTGACACTGCTGGCAGTGTGGGGAGAGCACTGACAGTGCTGGCTGTGTGGTGGGGGCACTGACAGTGCTGGCTGCGTTCCGGGAGCACTGACAGTGCTGGCTGTGTGGGGGGAGCAATGACAGTGCTGGCTGTGTGGTGGGAGCACTGTCAGTGCTGGCTGTGTGGGGGTGCACTGACAGTGCTTGCTGATTGTGAGGAGCACTGACAGTTCTGGCTGTGTGGGGCGAGCTCGGACAGTGCTGGCTGTGTGGTGGGAGCACTGACAGTGCTAGTTGTGTGGCGGGAGCACTGACAGTGCTGGCTGTGTGATGGGAGCACTGACAGTGTTGGCTGTGTGGGGGGAGCACTTACAGTGCTGGCTGTGTGGGGGAGCACTGACAGTGCTGGCTGTGTGGGGGAGCACTGACAGTGCTGGCTGTGTGGTGGGAGCAATGACAGTTCTGGCTGTGTGGTGGTAGCACTGACAGTGCTGGTGTGTTGTGGGAGCACTGACAGGGCTGGCTGTTTGGTGGGAGCACTGACAGTGCTGGCTGTGTGGGGAGTACTGACACTGCTGGCTGTGTGGGGGAGCACTGACAGTGCTGGCTGTGTGGTGGGAGAACTGACAGTGGTGGCTGTGTGGGGTGAGCACTGACAGTGCTGGCTGTGTGAGGGAGCACTTACAGTGCTGGCTGTGTGGTGGGAGCACTGACAGTGCTGGCTGTGCGGGGGGAGCACTGACAGTGCTGGCTGTGTGGGGGAGCACTGACAGTGCTGGCTGTGTGGGGGTAGCACTGCCAGTGCTGGCTGTGTGGGGGAGCACTGACAGGGCTGGCTGTGTGGTGGGAGCACTGACAGTGTTGGCTGTGTGGTGGGAGAACTGGCAGTGCTGGCTGTGTGGGGGGAGCACTGTCAGTGCTGGCTCTGTGGTGGGAGCACTGACAGTGCTGGCTGTGTGGGGAAGCACTGACAGAGATGGCTGTGTGGTGGGAGCACTGACAGTGCTGGCTGTGTGGTGGGAGCACTGACAGTGCTGGATATGTGGGGGAGAATTGACAGTGCTGGCTGAGTGAGTGGAGCACTGACATGCTGGCTGTGTGGGGGGAGCACTGACACTGCTGGCAGTGTGGGGATAGCACTGACAGTGCTGGCTGTGTGGTGGGAGCACTGACAGTGCTGGATGCGTGGTGGGAGCACTGACAGTGCTGGCTGTGTGGGGGTGCACTGACAGTGCTGGCTGTGTGGGGGAGCACTGACAATGCTGGCTGTATGGTGGGAGCACTGACAGTGCTAGCTGATTGGGGGGAGCACTTACAGTGCTGGCTGTGTGGGAGCACTGACAGTGCTGGCTGTGTGGGGAGCACGGACAGTACTGGCTGTGTGGTGAGAGCACTGCCAGTTCTGGCTGTGTGTGGGAGCACTGACAGTGCTGACTGTGTGGGGGGAGCTCTGACACGGCTGGCTGTGTGGGGGAGCACTGACAGTGCTGGCAGTGTGGGGGGATCACTGACAGTGCTGGCTGTGTGGGGCGAGCACGGACAGTGCTGGCTGTGTGGGGGGAGCGCTGACAGTGCTGGCTGTGTGGTGGGAGCACTGACAGTGCTAGCTGATTGGGGGAGCACTGACAGTGCTGGCTTTGTTGGGCGAGCACGGACAGTGCTGGCTGTGTGGTGGGAGCACTGACAGTGCTGGCTGTGTGGGGGAGCACGGACAGTGCTGCCTGTGTTGGGGGATCACTGACAGTGCTGGCTGTGTGTGGGGAGCACTGACAGTGCTGGCTGTGTGGGGGGAGCACTGCCAGTGCTGGCTGTGTGGTGGGAGCACTGACAGTGCTGGCTGTGTGATGGGAGCACTGACAGTGTTGGCTGTGTGGGGGGAGCACTTACAGTGCTGGCTGTGTGGGGGAGCACTGACAGTGCTGGCTGTGTGGGGGAGCACTGACAGTGCTGGCTGTGTGGTGGGAGCAATGACAGTTCTGGCTGTGTGGTGGTAGCACAGACAGTGCTGGTGTGTTGTGGGAGCACTGACAGGGCTGGCTGTTTGGTGGGAGCACTGACAGTGCTGGCTGTGTGGGGGAGTACTGACACTGCTGGCTGTGTGGGGGAGCACTGACAGTGCTGGCTGTGTGGTGGGAGAACTGACAGTGGTGGCTGTGTGGGGTGAGCACTGACAGTGCTGGCTGTGTGAGGGAGCACTGACTGTGCTGGCTGTGTGGTGGGAGCACTGACAGTGCTGGCTGTGTGGTGGGAGCACTGACAGTGCTGGCTGTGCGGGGGGAGCACTGACAGTGCTGGCTGTGTGGGGGAGCACTGACAGTGCTGGCTGTGTGGGGGTAGCACTGCCAGTGCTGGCTGTGTGGGGGAGCACTGACAGGGCTGGCTGTGTGGTGGGAGCACTGACAGTGTTGGCTGTGTGGTGGGAGAACTGGCAGTGCTCGCTGTGTGGGGGGAGCACTGTCAGTGCTGGCTCTGTGGTGGGAGCACTGACAGTGCTGGCTGTGTGGGGAAGCACTGACAGAGATGGCTGTGTGGTGGGAGCACTGACAGTGCTGGCTGTGTGGTGGGAGCACTGACAGTGCTGGATATGTGGGGGAGAATTGACAGTGCTGGCTGAGTGAGTGGAGCACTGACATGCTGGCTGTGTGGGGGGAGCACTGACACTGCTGGCAGTGTGGGGATAGCACTGACAGTGCTGGCTGTGTGGTGGGAGCACTGACAGTGCTGGATACGTGGTGGGAGCACTGACAGTGCTGGCTGTGTGGGGGTGCACTGACAGTGCTGGCTGTGTGGGGGAGCACTGACAATGCTGGCTGTATGGTGGGAGCACTGACAGTGCTAGCTGATTGGGGGGAGCACTTACAGTGCTGGCTGTGTGGGAGCACTGACAGTGCTGGCTGTGTGGGGAGCACGGACAGTACTGGCTGTGTGGTGAGAGCACTGCCAGTTCTGGCTGTGTGTGGGAGCACTGACAGTGCTGGCTGTGTGGGGGGAGCTCTGACACGGCTGGCTGTGTGGGGGAGCACTGACAGTGCTGGCAGTGTGGGGGGATCACTGACAGTGCTGGCTGTGTGGGGCGAGCACGGACAGTGCTGGCTGTGTGGGGGGAGCACTGACAGTGCTGGCTGTGTGGTGGGAGCACTGACAGTTTTAGCTGATTGGGGGAGCACTGACAGTGCTGGCTTTGTTGGGCGAGCACGGACAGTGCTGGCTGTGTGGTGGGAGCACTGACAGTGCTGGCTGTGTGGGGGAGCACGGACAGTGCTGCCTGTGTTGGGGGATCACTGACAGTGCTGGCTGTGTGTGGGGAGCACTGACAGTGCTGGCTGTGTGGGGGGAGCACTGCCAGTGCTGGCTGTGTGGTGGGAGCACTGACAGTGCTGGCTGTGTGGTGGGAGAACTGACAGTGTTGGCTGTGTGGGGGGACCACTTACAGTGCTGGCTGTGTCGGGGGAGCACTGACAGTGCTGGCTGTGTGGGGGAGCACTGACAGTGCTGGCTGTGTGTTGGGAGCACTGACAGTGCTGGCTGTGTGGTGGGAGCACTGACAGTGCTGGCTGTGTTGTGGGAGCACTGACAGTGCTGGCTGTGTGGGGGAGCACTGACAATGCTGGCTGTGTGGTGGGAGCACTGACAGTGCTGGATGTGTGGTGGGAGCACTGACAGTGCTGGCTGTGTTGTGGGAGCACTGACAGGGCTGGCTGTGTGGTGGGAGCACTGACAGTGCTGGCTGTGTGGTGGGAGCACTGACACTGCTGGCTGTGTGGTGGGAGCACTGACAGTGCTGGCTGTGTGGGGGAGCACTGACAGTGCTGGCTGTGTGGTGGGAGCACTGACACTGCTGGCTGTGTGGTGGGAGCACTGACAGTGCTGGCTGTGTTGTGGGAGCACTGACAGGGCTGGCTTCGTGGGGGAGCACTGACACTGCTGGCTGTGTGGTGGGAGCACTGACAGTGCTGGCTGTGTGGGGGGAGCACTGACAGTGCTGGCTATGTGGTGGGAGCACTGAGTGTTGGCTGTGTGGTGGGAGCACTGGCAGTGCTGGCTGTGTGGGGGAGCACTGTCAGTGCTGGCTCTGTGGTGGGAGCACTGAAAGTGCTGGCTGTGTGGGGGAGCACTGACAGAGATGGCTGTGTGGTGGGAGCACTGACAGTGCTGGCTATGTGGTGGGAGCACTGACAGTGCTGGATATGTGGGAGAGAACTGACAGTGCTGGCTGAGTGAGTGGAGCACTGACATGCTGGTTGTGTGGGGGGAGCACTGACACTGCTGGCAGTGTGGGGAGAGCACTGACAGTGCTGGCTGTGTGGTGGGGGCACTGACAGTGCTGGCTGCGTGGCGGGAGCACTGACAGTGCTGGCTGTGTGGGGGGAGCAATGACAGTGCTGGCTGTGTGGTGGGAGCACTGTCAGTGCTGGCTGTGTGGGGGTGCACTGACAGTGCTTGCTGATTGTGAGGAGCACTGACAGTTCTGGCTGTGTGGGGCGAGCTCGGACAGTGCTGGCTGTGTGGTGGGAGCACTGACAGTGCTGGTTGTGTGGCGGGAGCACTGACAGTGCTGGCTGTGTGATGGGAGCACTGACAGTGTTGGCTGTGTGGGGGGAGCACTTACAGTGCTGGCTGTGTGGGGGAGCACTGACAGTGCTGGCTGTGTGGGGGAGCACTGACAGTGCTGGCTGTGTGGTGGGAGCAATGACAGTTCTGGCTGTGTGGTGGTAGCACTGACAGTGCTGGTGTGTTGTGGGAGCACTGACAGGGCTGGCTGTTTGGTGGGAGCACTGACAGTGCTGGCTGTGTGGAGGAGTACTGACACTGCTGGCTGTGTGGGGGAGCACTGACAGTGCTGGCTGTGTGGTGGGAGAACTGACAGTGGTGGCTGTGTGGGGTGAGCACTGACAGTGCTAGCTGTGTGAGGGAGCACTGACTGTGCTGGCTGTGTGGTGGGAGCACTGACAGTGCTGGCTGTTTGGTGGGAGCACTGACAGTGCTGGCTGTGCGGGGGGAGCACTGACAGTGCTGGCTGTGTGGGGGAGCACTGACAGTGCTGGCTGTGTGGGGGTAGCACTGCCAGTGCTGGCTGTGTGGGGGAGCACTGACAGGGCTGGCTGTGTGGTGGGAGCACTGACAGTGTTGGCTGTGTGGTGGGAGAACTGGCAGTGCTGGCTGTGTGGGGGGAGCACTGTCAGTGCTGGCTCTGTGGTGGGAGCACTGACAGTGCTGGCTGTGTGGGGAAGCACTGACAGAGATGGCTGTGTGGTGGGAGCACTGACAGTGCTGGCTGTGTGGTGGGAGCACTGACAGTGCTGGATATGTGGGGGAGAATTGACAGTGCTGGCTGAGTGAGTGGAGCACTGACATGCTGGCTGTGTGGGGGGAGCACTGACACTGCTGGCAGTGTGGGGATAGCACTGACAGTGCTGGCTGTGTGGTGGGAGCACTGACAGTGCTGGATGCGTGGTGGGAGCACTGACAGTGCTGGCTGTGTGGGGGTGCACTGACAGTGCTGGCTGTGTGGGGGAGCACTGACAATGCTGGCTGTATGGTGGGAGCACTGACAGTGCTAGCTGATTGGGGGGAGCACTTACAGTGCTGGCTGTGTGGGAGCACTGACAGTGCTGGCTGTGTGGGGAGCACGGACAGTACTGGCTGTGTGGTGAGAGCACTGCCAGTTCTGGCTGTGTGTGGGAGCACTGACAGTGCTGGCTGTGTGGGGGGAGCTCTGACACGGCTGGCTGTGTGGGGGAGCACTGACAGTGCTGGCAGTGTGGGGGGATCACTGACAGTGCTGGCTGTGTGGGGCGAGCACGGACAGTGCTGGCTGTGTGGGGGGAGCACTGACAGTGCTGGCTGTGTGGTGGGAGCACTGACAGTGCTAGCTGATTGGGGGAGCACTGACAGTGCTGGCTTTGTTGGGCGAGCACGGACAGTGCTGGCTGTGTGGTGGGAGCACTGACAGTGCTGGCTGTGTGGGGGAGCACGGACAGTGCTGCCTGTGTTGGGGGATCACTGACAGTGCTGGCTGTGTGTGGGGAGCACTGACAGTGCTGGCTGTGTGGGGGGAGCACTGCCAGTGCTGGCTGTGTGGTGGGAGCACTGACAGTGCTGGCTGTGTGATGGGAGCACTGACAGTGTTGGCTGTGTGGGGGGAGCACTTACAGTGCTGGCTGTGTGGGGGAGCACTGACAGTGCTGGCTGTGTGGGGGAGCACTGACAGTGCTGGCTGTGTGGTGGGAGCAATGACAGTTCTGGCTGTGTGGTGGTAGCACTGACAGTGCTGGTGTGTTGTGGGAGCACTGACAGGGCTGGCTGTTTGGTGGGAGCACTGACAGTGCTGGCTGTGTGGGGGAGTACTGACACTGCTGGCTGTGTGGGGGAGCACTGACAGTGCTGGCTGTGTGGTGGGAGAACTGACAGTGGTGGCTGTGTGGCGTGAGCACTGACAGTGCTGGCTGTGTGAGGGAGCACTGACTGTGCTGGCTGTGTGGTGGGAGCACTGACAGTGCTGGCTGTGTGGTGGGAGCACTGACAGTGCTGGCTGTGCGGGGGGAGCACTGACAGTGCTGGCTGTGTGGGGGAGCACTGACAGTGCTGGCTGTGTGGGGGTAGCACTGCCAGTGCTGGCTGTGTGGGGGAGCACTGACAGGGCTGGCTGTGTGGTGGGAGCACTGACAGTGTTGGCTGTGTGGTGGGAGAACTGGCAGTGCTGGCTGTGTGGGGGGAGCACTGTCAGTGCTGGCTCTGTGGTGGGAGCACTGACAGTGCTGGCTGTGTGGGGAAGCACTGACAGAGATGGCTGTGTGGTGGGAGCACTGACAGTGCTGGCTGTGTGGTGGGAGCACTGACAGTGCTGGATATGTGGGGGAGAATTGACAGTGCTGGCTGAGTGAGTGGAGCACTGACATGCTGGCTGTGTGGGGGGAGCACTGACACTGCTGGCAGTGTGGGGATAGCACTGACAGTGCTGGCTGTGTGGTGGGAGCACTGACAGTGCTGGATGCGTGGTGGGAGCACTGACAGTGCTGGCTGTGTGGGGGTGCACTGACAGTGCTGGCTGTGTGGGGGAGCACTGACAATGCTGGCTGTATGGTGGGAGCACTGACAGTGCTAGCTGATTGGGGGGAGCACTTACAGTGCTGGCTGTGTGGGAGCACTGACAGTGCTGGCTGTGTGGGGAGCACGGACAGTACTGGCTGTGTGGTGAGAGCACTGCCAGTTCTGGCTGTGTGTGGGAGCACTGACAGTGCTGGCTGTGTGGGGGGAGCTCTGACACGGCTGGCTGTGTGGGGGAGCACTGACAGTGCTGGCAGTGTGGGGGGATCACTGACAGTGCTGGCTGTGTGGGGCGAGCACGGACAGTGCTGGCTGTGTGGGGGGAGCACTGACAGTGCTGGCTGTGTGGTGGGAGCACTGACAGTGCTAGCTGATTGGGGGAGCACTGACAGTGCTGGCTTTGTTGGGCGAGCACGGACAGTGCTGGCTGTGTGGTGGGAGCACTGACAGTGCTGGCTGTGTGGGGGAGCACGGACAGTGCTGCCTGTGTTGGGGGATCACTGACAGTGCTGGCTGTGTGTGGGGAGCACTGACAGTGCTGGCTGTGTGGGGGAGCACTGCCAGTGCTGGCTGTGTGGTGGGAGCACTGACAGTGCTGGCTGTGTGGTGGGAGAACTGACAGTGTTGGCTGTGTGGGGGGACCACTTACAGTGCTGGCTGTGTCGGGGGAGCACTGACAGTGCTGGCTGTGTGGGGGAGCACTGACAGTGCTGGCTGTGTGTTGGGAGCACTGACAGTGCTGGCTGTGTGGTGGGAGCACTGACAGTGCTGGCTGTGTTGTGGGAGCACTGACAGTGCTGGCTGTGTGGGGGAGCACTGACAATGCTGGCTGTGTGGTGGGAGCACTGACAGTGCTGGCTGTGTGGTGGGAGCACTGACAGTGCTGGCTGTGTTGTGGGAGCACTGACAGGGCTGGCTGTGTGGTGGGAGCACTGACAGTGCTGGCTGTGTGGGGGAGCACTGACACTGCTGGCTGTGTGGTGGGAGCACTGACAGTACTGGCTGTGTGGGGGAGCACTGACAGTGCTGGCTGTGTGGTGGGAGCACTGACACTGCTGGCTGTGTGGTGGGAGCACTGACAGTGCTGGCTGTGTGGGGGAGCACTGACAGTGCTGGCTGTGTGGTGGGAGCACTGACACTGCTGGCTGTGTGGTGGGAGCACTGACAGTGCTGGCTGTGTGGAGGGAGCACTGACAGTGCTGGCTGTGTGGTGGGAGCACTGACAGTGCTGGCTGTGTGAGCGAGCACTGACAGTGCTGGCTGTGTGTGGGGAGCACTGACAGTGCTGGCTGTGTGGGGGGAGCACTGACAGTGCTGGCTGTGTGTGGGAGCACTGACAGTGCTGGCTGTGTGGGGAGCACTGACAGTGCTGGCTGTGTGGGGGGAGCACTGACAGTGCTGGCTGTGTGTGGGAGCACTGACAGTGATGGCTGTGTGGGGTAGCACTGTCAGTGCTGGCTGTGTGGTGGGAGCACTGACAGTGCTGGCTGTCTGAGGGAGCACTGACAGTGCTGGCTGTGTAGGGGAGCACTGACAGTGTTGGCTGTGTGGAGGAGCACTGACAGTGCTGGCTGTGTGGGGGAAGCATTGACAGTGCTGGCTGTGTGGGGAGAGCACTGACAGTGTTGGCTGTGTGGAGGAGCACTGACAGTGCTGGCTGTGTGGGAGGAGCACTGACAGTGCTGGCTGTGTAGGGGAGCACTGACAGTGTTGGCTGTGTGGAGGAGCACTGACAGTGCTGGCTGTGTGGGGGAAGCACTGACAGTGCTGTCTGTGTGGTGGGAGCTGTAGAGGGTTCCATCTCTGCTATTCCACTACTGGACCGATATCTGGGGTTTGAGTATCTGTGTGTGTCTCTCTCCAGCTGGCACTGAAACTTCAGAGGCCAGGGGATGCCGCACTGGGACACCTCCACGGAAGAGAGCACTGAATCAAGCCTGCCGTTTATCCCTAACCGGAAGCCTGAGGCTTATATCACACAGATATCCAGACCCCCACCAATGCCCAGGTGATTCTCTCTCTTGTCGGTGGTGCAACACCCACCCGGTTCCTACTTCGCTGGAGTAGCTTTCCCAAGAGAGAGAATAGGACACTGCTGTTTATTACCTAACCAGCAGCCTGTCCTGAGTGAATCGTTCAAGATGACCCCAGATTGTCGACCCCGGAATTAAGGTGAGGAATATCTTAACAATGACTTGGTCAGAGATCGCTGGTGAGAGATTGAAGAATTGAAACGACTCCAATTATCAGCAAATCGAGGTTTATTGCAAAACCCAGGTCAAAATCATCAAACAGAAGAAATTATAATAAAATCTTAAACTCTAACGCAAACTAAGTCTATTCAGAAAGTACTATAACGGACACAACGTTAAATCTTATTGTTACACAGTTTTAGCAATGACACAGAACACAAATCAAGTCCCCTTCCCCAAAGCCTCAACCACTATCAAGGTCAAGGGAGTTTCGCAAGCTGCTGCAGGGTACTTACAGTCACAGGCTGCAGGAGGTCAAGTCGAAGGTGGAGAGGTCAAGCCAAGAGCCCCTCAATCGAAACACAGTCCCTTTTATATCCGTTTTACCTGGCTTTTTCCTGTGTTCGGCCAGCCCCTTTTGCATTGAATCCATAAGGTTTAAAGTTCCCGCTAGTCCTGCCCCCTTTGAGCCGGTCAGACCTGTCAAGATGGGAGTACCTCCCCTAGGTCCGCCTCCAGTCTGCTTTTTGAGATAACAAGGTTGAGCTCCCTTGTGAAGATTTTCAAAGTCTTCCATCTGCTCTGGAGATCGCTGCTATGTTGATGGGGTGTTGATTGGATTCTGCTCTCGTGGAGGCAGTCATTTACATCTGCATGGGGCTATGACCATCCCATTGTCCTGCTTGCAGGCAGGCCCCTTACAGCATTACCATGCCCCTTTGTCTCTGTGTTTAATCTTATCTAGTTGTCTGGCTCCTTCTTCCTTGTAGCTCCTGGGGGTGGGTTTGTAAATACCTATGCCCCTACTCAGCTCAGCGGACCAAGCCTGCTGGGAAATTTGGTTACGTTCCTTTGGCTGAAAAGTGTCCAGTTTAGTCTCTGGGTTTTATTCTTGGGCAGTCCAAAAAGGGCCGAATTGCCCGAAAACCTTACAGATGCCCCTTCGATACGTCCCTACCTGCTTGGACCGTATCGACACAGGTGAAGGGCAATCATTTCCTTTTGTGTGGACCGTAGGCCCCCCTCAACAACATGCGAAACTACAAGTCCCAAGACAGTTCCCTTAATCTAGGCTACCCCTAATTTCATTGAAAGGGAAAGACAAGACCATACTTAATTTAAACACACAGTAACATACACACATTTCACCGGAACCCCAAACGTAAGGGTCCCTGTACATATATCACAATCAAATAACTGAAACCCGCGAATCCATACAACTATTTACATTTGAATCTCTTTATTTCACTAAGGATCCTCTTTTCTGGACTGCACTTCGCTTCTTCCCAAAAGCCCGTTGAAGGCTCTTCATTTTCCTCCGTCGTCGATACCTGCAGCTGAGAGGTTCAGTACAACTGAGGCTTTACCTGAACCAGCAGTTCGGTAGCTTTTACAGTCATCCCTTCCCTGGGCGTTACACATCCCTCCCCACTGCGGTCAATTCATCCCGTTCCCTGGGTTCTGCAACTACCTAACAAAAGTGATCGATGCCCCTTGTGGACATGCCTTGGTAGACCCCCATAAACACAAACAAATGCCCTGGTCAGAAGCCCACCACTTATCCCAGCAAACGGTGATCCTACCCGGTGACCCCGTGATGGTCCGGTAGGTGTTGTTGTCCAGGCGTTCCCAGTCCGAGGACCGATCCCTCATGTCCAGGCTCAGCTTCCTGAGCCACCACCATCTCCCCAAAGGAACGTCCCCCTCACAGGTTAAACACACCCGCCTGCCCTCAGTCACCCTAACCCGGTCAGTCGCCACCTGTATCTCCTCGCAGAGTACAGAGGCCTCTCCATAGGTGAAGCTCTGGTGGCTGGAGTACCTGGTCGAGTTCGACCCCAGCCACCCAGGCCACCTCCCCAGGTGTGAGTAGCGGGTCTGCTCTGTGGCCACCTGGTCTCCCTGTCCGGTAGTGATAAGAGGGGCTCTGCCGCCAGAGCACCCATAGACAAAGGACTCTTCTGTCTCGCCTCTGCGGAGTTCTCCCGGTCCCACCATCGCCAAGATCATCAGCAAGCTCCACATCGGCGGGTGCCCCATCTGTAAAACAGACAAAACACATCCTTGCCTCTACAGAACTACCTACCTTAAAGTGCATGGCTTCTATCCAGCGGCAGCAGCAGCTCCCGCTTTGAAGTTGGGAAATTGACATGAAATTGCCGCAGCCTGTCTGTGGTTCTGTGTCCACAGCCCGGCTCCATCAGGGTCCTAGTGCCTGCTGCTCAATCACTATATCACTGCACTATGCGCTTCTGTGATCCCACGATCCTAAATAACCCACACACCACTAAACACTAATTAGAACTAACAGGGGGGGAATGCTATATACAATGCCACCCGTCTGCGGGTGGCCAAATTAAAACTGGACCCCGCTATACTGGGGCTGTTCACCTGTTTGGACCAACAGCTCGGGCCAGACCTTCCCCTTCCGGGGGTCCGGACTGCCCCTTGCCTTTCCTTCCCCAAAGGGGTTCGGGGGTCCCTTTCTGCGCCCTCCGGAGACTGGGCTACCTGTGGCAGCACTGGATAATGTCCTACATCCCTCACCGTTCCCTTCTACTGGGGACCATCTTACCGGGGGCTTGGAGACCCGATTGCTCCTTCGTCCCCTGGATGGTTCCCACGCCCAAGGTGATACCTCCCTCTCCCCTGCCTCCCTAGCATCTATACTAAGACAGGCCACCTGACCCACAGGTAAGGGCTTGGGAATCGTTACTGTCCCTGGGCTGGGTGCTTGCAGCACTGTCGGTTTCTTTGGGACTGCCCCTTCGGGACAGCACCTTGTCACCGGTTGTGTGACCGTGGAGTCAGGGACCTCCCCCACCGTCGTTAATTCTACGGGGGGTTTCTCCACTACCACCCCCAGTCTTCCCCCCAACTTGCTCTTTCTTGCCCTTATGGGGTGGAACAATTTAAATTGCCTGATGTGGCGTTCGCATGGGTCCCACCTTAAGGGATTTAAACTGCAAATAGCCGCTGAGGCAGCCTCCAGAATGGGACCCTGCACCTGGACCGGACCAGGGTCTGGGGCTAGAACTACCCCTGCGCTCCCTTTTTCCTGAGGCTGCTCCCTGGGTAGTCATACGGGTTCTTGTGGTGTGGGTGCGGGCAGGTCCTGGCCCGTTGCCATTGCCACCTGTCCCGACCCGGCTGCTCGGCTCTGCAAAAAGGCTAAAAGTTTTTTTAAATCGATGGTTTCCGGGGCAGCTGCTCCTGCCGCCGGGGTCTGACTCTCTACTGCGGGAGCCCTCTCCTCCTTGCTAGGGTTCTCACACTCCCTCTTGAAATTCCCGGCCTTACCACACCCGTAGCATACCGGTCTCTTGTCGGAGGTCCGGGTGCCCTCATGCTTCCACTCTCTCTTAGGGGGTGCTGGCGCGATTTCATGCACCTTACCCTTAAGGGGCTTTTCCTCACTCCTCTCCCCATTGCGATATGCGAGGGTGAGTTTCCTAAGGACCTCTGCCTCATTAAGGTCCGGGGTCTGCTGGTCGAACCAGTGTTCGGCTTTTGCCCTAACGTTAGGGAGACAGTTGGCTACTAGGGTCTTTAGCCAGTGGGCTGTTCTCTCCCCTAAATTCTGTCTATCCGCGGGGACCCCGCACGCCTCCACATAGACAATCCACAGCCTGTCTGCGAACATAGTGGGAGATTCCCCTGGTTGCTGCTTGGTTTCCCCCACCCTCATGAAAGGGCTCCCCAGATTCAAACCCATTGCCTCCAGCACAGCAGTCTGTGCTGCCGCCCATGTGTCAGGTTGTCCCCCATTCCCGGAGATCACTGCCCTGCATAGCTGTGCATCTAGGGTCATCAGGAGCATCCTTACTTGCTCCCCCTCGTCGCAGTCATTAATGCTGGCTGCCTGCTCCACCTCCATAAAATGAAGCGACGGATCCCCTTTCGGAGTTAGCCTGGGAACGTGGGCCACCATCCCCCTGAGCGCGGATGCCCCATGAGGAATGATAATGTCGCCCTCAACCAGTCCCCTATTTGCCAGCCCCGCCGGGGGACCATACCTTCTCTGCCTGACAGGGCACATCTGCCCTACCTGGGGTTCCTGCTCCTCCGCCTCCCCGGCGTCCAGCTCTCCTGCCCCGTTGGGTAGCCCCCCTGTCCCCGGGCTAACTACCCATATAGGAGACGCCGCTATCTGGGGATACTCCACTGACCCCCCTTGGACCTGCCCCTGACCGGGCGGTCCGAACCCTACCTGCTGACCCGGCCCCATCACCGGCATCCCAGGCAGTGGTCTGTCCCCATCCCATGGGGACCCACATACGATACCAGGCGGACACGCCGCCAGCTGGGGGTACCCTGCCGACCCCCTTGTACTTGCCCCTGAACGTGCAGTCCGATCCCCCCCTGCCGACCCGGACACAATCCCGGCGCCTCAGGAGGCGGTCTATTCCTCTTGGCCTTTGGGGAATCATCCGCTGCGAGGAGCACCTTGCCCCTTGGGAACCCCCCTGGACCTACCAGGTGTACCTGTCCCCTGACCTTGGACAAGGTCTCCTCCAACTCTGTTATCCGTGCCTGGCACGGCCCGTGAGCACAGTCCCCTACTTCCTCACGAGCCACTCGGTACGCTGCCTGGATGTCCCGGTACTTCCCCTCCAGCTTCCTACACTGCTCTGTACTCCGAGCATAGAGTTCCTGGAGCCTCCATTCCTTTGTCTTACCCTCCACTATCTGGCAGTGGAGATATTCCTTCTCGCACCGGTTAGACTCGCTTTCCTGTAGGCTGTCCTGTTTCATTTCTGCCAATTCCTCCCGCAGTCATTCCGCTGCGCTAGCGCTGTCCCCTGCGCTGGCCCTAACTTCTCCCAACTCCTGCTCTAATTCTTCGACCCTTCGCTCTGTTTTGGCTACCTGCTGGGACAAGCAGACCAGCCAAACTGCCTTCTCCAAGTGCCTTTTGTGTGCCTTACTTTCTGTCCATGCGGCCGCCGCCATTACGGGTCGCTCCGCATTGATTAGTTCTGAGACCCAAGGTTTGGTGAGGTTGACCTTTTGCCACATATACGAGGAGATTCTCTCCTCCATTTTACTTCGTTCCCTCACCCCCTCTGCCAAGTCACATACTCCAAACCACCGGGCTCCTGCCCCGGTCGCCATTGTAGAGGGTTCCATCTCTGCTACTCCACTACTGGGCCGATATCTGGGGTTTGAGTATCTGTGTGTGTCTCTCTCCAGCTGGCACTGAAACTTCAGAGGCCAGGGGATGCCGCACTGGGACACCTCCGCGGGAGAGAGCACTGAATCAAGCCTGCCGTTTATCGCTAACCGGAAGCCTGAGGCTTATATCACACAGATATCCAGACCCCCACCAATGCCCAGGTGATTCTCTCTCTTGCCGGTGGTGCAACACCCACCCGGTTCCTACTTCGCTGGAGTAGCTTTCCCAAGAGAGAGAATAGGACACTGCTGTTTATTACCTAACCAGCAGCCTGTCCTGAGTGAATCGTTCAAGATGACCCTAGATTCTCGAACCCGGAATTAAGGTGAGGACTATCTTAACAATGACTTGGTCAGAGATCGCTGGTGAGAGATTGAAGAATTTAAACGACTCCAATTATCAGCAAATCAAGGTTTATTGCAAAACCCAGGTCAAAATCATCAAACAGAAGAAATTATAATAAAATCTTAAACTCTAACACAAACTAAGTCTATTCAGAAAGTACTATAACGGACACAACGTAAAATCTTATTGTTACACAGTTTTAGCAATGACACAGAACACAAATCAAGTCCCCTTCCCCAAAGCCTCAACCACTTTCAAAGTCAAGGGAGTTTCGCAAGCTGCTGCAGGGTACTTACAGTCACAGGCTGCAGGAGGTCAAGTCAAAAGTGGAGAGGTCAAGCCAAGAGACCCTCAATCGAAACACAGCCCCTTTTATATCCGTTTTACCTGGCTTTTTCCTGTGTTCGGCCAGGCCCTTTTGCATTGAATCCATAAGGTTTAAAGTTCCCGCTGGTCCTGCCCCCTTTGAGCCTGTCAGACCTGTCAAGATAGGAGTACCTCCCCTAGGTCCGCCTCCAGTCTGCTTTTTGAGATAACGAGGTTGAGCTCCCTTGTGAAGATTTTCAAAGTCTTCCATCTGCTCTGGAGATCACTGCTATGTTGATGGGGTGTTGATTGGATTCTGCTCTGGTGGAGGCCAAGTCATTTACATCTGCATGGGGCTATGACCATCCCATTGTCCTGCTTGCAGGCAGGCCCCTTACAGCATTACCATGCCCCTTTGTCTCTGTGTTTAATCTTATCTAGTTGTCTGGCTCCTTCTTCCTTGTAGCTCCTGGGGGGGGGGGTTAAATACCTATGCCCCTACTCAGCTCAGCGGACCAAGCCTGCTGGGAAATTTGGTTACGTTCCTTTGGCTGAAAAGTGTCCAGTTTCCAGTCTCTTGGTTTTATTCTTGAGCAGTCCAAAAAGGGCCGAATTGCCCGAAAACCTTACAGAATTGCAAGAAATGGCCCCCTTCAACCGACATAAAATGACCACCGTGAACTGACATAAAATGGCCACCGTGTACTGACATAAAATGGCCCCTTCAACTGAATAAAATGGCCCCCGTGAACTGACATAAAATGGCCACCGTGAACTGACATAAAATGGCCCCCTTGAACCGACATGAACTGGCCACCGCAAATGAGTTAAAATGGCCATTGAAAACTGACATAAAATGCCATTGTGAACTGACATACAATGGCCATTGTGAACTGACATACAATGGCCACCATGAACTGACATAAAATGGCCACCGTCAACTGAGAAAAAATGGCCATTGCAAACTGATAAAAATGGCCATCGTGAACTGAATTAAAATGGCCACCGTCAACTGAGATAAAATGGCCATTGCAAACTGACATAAAATGGACACTGTGAACTGACATACAATGGTCACCATGAACTGACATAAAATGGCCATTGTGAACAGACATAAAATGACCACTGTCAATTGACATATAATGGCCACCATGAACCGACATAAAATGGCCACCGTGAACTGACATAAAATGGACCCCGTGAACTGACATAAAATGGCCACTGTGAACGGATATACAATGGCCACCGTGAACTGACATAAAATGGCAATTGTGAACTGACATAAAATGGAACACGTGAACTGACATAAAATGGCCATTGTGAACTGACATAAAATGGCCACCGTGAACTGACATAAAATGGCCATTGTGAACAGACATAAAATGGCCATTGTGAACTGAGATAAAATGGCCCCCGTGAACTGACATAAAATGGCCATTGCAAATTGACATAAAATGGCCATTGTGAACTGACATACAATGGCCATTGTGAACTGACATACAATGGCCCCCGTGAACTGACATAAAATGGCCAATGTGAAGAGACATAAAATGGCCATTGAGAACTGACATAAAATGCCCATTGTGAACTGACATAAAATGGCCCCTGTGAACTGACATAAAATGCCCATTGTGAACTGAGATAAAATGGCCACTGTGAACTGACATAAAATGGCCACTGTGAACTGACATAAAATGGACCCCGTGAACTGACATAAAATGGCCACTGTGAACTGATATAAAATGGACACTGTGAACTGACATAAAATGGCCATTGTGAACTGACATAAAATGGCCACATGAGCTAACATAAAATAGCCACCGTGACCTGACATAAAATGGCCTCCATGAACTGACATACAATGGCCACCGTGAACTGACATAAAAAGGCCACTGTGAGCTGTCATAAAATGGCCCCCGTCAACCGACATAAAATGACCTCCGTGAACTGACATAAAATGGCCACCGTGTACTGACATAAAATGGCCACCAGCAACTGAATAAAATGGCCCCGGTGAACTGACAGAAAATGGCCACTGTGAACTGAGATAAAAATGGCCACCGTGAACTGACATAAAATGGCCATTGTGAACTGACATACAATAGCCACCGTTAACTGACATAAAAGGGCCCCCGTGAACTGACATAAAATGGCCACCGTGAACTGACATAAAATGGCCACCGTGAACCGACATAAAATGGCCACCATGAACTGACATAAAATGGTTGCCGTGAACTGCCATAAAATGGCTGCCGTGAACTGACATAAAATGGCCACCATGAACTGACATAAAATGGCTGCCGTGAACTCACATAAAATATCCTCGGTGAACTGACATAAAATGGCCACCGTAAACTGACATAAAATGGCCACCGTGAACTGACATAAAAAGCCACCGTGAACTGACATAAAATGACCACCGTGAACTGACATAAAAAGCCACCGTGAACTGACATAAAATGACCACCGTGAACTGACATAAAATGTCCACCGTGAACTGACATAAAATAGACACTGTGAACTGACATAAAATGGCCACAGTGAACTGACATAAAATGGCCACCATGAACTGACATAAAATGGCTGCCGTGAGCTGATTTTAAATGGCCACAGTGAACTGTCATAAAATGGCTGCCGTGAGGTGACATAAAATGGCCACCGTGAACTGATAAAAAATGGCCACCGTGAACTGACATAAAATGGCCACCGTGATCTGATATAAAATGGCCACCATGAACTGACATAAAATGGCCACCGTGAACTGATAAAAAATGGCCACCGTGAACTGACATAAAATGGCCACCGTGATCTGATATAAAATGGCCACCATGAACTGACATAAAATGGCCATTGCAAACTGATAAAAATGGCCATCGTGAACTGAATTAAAATGGCCACCGTCAACTGAGATAAAATGGCCATTGCAAACAGACATAAAATGGACACTGTGAACTGACATACAATGGTCACCATGAACTGACATAAAATGGCCATTGTGAACAGACATAAAATGACCACTGTCAATTGACATACAATGGCCACCATGAACCGACATAAAATGGCCACCGTGAACTGACATAAAATGGACCCCGTGAACTGACATAAAATGGCCACTGTGAACGGATATACAATGGCCACCGTGAACTGACATAAAATGGCAATTGTGAACTGACATAAAATGGAACCCGTGAACTGACATAAAATGGCCATTGTGAACTGACATAAAATGGCCACCGTGAACTGACATAAAATGGCCATTGTGAACAGACATAAAATGGCCACCGTGAACTGATATACATTGGCTACCGTGAACTAACATAAAATGGCCTTTGCGATATGACATGCAAAGGCCCCTGTGAACTGACATAAACTGTCCGTTGTGAACTGACATAAAATGGCAACTGTGAACTGACATAAAATGCCCATTGTGAACTGAGATAAAATGGCCCCCGTGAACTGACATAAAATGGCCATTGCAAATTGACATAAAATGGCCATTGTGAACTGACATACAATGGCCCCCGTGAACTGACATAAAATGGCCAATGTGAAGTGACATAAAATGGCCATTGAGAACTGACATAAAATGCCCATTGTGAACTGACATAAAATGGCCACTGTGAACTGACATAAAATGCCCATTGTGAACTGAGATAAAATGACCACTGTGAACTGACATAAAATGGCCTCTGTGAACTGACATAAAATGAACCCCGTGAACTGACATAAAATGGCCACTGTGAACTGATATAAAATGGACACTGTGAACTGACATAAAATGGCCATTGTGAACTGACATAAAATGGCCACATGAGCTAACATAAAATAGCCACCGTGACCTGACATAAAATGGCCTCCATGAACTGACATACAATGGCCACCGTGAACTGACATAAAAAGGCCACTGCGAGCTGTCATAAAATGGCCCCCGTCAACCGACAGAAAATGACCTCCGTGAACTGACATAAAATGGCCACTGTGAACGGATATACAATGGCCACCGTGAACTGACATAAAATGGCAATTGTGAACTGACATAAAATGGAACCCGTGAACTGACATAAAATGGCCATTGTGAACTGACATAAAATGGCCACCGTGAACTGACATAAAATGGCCATTGTGAACAGACATAAAATGGCCACTGTGAACTGATATACATTGGCTACCGTGAACTAACATAAAATGGCCTTTGCGATATGACATGCAAAGGCCCCTGTGAACTGACATAAACTGTCCGTTGTGAACTGACATAAAATGGCAACTGTGAACTGACATAAAATGCCCATTGTGAACTGAGATAAAATGGCCCCCGTGAACTGACATAAAATGGCCATTGCAAATTGACATAAAATGGCCATTGTGAACTGACATACAATGGCCATTGTGAACTGACATACAATGGCCCCCGTGAACTGACATAAAATGGCCAATGTGAAGAGACATAAAATGGCCATTGAGAACTGACATAAAATGCCCATTGTGAACTGACATAAAATGGCCACTGTGAACTGACATAAAATGCCCATTGTGAACTGAGATAAAATGGCCACTGTGAACTGACATAAAATGGCCACTGTGAACTGACATAAAATGGACCCCGTGAACTGACATAAAATGGCCACTGTGAACTGATATAAAATGGACACTGTGAACTGACATAAAATGGCCATTGTGAACTGACATAAAATGGCCACATGAGCTAACATAAAATAGCCACCGTGACCTGACATAAAATGGCCTCCATGAACTGACATACAATGGCCACCGTGAACTGACATAAAAAGGCCACTGTGAGCTGTCATAAAATGGCCCCCGTCAACCGACATAAAATGACCTCCGTGAACTGACATAAAATGGCCACCGTGTACAGACATAAAATGGCCACCAGCAACTGAATAAAATGGCCCCGGTGAACTGACAGAAAATGGCCACTGTGAACTGAGATAAAAATGGCCACCGTGAACTGACATAAAATGGCCATTGTGAACTGACATACAATAGCCACCATTAACTGACATAAAAGGGCCCCCGTGAACTGACATAAAATGGCCACCGTGAACTGACATAAAATGGCCACCGTGAACCGACATAAAATGGCCACCAAGAACTGACATAAAATGGTTGCCGTGAACTGACATAAAATGGCTGCCGTGAACTGACATAAAATGGCCACCATGAACTGACATAAAATGGCTGCCGTGAACTCACATAAAATATCCTCCGTGAACTGACATAAAATGGCCACCGTAAACTGACATAAAATGGCCACCGTGAACTGACATAAAAAGCCACCGTGAACTGACATAAAATGACCACCGTGAACTGACATAAAAAGCCACCGTGAACTGACATAAAATGACCACCGTGAACTGACATAAAATGTCCACCGTGAACTGACATAAAATAGACACTGTGAACTGACATAAAATGGCCACAGTGAACTGACATAAAATGGCCACCATGAACTGACATAAAATGGCTGCCGTGAGCTGATTTTAAATGGCCACAGTGAACTGTCATAAAATGGCTGCCGTGAGGTGACATAAAATGGCCACCGTGAACTGATAAAAAATGGCCACCGTGAACTGACATAAAATGGCCACCGTGATCTGATATAAAATGGCCACCATGAACTGACATAAAATGGCCACCGTGAACTGATAAAAAATGGCCACCGTGAACTGACATAAAATGGCCACCGTGATCTGATATAAAATGGCCACCATGAACTGACATAAAATGGCCACCGTCAACTGATAAAAAATGGCCATTGCAAACTGATAAAAATGGCCATCGTGAACTGAATTAAAATGGCCACCGTCAACTGAGATAAAATGGCCATTGCAAACTGACATAAAATGGACACTGTGAACTGACATACAATGGTCACCATGAACTGACATAAAATGGCCATTGTGAACAGACATAAAATGACCACTGTCAATTGACATACAATGGCCACCATGAACCGACATAAAATGGCCACCGTGAACTGACATAAAATGGACCCCGTGAACTGACATAAAATGGCCACTGTGAACGGATATACAATGGCCACCGTGAACTGACATAAAATGACCACCGTGAACTGACATAAAAAGCCACCGTGAACTGACATAAAATGACCACCGTGAACTGACATAAAATGTCCACCGTGAACTGACATAAAATAGACACTGTGAACTGACATAAAATGGCCACAGTGAACTGACATAAAATGGCCACCATGAACTGACATAAAATGGCTGCCGTGAGCTGATTTTAAATGGCCACAGTGAACTGTCATAAAATGGCTGCCGTGAGGTGACATAAAATGGCCACCGTGAACTGATAAAAAATGGCCACCGTGAACTGACATAAAATGGCCACCGTGATCTGATATAAAATGGCCACCATGAACTGACATAAAATGGCCACCGTGAACTGATAAAAAATGGCCACCGTGAACTGACATAAAATGGCCACCGTGATCTGATATAAAATGGCCACCATGAACTGACATAAAATGGCCACCGTCAACTGATAAAAAATGGCCATTGCAAACTGATAAAAATGGCCATCGTGAACTGAATTAAAATGGCCACCGTCAACTGAGATAAAATGGCCATTGCAAACTGACATAAAATGGACACTGTGAACTGACATACAATGGTCACCATGAACTGACATAAAATGGCCATTGTGAACAGACATAAAATGACCACTGTCAATTGACATACAATGGCCACCATGAACCGACATAAAATGGCCACCGTGAACTGACATAAAATGGACCCCGTGAACTGACATAAAATGGCCACTGTGAACGGATATACAATGGCCACCGTGAACTGACATAAAATGGCAATTGTGAACTGACATAAAATGGAACCCGTGAACTGACATAAAATGGCCATTGTGAACTGACATAAAATGGCCACCGTGAACTGACATAAAATGGCCATTGTGAACAGACATAAAATGGCCACCGTGAACTGATATACATTGGCTACCGTGAACTAACATAAAATGGCCTTTGCGATATGACATGCAAAGGCCCCTGTGAACTGACATAAACTGTCCGTTGTGAACTGACATAAAATGGCAACTGTGAACTGACATAAAATGCCCATTGTGAACTGAGATAAAATGGCCCCCGTGAACTGACATAAAATGGCCATTGCAAATTGACATAAAATGGCCATTGTGAACTGACATACAATGGCCATTGTGAACTGACATACAATGGCCCCCGTGAACTGACATAAAATGGCCAATGTGAAGAGACATAAAATGGCCATTGAGAACTGACATAAAATGCCCATTGTGAACTGAGATAAAATGGCCACTGTGAACTGACATAAAATGGCCACTGTGAACTGACATAAAATGGACCCCGTGAACTGACATAAAATGGCCACTGTGAACTGATATAAAATGGACACTGTGAACTGACATAAAATGGCCATTGTGAACTGACATAAAATGGCCACATGAGCTAACATAAAATAGCCACCGTGACCTGACATAAAATGGCCTCCATGAACTGACATACAATGGCCACCGTGAACTGACATAAAAAGGCCACTGCGAGCTGTCATAAAATGGCCCCCGTCAACCGACATAAAATGACCTCCGTGAACTGACATAAAATGGCCACCGTGTACAGACATAAAATGGCCACCAGCAACTGAATAAAATGGCCCCGGTGAACTGACAGAAAATGGCCACTGTGAACTGAGATAAAAATGGCCACCGTGAACTGACATAAAATGGCCATTGTGAACTGACATACAATAGCCACCGTGAACTGACATAAAAGGGCCCCCGTGAACTGACATAAAATGGCCACCGTGAACTGACATAAAATGGCCACCGTGAACCGACATAAAATGGCCACCATGAACTGACATAAAATGGTTGCGGTGAACTGACATAAAATGGCTGCCGTGAACTGACATAAAATGGCCACCATGAACTGACATAAAATGGCTGCCGTGAACTCACATAAAATATCCTCCGTGAACTGACATAAAATGGCCACCGTAAACTGACATAAAATGGCCACCGTGAACTGACATAAAAAGCCACCGTGAACTGACATAAAATGACCACCGAAAAACTGACATAAAATGTCCACCGTGAACTGACATAAAAAGCCACCGTGAACTGACATAAAATGACTACCGTGAACTGACATAAAATGTCCACCGTGAACTGACATAAAATAGACACTGTGAACTGACATAAAATGGCCACAGTGAACTGACATAAAATGGCCACCATGAACTGACATAAAATGGCTGCCGTGAGCTGATTTTAAATGGCCACAGTGAACTGTCATAAAATGGCTGCCGTGAGGTGACATAAAATGGCCACCGTGAACTGATAAAAAATGGCCACCGTGAACTGACATAAAATGGCCACCGTGATCTGATATAAAATGGCCACCATGAACTGACATAAAATGGCCACCATGAACTGACATAAAATGGCTGCCGTGAACTGACATAAAATGTCCACCGTGAGCTGATTTAAAATGGCCACCGTGAAGTGTCATAAAATGGCCACCATGAACTGACATAAAATGGCCACTGTAAACTGACATAAAATGGCCATTGTGAAGAGACATACAATGGCCATTGTGAACTGACATACAATGGCCCCCTTGAACTGACATAAAATGGCCATTGCGACCTGACATAAAAAGGCCTCCGTGAACTGACATAAAATGGCCATTGTGAACTGACATAAAATGGCCATTGTGAACTGACATAAAATGGACCCCGTGAACTGACATAAATGGCCACTGTGAACTGATATAAAATGGCCACCGTGAACTGACATAAAATGGCCATTGTGAACTGACATAAAATGGCCACATGAGCTAACATAAAATAGCCACCGTGATCTGACATAAAATGGCCACCATGAACAGAAATACAATGGCCACCGTGAATTGACATAAAATGGCCATTGCGAGCTGTCATAAAATGGCCCCCGTCAACCGACATAAAATGACCTCCGTGAACTGACATAAAATGGCCCCGGTGAACTGACATAAAATGGCCATTGTGAACTGACATACAATAGCCACCATGAACTGACATAAAATGGCCCCAGTGAACTAACATTAAATGGCCACCGTGAACTGACACAAAATGGCCCCCGTGAACCGACATAAAATGGCCACCATGAACTGACTTAAAATGGTTCCCGTGTACTGACATAAAATGGCTGCCGTGAACTGACATAAAATGGCCACCATGAACTGACATAAAATGGCTGCCGTGAACTGACATAAAATGTCCACCGTGAACTGACTTAAAATGGCCGCCGTGAACTGACATAAAATGGCCACCGTGAACTGACATAAAAAGCCACCGTGAACTGACATAAAATGACCACCGTGAACTGACATAAAATGTCCACCGTGAACTGACATAAAATGGACACTGTGAACTGACATAAAATGGCCACTGTGAACTGACATAAAATGGCCACCATGAACTGACATAAAATGGCTGCCGTGAGCGGATTTAAAATGGCCACAGTGAACTGTCATAAAATGGCTGCCGTGAGCTGACATAAAATGGCCACCGTGAACTGATAAAAATGGCCACCGTGAACTGACATAAAATGGCAACCGTGATCTGATATAAAATGGCCACTGTGAACTGACATAAAATGGCCACTGTGAACGGACATAAAATGACCACCATGAACTGACATAAAATGGCTGCCGTGGGCTGATGTAAAATGGCCACAGTGAACTGTCATAAAATGGCCACCGTGAAGTGACATAAAATGGCCACTGTGAACTGACATATAATGGCTGCCGTGAGCTGACATAAAATGGCCACCGTGAACTGATATAAAATGGCCACTGTGAACTGACATATAATGGCCACCGTGAACTGACATAAAATGGCCATTGCGAGCTGTCATAAAATGGCCCCCGTCAACCGACATAAAATGACCTCCGTGAACTGACATAAAATGGCCCCGGTGAACTGACATAAAATGGCCATTGTGAACTGACATACAATAGCCACCATGAACTGACATAAAATGGCCCCAGTGAACTAACATTAAATGGCCACCGTGAACTGACACAAAATGGCCCCCGTGAACCGACATAAAATGGCCACCATGAACTGACTTAAAATGGTTCCCGTGTACTGACATAAAATGGCTGCCGTGAACTGACATAAAATGGCCACCATGAACTGACATAAAATGGCTGCCGTGAACTGACATAAAATGTCCACCGTGAACTGACTTAAAATGGCCGCCGTGAACTGACATAAAATGGCCACCGTGAACTGACATAAAAAGCCACCGTGAACTGACATAAAATGACCACCGTGAACTGACATAAAATGTCCACCGTGAGCTGACATAAAATGGACACTGTGAACTGACATAAAATGGCCACTGTGAACTGACATAAAATGGCCACCATGAACTGACATAAAATGGCTGCCGTGAGCCGATTTAAAATGGCCACAGTGAACTGTCATAAAATGGCTGCCGTGAGCTGACATAAAATGGCCACCGTGAACTGATAAAAATGGCCACCGTGAACTGACATAAAATGGCAACCGTGATCTGATATAAAATGGCCACTGTGAACTGACATAAAATGGCCACTGTGAACGGACATAAAATGACCACCATGAACTGACATAAAATGGCTGCCGTGGGCTGATGTAAAATGGCCACAGTGAACTGTCATAAAATGGCCACCGTGAAGTGACATAAAATGGCCACTGTGAACTGACATATAATGGCTGCCGTGAGCTGACATAAAATGGCCACCGTGAACTGATATAAAATGGCCACCGTGAACTGACATAAAATGGCCACCGTGAACTGATATAAAATGGCCACTGTGATGTGACATAAAATGGCCACCATGAACTGACATAAAATGGCTGCCGTGAACTGACATAAAATGGCCACCGTGAAGTGACATAAAATGGCCACTGTGAACTGACATATAATGGCTGCCGTGAGCTGACATAAAATGGCCACCGTGAACTGATATAAAATGGCCACCGTGAACTGACATAAAATGGCCACCGTGAACTGATATAAAATGGCCACTGTGATGTGACATAAAATGGCCACCGTGAACTGACATAAAATGGCCACCGTGATCTGACATAAAATGGCCACCGTGAACTGACATAAAATGGCCACCATGACGTGACATAAAATGGCCACTGTGAACTGACATTAAATGGCCGACTGCTGATTGTGGATTTTGTTTTGACAGATTCGCAGAGAGTGACGGAGAGACGCAGAGACTGAGAGAGATGGAGAGGGGCGACCGCCCCCCCCCCCCCCACCTCACCGAGGTAGATCGAGAGGGAGGAACCCACCCAACCGAGAGAGATGGAGAAGGGGACCCCCATCGAGGGGACCCCCCCACACCGAGTGAGATGGAAAAGGGGTCCCCCACCAAGCGAGATGGAGAAGGGAAACACCCCCCACCACCGAGAGAGATGGAGAGGGGGTAATTCCCCCCCCCCCACCGAGAGAGATGGAGAGGGTAGAACCCCCCCCACCGAGAGAGATGGCGAGGGGGGAACCCCCCACCCACCGAGAGAGATGGAGAGGGGGTAATTCCCCCCCCCACCGAGAGAGATGGAGAGGGTAGAACCCCCCACCGAGAGAGATGGCGAGGGGGGAACCCCCCACCCACCGAGAGAGATGGAGAGGGTGAATCCCCCCCCCCACCGAGAGAGATGGCGAGGGGGGAACCCCTCCCCCACCGAGAGAGATGGAGAGGGGGGAACCCCGCCCCCACCGAGAGAGATGGAGAGGAAAGCTGCAGGGGATGGGCACAATGGAAATTTGGAGCTTGTTCAAGGAACAGCTACTGCGTGTCTTTGATAAGTATGTACCTGTCAGGCAGGGAGGAAGTGGTCGAGCAAGGGAACCGTGGTTTACTAAAGCAGTCGAAACACTTGTCAATAGGAAGAAGGAAGCTTATCATAGAATTTACAGTGCAGAAGGAGGCTATTCGGCCCATCGAGTCTTCACCGGCTCTTGGAAAGAGCACCCTACCCAAGATCAACACCTCCACCCTGTCCCCATAACACAGTATCCCCACCCAATACTAAGGGCAATTTTGGACACTAAGGGCAATTTATCATGGCCAATCCTCCTAACCTGCACACTTTGGACTGTGGGAGGGAACCGGAACACCCGGAGGAAACCCACGCACACACGAGGAGTATGTGCAGACTCCGCACAGACAGTGACCGAAGTCGGAATCGAACATGGGACCCTGGAGCTGTGAAGCAATTGCGCTATCCACAATGCTACCGTGCTGCCCATGGCTTATGTAAAGATGAGACATGAAGGTTCAGTTAGGGCGCTCGAGAGTTACAAGTTAGCTAGGAAGGGTCTAAAGAGAGAGCTAAGAAGAGCCAGGAGGGGACATGAGAAGTCTTTGGCAGGTAGGATCAAGGATAACCCTAGAGCTTTCTATAGATATGTCAGGAATAAAAGAATGACTAGGGTAAGAGTAGGGCCAGTCAAGGACAGTAGTGGGAAGTTGTGCTTGGAGTCCGAGGAGATAGGAGAGGTGCTAAATGAATATTTTTCGTCAGTATTCACACAGGAAAAAGACAATGTTGACGAGGAGAATACTGAGATTCAGGCTACGAGACTAGAAGGGCTTGAGGTTCATAAGGAGGAGGTGTTAGCAATTCTGGAAAGTGTGAAAATAGATAAGTCCCCTCGGCCGGATGGGGTTTATCCTAGGATTCTCTGGGAAGCTAGGGAGGAGATTGCTGAGCCTTTGGCCTTGATCTTTAAGTCATCTTTGTCTACAGGAATAGTGCCAGAAGACTGGAGGATAGCAAATGTTGTCCCCTTGTTCAAGAAGGGGATTAGAGACAACCCCGGTAACTATAGACCAGTGAGCCTAACTTCTGTTGTGGGCAAAATCTTGGGAAGGTTTATAAGAGATAGGGTGTATAATCATCTGGAAAGGAATAATTTTATTCGAGATAGTCAACACGGTTTTGTGAAGGGTAGTTCGTGCCTCACAAACCTTATTGAGTTCTTTGAGAAGGTGACCAAACAGGTGGATGAGGGTAAAGCAGTTGATGTGGTGTATATGGATTTCAGTAAAACGTTTGATAAGGTTCCCCACGGTAGGCAGAAAATACGGAGGCATGGGATTCAGGGTGATTTAGCAGTTTGGATCAGAAATTGGTTAGCTGGAAGAAGAGAAAGGGTGGTGGTTGATGGGAAGTGTTCAGACTGGAGTCCAGTTACTAGTGGTGTACCACAAGGATCTGTTTTGGGGCCACTGCTGTTTGTCATTTTTATAAATGACCTGGAGGAGGGCGTAGAAGAATGGGTGAGTAAATTTGCAGATGACACTAAAGTTGGTGGAGTTGTAGACAGTGCGGAAGGATGTTACAAGTTACAGAGAGACATAGATAAGCTGCAGCGCTGGGCTGAGAGGTGGCAAATGGAGTTTAATGCAGAAAAGTGTGAGGTGATTCATTTTTGAAGGAATAACAGGAAGACAGAGTGCTGGGCTAATGGAAAGATTCTTGGCAGTGTGGATGAGCAGAGAGAACTCGGTGTCCATGTACATAGATCCCTGAAATTTGCCAATCAGGTTGAGAGGGTTGTTAAGAAGGCGTATGGTGTGTTAGCTTTTATTGGTAGAGGGACTGAGTTTTGGAGCCATTAGGTCATATTGCAGCTGTAGAAAACTCTGGTGCGGCCGCATTTGGAGTATTGCGTGCAATTCTGGTCGCCGCATTATATGAAGGATGTGGAAGCATTGGAAAGGGTGCAGAGGAGATTTACCAGAATGTTGCCTGGTATGGAGGGAAGATCTTATGAGGAAAGGCTGAGGGACTTGAGGCTGTTTTCGTTAGAGAGAAGAAGGTTAAGAGGTGACTTAATTGAGGCATACAAAATGATCAGAGGATTGGATAGGGTGGACAGTGAGAGCCTTTTTCCTCGGATAGTGATGTCTAGCACGAGGGGACATAGCTTTAAATTGAGGGGAGATAGATATAAGACAGATGTCAGAGGTAAGTTCTTTACTCAGAGAGTAGTAAGGGTGTGGAATGCCCTGCCTGCAACAGTAGTGGACTCTCCAACACTAAGGGCATTCAAATGGTCATTGGGTAGACAAATGGACGATAAGGGAATAGTGTAGATGGGCTTTAGAGTGGTTTCACAGGTCGGCGCAACATCGAGGGCCGAAGGGCCTGTACTGCGTTGTAATGTTCTATGTTCTATGAGATAGATGGGGAGGGGGGAAGCCCCCCCCCCCCACCGAGAGAGATGGAGAGGGGGAACCCCCCCAGATGGAGAGGGGGAACCCCCCCCCACCCACCGAGAGAGATGGTCAAGGGGACCCCCCCACCGAGAGAGATGGAGAGGGGGACCCCCACCTAGAGAGATAGAGATGGGGGACCCCCCCCCACCCACCGAGAGAAATGGAGAGGGGGGAACCACCCACACCAAGAGAAATGGAGAGTGGGAACCCCCCCCCACACCGAGAGAGATGGAGAGGGGGGAACCCCCCCACCACCGAGAGAGATGGACAGGAGTGACCCCCCCCCACCGAGATAGATGGAGAGGGGGGGACACCCCCACCGAGAGAGATGGAGAGGGGGAACCCCCCCCCCACCTAGAGAGATGGAGAGGGAGAATCCCCCCCCCCCCCCATATCCACTGAAAGAACACGGCTGAAACCGATGGAGGGAGAAAATAAGGGGGGGTAAGGGGGTAAACAAGGAGCAGGGGGTCACACACCAGGTCGGCCAGGAAGGGCATCACGGAGGGTCTGCGGGGGAGAGAGGGGAAGGGTTAGGGAAAGGGGGGTTCGGGGGGGGGGGGCAGACACGCCGAACTGAACGGCAACAGTTTGAAACTATAGAAACGCAAGAGAAAGCCTTTTCACTCTCTGAGAAATGTAAACTAGCCGCACTGCACAGAATTGTGAAAATGGCAATAAAAAGATTTTTTCAATAAATTCAGAGCCCAGTTCAGTTTTTCCAATTCAGGGGCAACTTAGCGCGGCCCATCCACCTGCCCTGCACATTTTTGGGTTGTGGGGGTGAAACCCAGGCTAACACGGGGAGAATGTGCAAACTCCACACGGACAGTGACCCAGAGCCGGGACTAAACAGTGGTTAGCACTGCTGCCTCACAGCTACAGGGTCCCAGGTTCGATTCTCGGCCTAGGTCACTGTCTGTGCGGAGTCTGGACGTCCTCCCCGTGTCTGCGTGGGTTTCCTCCGGGTGCTCCGGTTTCCTCCCACCGTCCAAAGACGTGCAGGTTAGGTGGGTTGGCCGTGATAAATCCAAATTGCCCACAGAATCTAAAGATGTTCAGGTTAGGTGGGGTGACAGCGACGGGGTAGGGGAGTGGGCCCAGGTATGGCACTCTCTTCAGGGTTCACACTGCCTCTGTCATTATTGTTTACACCGACAATGCTGCCAAACTTTCTATCAAACTTTCTATCTCATTATCTTCAATCAGTACTAAACAAATTCAAACTGAGACACACAGACACACACAGGCACACACACAGACACACACAGACTGCAATGAAGTTACTGAGAAAAGTCCCTTGTCGCCAAACTCTGGCGCCTGTTCGGGTACACTGAGGGAGAATACATAATGTCAAATTCACCAAACAGCACGTCCTTCGGGACGTCAGGGGGGAAACCGGAGCACCCGGGAGAAGCCCACGCGGACAAGGGGAGAACGTGCAGACTCCGCACAGACTGCGACCCAAGCCGGGATTCGAACCTGGCGCTCTGGAGCTGTGAGACCGCAGTGCTACCCACTGTGCTACCGTGTAACTTCCAGTGCCGCGTAAAGAATGCCACACATAAACGCCCCCCCCCCCCAACACACACACACGTGTACAGAAACACAGATACTCAAACTCAGACAGACTGGGTCAATACATCTTTCAAATGGAGCGAGATCCATTCTCCACCTTTAACTTGGAGAGGTGTATCTGGCCTGTGTGTGACCCAAGACACACACTGACTCTGAACATCCTCACAGCAGCTTGGGGACAGACTTTTCTAAAGCACTTTTCATAACCTTTGGTATCACAAACTGATTCACAGGCAATGGAGCCCTTTTGAAAGGTGGTAATTTAGGAAATGGACCAGCTAATTTCAGAGAGAGAGACACAGATACAGGATGAGATTGTGCTGTACATGTTTCACAGCTGTCACTGAGACACACACGAGATGTATAATATCAATTATTATTCTGAAGCATTTTGATTAAATCAGCCCTGAGACTGAATTCCAGTGTTTCAGAGTAAAGCTTCATCTACACTGCCCATCAAACACTCACAACACAAATACTGTCTGGGGTTAAATACAGAGTCAAAATCCCTCTGTCCTGTCCAAGGAATTTTTCATTGCAGATAGTTATTTTTATTTTTTGGAAAAGCAGAACTTAAATTGCACCGAATCCCAGGGTGGACTCTTGTTTATTTCAGCCCTTCACATTCAAACGTGAAGTTTAAGCTCCGATTACAGGTGTCTGCTTGTCTCTGTCTGTATATTCAATGTTCCTGTAGCTTATTCACTTGTCTGAAGTATTTGAATAATAGGCCTTGGTTCATCAATCCTTTCTCACAGCACATGGAAGTTGTGAATCTTAAAGGCTCTCAATCTAATGTAGTTAAAAAACAACTGCTTCCTTTGATCCTCAATCCATTTCCCAACCCGAAATAGATCTCACACATTTCCATAATGCAGGAATATCTCCATCAAAACTTCTAATCAGTTCCCCATACACTTGTTAAACTTGCCTGTGTGAACTACATTCCACTGACAGATTCCGAAAGCTGCACAGAGCAATGACTGGGTATTTTAAACTTTGAAATGGAACTATTTTAACTTGTCCATCAGTCCTATTAAACAGAAATGTTGTCCCTGTGGGCTGACAGTCTCTCAGCAAGATTGAAACATTGAGGGACCCCACGTCCTGCATTTGACAACATTTGTGGCACTTCCACAATCTACGACACATTGCTGTCTGTATTGTGTGAATCCAGCTGTGAGATATCTGTCCAGTTTAAACTTCCACTGTTTCTGCCTTCTCATCATTGATAAAGATCACGGTTTGATCACCCCTCTGCCTGAGGTGGGAGTGTGACCATCCAGGGCTGCAGGCCTAGCCTCCTGTCCTCCCACCCCTCTGCCTGAGGTGGGCGTGGGACCATCCAGGGCTGCAGGCCCGGCCTCCTGTCCCCTACCCCTCGGCCTGAGGTGGGAGTGGGACCATCCAGGGCTGCAGGCCCGGCCTCCTGTCCTCCCACCCCTCTGCCTGAGGTGGGAGTGGGACCATCGAGGGCTGCAGGCCCGGCCTCCTGTCCTCCCACCCCTCTGCCTGAGGTGGGAGTGGGACCATCCAGGGCTGCAGGCCCGGCCTCCTGTCCTCCCACCCCTCTGCCTGAGGTGGGAGTGGGACCATCCAGGGCTGCAGGCCCAGCCTCCTGTCCTCCCACCCCTCTGCCTGAGGTGGGAGTGGGACCATCCAGGGCTGCAGGCCCGGCCTCCTGTCCTCCCACCCCTCTGCCTGAGGTGGGAGTGGGACCATCCAGGGCTGCAGGCCCGGCCTCCGGTCCTCCCACCCCTCTGCCTGAGGTGGGACAGGGACCATCCAGGGCTGCAGGCCCGGCCTCCTGTCCTCCCACCCCTCTGCCTGAGGTGGGACTGGGACCATCCAGGGCTGCAGGCCCGTCCTCCTGTCCTCCCACCCCTCTGCCTGAGGTGGGACTGGGACCATCCAGGGCTGCAGGCCCAGCCTCCTGCCTTCCCACCCCTCTGCCTGAGGTGGGACTGGGACCATCCAGGGCTGCAGGCCCGGCCTCCTGTCCTCCCACCCCTCTGCCTAAGGTGGGAGTGGGACCACCTTGGCTGCAGCGAGAGACTTTGTTTTGGGCTCAGGCAGGGCTGAAGAGTGCCGTCCGGCCGCTTTGCCACCTGCGGGGGGTGTGGGGCAGCTTTGGACATTACTTTAGGCCCCTCCAGGGCTGAAGGACGCTGCCCCGCTCTGCTATTGCCCTGCGGCGCCTTCCCTTGTGGCCCCTGCATTTAGGCTGCCACCTCCCCTGTCCTTTGCCTTTTTACACGGGCGGGTGGTACCAGGGGTGGGCATGGCCAGCACCTTGGGGGCATCCTCCACTCTGCCAATCACCAAACTAATCCCACTGCCCCACTCTCTCCCCATAGCCCTGTATCATTCCCAAACTAATCCCACTGTCCCACTCTCTCCCCATAGCCCTGTATCAATCCCCAAACTAATCCCACTGCCCCGCTCTCTCCCCATAGCCCTGTATCAATCCTCAAACTAATCCCACTGCCCCACTCTCTCCCCATAGCCCTGTATCATTCCCAAACTAATCCCACTGTCCCACTCTCTCCCCATAGCCCTGTATCAATCCCCAAACTAATCCCACTGCCCCGCTCTCTCCCCATAGCCCTGTATCAATCCTCAAACTAATCCCACTGTCCCACTCTCTCCCCATAGCCCTGTATCATTCCCAAACTAATCCCACTGTCCCACTCTCTCCCCATAGCCCTGTATCAATCCCCAAACTAATCCCACTGCCCCGCTCTCTCCCCATAGCCCTGTATCAATCCCCAAACTAATCCCACAGCCCCACTCTCTCCCCATAGCCCTGTATCAATCCCCAAACTAATCCCACTGCCCCACTCTCTCCCCATAGCCCAGTATCCGTCCCCAAACTAACCCCACTGCCGCACTCTCCCCATAGCCCTGTATCAATCCCCAAACTAATCCTACAGCCCCACTCTCTCCCCATAGCCCTGTATCAACCCCCAAACTAATCCCACTGCCCCGCTCTCTCCCCATAGCCCTGTATCAATCCCCAAACTAACCCCACTGCCCCACTCTCTCCCCATAGCCCTGTATCAATCCCCAAACTAATATCACTGCCCCACTCTCTCCCCATAGCCCTGTATCAACCCCAAACTAATCCCACTGCCCCACTCTCTCCCCATAGCCCTGTATCAATCCCCAAACTAATCCCACTGCCCCACTCTCACCCCATAGCCCTGTATCAATCCCCAAACTAATCCCACTGCCCCGCTCTCTCCCCATAGCCCTGTATCAATCCCCAAACTAATCCCACTGCCCCGCTCTCTCCCCGTAGCCCTGTATCAATCCCCAAACTAATCCGACTGCCCCACTCTCTCCCCATAGCCCTGTATCAATCCCCAAACTAATTCCACTGCCACACTCTCTCCCCATAGCCCTGTATCAATCCCCAAACAAATTCCACTGCCCCACTCTCACCCCATAGCCCTGTATCAATCCCCAAACTAATCCCACTGCCCCACTCTCCACATAGCCATGTATCAATCCCCAAACTAATCCCACTGCCCCACTCTCACCCCATAGCCCTGTATCAACCCCAAACTAATCCCACTTCCCCACTCTCCCCATAGCCCTGTATCAATCCCAAACTAATCCCACTGCCCCACTCTCTCCCCATAGCCCTGTATCAATCCCCAAACTAATCCCACTGCCCCACTCTCACCCCATAGCCCTGAAACAACCCCAAACTAATCCCACTGCCCCACTCTCTCCCCATAGCCCTGTATTATTCCCAAACTAATCCCACTGCCCCGCTATCTCCCCATAGCTCTGTATCAATCCCCAAACTAATCCCACTGCCCCACTCTCACCCCATAGCCCTGTATCATTCGCAAACTAATCCCACTGCCCCACTCTCACCCCATAGCCCTGTATCAATCCCCAAACTAATCCCACTGCCCCACTCTCTCCCCATAGCCCTGAATCAATCCCCAAACTAATCCCACTGCCCCACTCTCTCCCCATAGCCCTGAATCAATCCCCAAACTAATCCCACTGCCCCACTCTCTCCCCATAGCCCTGAATCAATCCCCAAACTAATCCCACTGCCCCACTCTCTCCCCATAGCCCTGTATCAATCCCCAAACTAATCCCACTGCCCCACTCTCACCCAATAGCCCTGTATCAATCCCCAAACTAATCCCACTGCCCGGCTCTCTCCCCATAGCCCTGTATCAATCCCCAAACTAATCCCACTGCCCCGCTCTCTCCCCGTAGCCCTGTATCAATCCCCAAACTAATCCGACTGCCCCACTCTCTCCCCATAGCCCTGTATCAATCCCCAAACTAATCCCACTGCCACACTCTCTCCCCATAGCCCTGTATCAATCCCCAAACTAATCCCACTGCCCCACTCTCCACATAGCCCTGTATCAATCCCCAAACTAATCCCACTGCCCCACTCTCACCCCATAGCCCTGTATCAACCCCAAACTAATCCCACTTCCCCACTCTCCCCATAGCCCTGTATCATTCCCAATCTAATCCCACTGCCCCACTCTCTCCCCATTGCCCTGTATCAATCCCCAAACTAATCCCACTGCCCCACTCTCACCCCATAGCCCTGTAACAACCCCAAACTAATCCCACTGCCCCACTCTCTCCCCATAGCCCTGTATTATTCCCAAACTAATCCCACTGCCCCGCTATCTCCCCATAGCTCTGTATCAATCCCCAAAATAATCCCACTGCCCCACTCTCTCCCCATAGCCCTGTATCATTCCCAAACTAATCCCACTGCCCCACTCTCACCCTATAGCCCTGTATCATTCGCAAACTAATCCCACTGCCCCACTCTCACCCCATAGCCCTGTATCAATCCCCAAACTAATCCCACTGCCCCACTCTCTCCCCATAGCCCTGAATAAATCCCCAAACTAATCCCACTGCCCCACTCTCTCCCCATAGCCCTGAATCAATCCCCAAACTAATCCCACTGCCCCACTCTCACCCCATAGCCCTGTATCATTCCCAAACTAATCCCACTGCCCCTCTTTCTCCCCATTGACCTGTATCAATCCCAAACTAATCCCACTGCCCCACTCTCACCCCATAGCCCTGTATCATTCCCAAACTAATCCCACTGCCGCACTCTCACCCCAAAGCCCTGTATCAATCCCCAAACTATTCCCACTGCCCCACTGTCTCCCCAAGGCCCTGTATCATTCCCAAACTAATCCCACTGCCCACTCTCTCCCCATAGCCCTGTATCATTCCCAAACGAATCCCACTGCCCCGCTATCTCCCCATAGCCTTGTATCAATCCCAAACTAATCCCACAGCCCCACTCTCTCCCCATAGCCCTGTATCAATCCCCAAACTAATCTCACTGCCCCACTGTCTCCCCATAGCCCTGTATCATTCCCAAACTAATCCCACGGCCCCGCTTTCTCCCCATAGACCTGTATCAATCCAAAACTAATCCCACTGCCCCACTCTCTCCCCATCGCCCTGTGTCAATCCCAAACTAATCCCACAGCCCCACTCTCTCCCCATAGCCCTGTATCAATCCCAAACTAATCACACTGTCCCACTCTCTCCCCATAGCCCTGTATCAATCTCCAAACTAATCCCACTGCCCCGCTCTCTCCCCATAACCCTGTATCAATCCCCAAACTAATCCCACTGCCCTACTCTCTCCCCAAAGTCCTTCATCAATCCCAAACGAATCCCACTGCCCCACACTCTCCCTGTAAATCTGTATCAATCCCCAAACTAATCCCACAGCCCCACTCTCTCCCCAAAGCCCTGTATAAATCCCCAAACTAATCCCACTGCCCCACACTCTCCCTGTAACTCTGTATCAATCCCCAAACTAATCCCACTGCCCGGCTCTCTCCCCATAGCCCTGTATCAATCCCAAACAAATTCCACTGCCCCACTCTCTCCCCATATCCCTGTATCAATCCCCAGACTAATTGCTCTGCCCCACTCTCTCCATGTAACCCTGTATCAATCCCCAAATTAATCCCACTGCCCCACGCTCTCCACATAGCCCTGTGTCAATCCCCAAACTAATCCCACTGCCCCACGCTCTCTACATAGCCCTGTGTCAATCCCCAAACTAATCCCACTCTCACCATAGCCCTGTGTCAATTCCCAAACTAATCCAACTCTCCCCACAGCCCTGTATGAATCCCCAAACTAATCCCACTCTCCCCACAGCCCTGGGTGAATCTCCAATACTAATCCCACTCTCTCCACAGCCCTGTGGCATTCCCCAAACTAATGCAACTATCCCCACAGTCCCGGATCAATCCCAAACTGATCCCACTCTCCCCACTGCCCTGGTCAATCCCCAATACTAATCCCACTCTCCCCACAGCCCTGTGTCATCCCCAAATTAATCCCACTCTCCCCACAGCCCTGTGCCAATCCCCAAACTAATCCCACTCTCCCATAGCCCTGGGTCATTCCCAAACTAATCCCCACAGCCCTGTGTCAATCCACAAACTAATCCCACTCTCCCATAGCCCTGGGTCATTCCCAAACTAATCCCCACAGCCCTGTGTCAATCCCCAAACTAATCCCACTCTCCCATAGCCCTGGGTCATTCCCAAACTAATCCCACTTTCCCCACAGCCCAGGGTAAATCCCCAAACTAATCCCGCTCTCCCCATAGCCCTGTGGGGAATTTTCCACCATGATCACATTTCTGACTGTGGAATCTTACTGTGCAATCAATCTGCTTGCTGTCAGTTTGTACACCTTCGAGTAGAAAGAGAGAAAGAAATCCATCTTCAGAGACTCTGAACTTAATTCTGAAAGTGCCCCATTTTGGGGCTCTTCCTGTGCACAAGCTGCCTGCAGAATCCCCCAAATTAAAAACAAGGTGAGAGAGGAGCGTCAGGGGTGTGTTACCAGAAATCAGTTGGGGTTATCAAACTGACCGTTTTCATTGAATCCAAATTGTTTCATTTTTAATTCTAATCTCAGAAATTGACATCAGAGGAATTCAGTGAAAAATCCCATTGAACCCCTCTGTCTATTAAAATGATGTTGTTGCCGATGACCCTGTATTTATTCAGGAATAAGCTTTAAATCTCCCAGTGGGAAAAATCAAATTGAATCCCAATTTATAGAGCAGCTCACTGAGGAAATCTGTCTGTGAGGAACAGAATAAGATTGTCCCCGTCAAAGACTCCCACGACAGCAATGTCCTGGGGTTCCTTGCCGGTCTTTACTCAGAGTATAGAAAGCTGTCCTTGGGAGACAGACGAATAGACATCCCAAACTAGTCAGAAACTCAGGAGGAAATAAATATTAACATCAAGACTGAAGTAAGCACAGGACTTTGCCAGATCTGTTGCTGTGCCCTGAATTAACATAACCACAGACAGGACAAATGCCTCTGGCCTCTCCTGTGAAGACACATCTTTAGTGAATAATCACAGCGGACAGACTGAAAACATTCATGACAGACAGTCAGGGGGTAGGTCTGCACACAGATCTCTGAGGATATCTCAACCAATACTGTTTTTAATCATTTCCCAATAGAATTTTAACTTATGCTTCAATTCTGTTATACAGAAATGTGGTCCCTGTGGGAGGATTGTGTTAAGACAGCAGTTGCTGGATCCAATGCTGTGTCATTTATCAACAGTAATGAGACTGGTATCTCTTGTCAGTCATTGACATGTCAATAGTGAGCTGTCCTCAGAGGCAGACATTCCACACGTGTCAGAGACTGGGGCTGGAGTTTGCTCACAGCTCACTGAGGATAAATCTGAGTCTGAGGGGCAAATCCTCCCACTTCACTGAAAACATTGCCCCTCTTGTTCAGTGTGTGTCTGTGTGTGTTGCTGAGTGGAGCTTCAGTGTGAAGTGAGAGAGCTTGAAGTGAGAGCTGTTGGTGGTGTGAGGAAGTGGAGTTCCCCGATCCTACGTGCCCCACCTTGTGTTGTGTCTGGTGGGAGTGGGACCATCCAGGGCTGCAGGCCCAGCCTCCTGTCCTCCCACCCCTCTGCCTGAGGTGGGACTGTGACCATCCAGGGCTGCAGGCCCGGCCTCCGGTCCTCCCACCCCTCTGCCTGAGGTGGGAGTGGGACCAGCCAGGGCTGCAGGCCCAGCCTCCTGTCCTCCCACCCCTCTGCCTGAGGTGGGAGTGGGATCATCCAGGGCTGCAGGCCCGGCCTCCTGTCCTCCCACCCCTCTGCCTGAGGTAGGAGTGGGATCATCCAGGGCTGCAGGCCCGGACTCCTGTCCTCCGACCCCTCTGCCTGAGGTGGGAGTGGGACCATCCAGGGCTGCAGGCCCGGCCTCCTGTCCTCCCACCCCTCTGCCTGAGGTGGGAGTGGGACCATCCAGGCTGCAGGCCCAGCCTCCTCTCCTCCCACCCCTCTGCCTGAGGTAGGACTGGGACCATCCAGGGCTGCAGGCCCAGCCTCCTGTCCCTCCCACCCCTCTGCCTGAGGTGGGACTGGGACCATCCAGGGCTGCAGGCCCAGTCTCCTATCCTGCCACCCCTCTGCCTGAGGTGGGAGTGGGACCATCCAGGGCTGCTGGCCCAGCGTCCTGTCCTCCCACCCCTCTGCCTGAGGTGGGAGTGGGACCATCGGGGTCTGCGGACTCTGTCCACCCACCCCTCTGCCTCTGGTGGGAGTGGGGCCATTGGGGACTGCGGACACTGTCCTCCCACCCCTCTGCCTGAGGTGGGAGTGGGACCATCGGGGACTGCGGACCCTGTCCTCCCACCCCTCTGCCTGAGGTGGGAGTGGGACCATCGGGGACTGCGGACCCTGACATATAATGGCTGCCGTGAGCTGACATAAAATGGCCACCGTGAACTGATATAAAATGGCCACCGTGAACTGACATAAAATGGTCACCGTGAACTGATATAAAATGGCCACCGTGAACTGATATAAAATGGCCACCGTGAACTGACATAAAATGGCCACCGTGAACTGACATAAAATGGCCACCATGAACTGATATAAAATGGCCACTGTGATGTGACATAAAATGGCCACCGTGAACTGACATAAAATGGCCACCGTGATCTGACATAAAATGGCCACCGTGAACTGACATAAAATGGCCACCATGACGTGACATAAAATGGCCACTGTGAACTGACATTAAATGGCCGACTGCTGATTGTGGATTTTGTTTTGACAGATTCGCAGAGAGAGACGGAGACGCAGAGACTGAGAGAGATGGAGAGGGGCGACCGCCCCCCCCACCTCACCGAGGTAGATCGAGAGGGAGGAACCCCCCCAACCGAGAGAGATGGAGAAGGGGACCCCCATCGAGGTGACCCCCCCACACCGAGTGAGATGGAAAAGGGGTCCCCCCACCAAGCGAGATGGAGAAGGGAAACCCCCCCCACCACCGAGAGAGATGGAGAGGGGGTAATTCCTCCCCCCCCACCGAGAGAGATGGAGAGGGTAGAACCCCCCCCCCCCACCGAGAGAGATGGCGAGGGGGAAACCCCCACCCACCGAGAGAGATGGAGAGGGGGTAATTCCCCCCCCCCACCGAGAGAGATGGAGAGGGTAGAACCCCCCACCGAGAGAGATGGCGAGGGGGGAACCCCCACCCACCGAGAGAGATGGAGTGGGTGAATCCCCCCCCACCGAGAGAGATGGCGAGGGGGGAACCCCTCCCCCACCGAGAGAGATGGAGAGGGGGGAACCCCGCCCCCACCGAGAGAGATGGAGAGGAAAGCTGCAGGGGATGGGCACAATGGAAATTTGGAGCTTGTTCAAGGAACAGCTACTCCGTGTCTTTGATAAGTATGTACCTGTCAGGCAGGGAGGAAGTGGTCGAGCAAGGGAACCGTGGTTTACTAAAGCAGTCGAAACGCTTGTCAATAGGAAGAAGGAAGCTTATCATAGAATTTACAGTGCAGAAGGAGGCTATTCGGCCCATCGAGTCTTCACCGGCTTTTGGAAAGAGCACCCTACCCAAGATCAACACCTCCACCCTGTCCCCATAACACAGTATCCCCACCCAATACTAAGGGCAATTTTGGACACTAAGGGCAATTTATCATGGCCAATCCTCCTAACCTGCACACTTTGGACTGTGGGAGGGAACCGGAACACCCGGAGGAAACCCACGCACACACGAGGAGTATGTGCAGACTCCGCACAGACAGTGACCGAAGTCTGAATCGAACATGGGACCCTGGAGCTGTGAAGCAATTGCGCTATCCACAATGCTACCGTGCTGCCCATGGCTTATGTAAAGATGAGACATGAAGATTCAGTTAGGGCGCTCGAGAGTTACAAGTTAGCTAGGAAGGGTCTAAAGAGAGAGCTAAGAAGAGCCAGGAGGGGACATGAGAAATCTTTGGCAGGTAGGATCAAGGATAACCCTAGAGCTTTCTATAGATATGTCAGGAATAAAAGAATGACTAGGGTAAGAGTAGGGCCAGTCAAGGACAGTAGTGGGAAGTTGTGCTTGGAGTCCGAGGAGATAGGAGAGGTGCTAAATGAATATTTTTCGTCAGTATTCACACAGGAAAAAGATAATGTTGTCGAGGAGAATACTGAGATTCAGGCTACTAGACTAGAAGGGCTTGAGGTTCATAAGGAGGAGGTGTTAGCATTTCTGGAAAGTGTGAAAATAGACAAGTCCCCTGGGCCGGATGGGATTTATCCTAGGATTCTCTGGGAAGCTAGGGAGGAGATTGCTGAGCCTTTGGCTTTGATCTTTAAGTCATCTTTGTCTACAGGAATAGTGCCAGAAGACTAGAGGATAGCAAATGTTGTCCCCTTGTTCAAGAAGATGAGAAGAGACAACCACGATAACTATCACCAGTGAGCCTTACTTCTGTTGTGGGCAAAATCTTGGGAAGGTTTACAAGAGATAGGATGTATAATCATCTGGAAAGGAATAATTTTATTCGAGATAGTCAACACGGTTTTGTGAAGGGTAGTTCGTGCCTCACAAACCTTATTGAGTTCTTTGAGAAGGTGACCAAACAGGTGGATGAGGGTAAAGCAGTTGATGTGGTGTATATGGATTTCAGTAAAACGTTTGATAAGGTTCCCCACGGTAGGCAGAAAATACGGAGGCATGGGATTCAGGGTGATTTAGCAGTTTGGATCAGAAATTGGTTAGCTGGAAGAAGAGAAAGGGTGGTGGTTGATGGGAAATGTTCAGACTGGAGTCCAGTTATTAGTGGTGTACCACAAGGATCTGTTTTGGGGCCACTGCTGTTTGTCATTTTTATAAATGACCTGGAGGAGGGCGCAGAAGAATGGGTGAGTAAATTTGCAGATGACACTAAAGTCGGTGGAGTTGTAGACAGTGCGGAAGGATGTTACAAGTTACAGAGAGACATAGATAAGCTGCAGCGCTGGGCTGAGAGGTGGCAAATGGAGTTTAATGCAGAAAAGTGTGAGGTGATTCATTTTTGAAGGAATAACAGGAAGACAGAGTGCTGGGCTAATGGAAAGATTCTTGGCAGTGTGGATGAGCAGAGAGAACTCGGTGTCCATGTACATAGATCCCTGAAATTTGCCAATCAGGTTGAGAGGGTTGTTAAGAAGGCGTATGGTGTGTTAGCTTTCATTGGTAGAGGGACTGAGTTTCGGAGCCATGAGGTCATATTGCAGCTATAGAAAACTCTGGTGCGGCCGCATTTGGACTATTGCGTGCAATTCTGGTCGCCACATTATATGAAGGATGTGGAAGCATTGGAAAGGGTGCAGAGGAGATTTACCAGAATGTTGCCTGGTATGGAGGGAAGATCTTATGAGGAAAGGCTGAGGGACTTGAGGCTGTTTTCGTTAGAGAGAAGAAGGTTAAGAGGTGACTTAATTGAGGCATACAAGATGATCAGAGGATTGGATAGGGTGGACAGTGAGAGCCTTTTTCCTCGGATAGTGATGTCTAGCACGAGGGGACATAGCTTTAAATTGAGGGGAGATAGATATAAGACAGATGTCAGAGGTAGGTTCTTTACTCAGAGAGTAGTAAGGGTGTGGAATGCCCTGCCTGCAACAGTAGTGGACTCGCCAACACTAAGGGCATTCAAATGGTCATTGGGTAGACAAATGGACGATAAGGGAATAGTGTAGATGGGCTTTAGAGTGGTTTCACAGGTCGGCGCAACATCGAGGGCCGAAGGGCCTGTACTGCGTTGTAATGTTCTATGTTCTATGAGATAGATGGGGAGGGGGGAAGCCCCCCCACCGAGAGAGATGGAAAGGGGGAACCCCCCCAGATGGAGAGGGGGAACCCCCCCCACCCACCGAGAGAGATGGTCAAGGGGACCCCCCCCCACCGAGAGAGATGGAGGGGGGACCCCCCCAGATGGAGAGGGGGAACCCCACCCAACCCACCGAGAGATGGTCAAGGAGACCCCCACCCCACCGAGAGAGATGGAGAGGGGGGACCCCCCACCTAGAGAGATGGAGATGGGGGACCACCCCCCACCCACCGAGAGAAATGGAGAGGGGGGAACCACCCACACCAAGAGAGATGGAGAGTGGGAACCCCCACCCCCCACACCGAGAGAGATGGAGAGGGGGGAACCCCCCCACCACCGAGAGAGATGGACAGGGCCCCCCCCCCCACCAAGATAGATGGAGAGGGGGGGGGACCCCCACCGAGAGAGATGGAGAGGGGGAACCCCCCCCCACCTAGAGAGATGGAGAGGGAGAATCCCCCCCCCCATATCCACTGAAAGAACACGGCTGAAACCGATGGAGGGAGAAAAGAAGGGGGGGTAAGGGGGTAAACAAGGAGCAGGGGGTCACACACCAGGTCGGCCCGGAAGGGCATCACGGAGGGTCTGCGGGGGAGGGAGGGGAAGGGTGAGGGAAAGGGGGGTTCGGGGGGGGGGGGGGGCAGACACGCCGAACTGAACGGCAACAGTTGGTAACTATAGAAACGTAAGAGAAAGCCTTTTCACTCTCTGAGAAATGTAAACAAGCCGCAATGCACAGAATTGTGGAAACGGCAATAAAACGATTTTTTCAATAAATTCAGAGCCCAGCTCAGTTTTTCCAATTCAGGGGCAAGTTAGCGCGGCCCATCCACCTGCCCTGCACATCTTTGGGTTGTGCGGGTGAAACCCAGGCAGACACGGGGAGAATGTGCAAACTCCACACGGACAGTGACCCAGAGCCGGGACTAAACAGTGGTTAGCACTGCTGCCTCACAGCTACAGGGTCCCAGGTTCGATTCCCGGCTTAGGTCACTGTCTGTGCGGAGTCTGGACGTCCTCCCCGTGTCTGCGTGGGTTTCCTCCGGGTGCTCCGGTTTCCTCCCACCGCCCAAAGACGTGCAGGTTAGGTGGGTTGGCCGTGATAAATCCAAATTGCCCACAGTATCTAAAGATGTTCAGGTTAGGTGGGGTGACAGCGACGGGGTAGGGGAGTGGGCCTAGGTATGGCGCTCACTTCAGGGTTCACACTGCCTCTGTCATTATTGTTTACACCTACAATGCTGCCAAACTTTCTATCAAACTTTCTATCTCATTATCTTCAATCAGTACTAAATAAATTCAAACTGAGACACAGACACACACAGGCACACACACAGACACACACAGACTGCAATGAAGTTACTGAGAAAAGTCCCTTGTCGCCAAACTCTGGCGCCTGTTCGGGTACACTGAGGGAGAATACATAATGTCAAATTCACCAAACAGCACGTCCTTCGGGACGTCAGGGGGGAAACCGGAGCACCCGGGAGAAGCCCACGCGGACAAGGGGAGAACGTGCAGACTCCGCACAGACTGCGACCCAAGCCGGGATTCGAACCTGGCGCTCTGGAGCTGTGAGACCGCAGTGCTACCCACTGTGCTACCGTGTAACTTCCAGTGCCGCGTAAAGAATGCCACACATAAACGCCCCCCCCCCCCCCAACACACACACGTGTACAGATACACAGATACTCAAACTCAGACAGACTGGGTCAATACATCTTTCAAATGGAGCGAGATCCATTCTCCACCTTTAACTTGGAGAGGTGTATCTGGCCTGTGTGTGACCCAAGACACACACTGACTCTGAACATCCTCACAGCAGCTTGGGGACAGACTTTTCTAAAGCACTTTTCATAACCTTTGGTATCACAAACTGATTCACAGGCAATGGAGCCCTTTTGAAAGGTGGTTATTTAGGAAATGGACCAGCTAATTTCAGAGAGAGAGACACAGAAACAGGATGAGATTGTGCTGTACATGTTTCACAGCTGTCACTGAGACACACACGAGATGTACAATATCAATTATTATTCTGAAGCATTTTGATTAAATCAGCCCTGAGACTGAATTCCAGTGTTTCAGAGTAAAGCTTCATCTACACTGCCCATCAAACACTCACAACACAAATACTGTCTGGGGTTAAATACAGAGTCAAAATCCCTCTGTCCTGTCCAAGGAATTTTTCATTGCAGATAGTTATTTTTATTTTTTGGAAAAGCAGAACTTAAATTGCACCGAATCCCAGGGTGGACTCTTGTTTATTTCAGCCCTTCACATTCAAACGTGAAGTTTAAGCTCCGATTACAGGTGTCTGCTTGTCTCTGTCTGTATATTCAATGTTCCTGTAGCTTATTCACTTGTCTGAAGTATTTGAATAATAGGCCTTGGTTAATCAATCCTTTCTCACAGCACATGGAAGTTGTGAATCTTCAAGGCTCTCAGTCTAACGTAGTTAAAAAACAACTGCATCCTTTGATCCTCAATCCATTTCCCAACCCTAAATAGATCTCACACATTTCCACAATGCAGGAATATCTCCATCAAAACTTCTAATCAGTTCCCCATACACTTGTTAAACTTGCCTGTGTGAAGTAAATTCCACTGACAGATTCCGAAAGCTGCACAGAGCAATGACTGGTTATTTTAAACTTTGAAACTGAACTATTTTAACTTGTCCATCAGTCCTATTAAACAGAAATGTAGTCCCTGTGGGCTGACAGTCTCTCAGCAAGATTGAAACATTGAGGGACCCCACGTCCTGCATTTGACAACATTTGTGGCACTTCCACAATCTACGACACATTGCTGTCTGTATTGTGTGAATCCAGCTGTGAAATATCTGTCCAGTTTAAACTTCCACTGTCTCCGCCTTCTCATCATTGATAAAGATCACGGTTTGATCACCCCTCTGTCTGAGGTGGGAGTGGGACCATCCAGGGCTGCAGGCCCAGCCTCCTGTCCTCCCACCCCTCTGTCTGAGGTGGGAGTGGGACCATCCAGGCTGCAGGCCCGGCCTCCTGTCCTCCCACCCCTCTGCCTGAGGTGGGACTGGGACCATCCAGGCTGCAGGCCCAGCCTCCTGTCCTCCCACCCCTCTGCCTGAGGTGGGACTAGGACCATCCAGGCTGCAGGCCCGGCCTCCTGTCCTCCCACCCCTCTGCCTGAGGTGGGCGTGGGACCATCCAGGGCTGCAGGCCCGGCCTCCTGTCCTCCCACCCCTCTGCCTGAGGTGGGAGTGGGACCATCCAGGGCTGCAGGCCCGGCCTCCTGTCCACCCACCCCTCTGCCTGAGGTGGGACTGGGACCATCCAGGGCTGCAGGCCCAGCCTCCTGTCCTCCCACCCCTCTGCCTGAGGTGGGCGTGGGACCATCCAGGGCTGCAGGCCCGGCCTCCTGTCCTCCCACCCCTCTGCCTGAGGTGGGTGTGTGACCATCCAGGGCTGCAGGCCCAGCCTCATGTCCTCCGACCCCTCTGCCTGAGGTGGGACTGTGACCATCCAGGGCTGCAGGCCCAGCCTCCTGTCCTCCCACCCCTCTGCCTGAGGTGGGAGTGGGACCATCCAGGGCTGCAGGCCCGGCCTCCTGTCCTTCCACCCCTCTGCCTGAGGTGGGAGTGTGACCATCCAGGCTGCAGGCCCAGCCTCCTGTCCTCCCAACCCTCTGCCTGAGGTGAGAGTGGGACCATCCAGGCTGCAGGCCCAAACTCCTGTCCTCCCACTCCTCTGCCTGAGGTGGGAGTGGGACCATCCAGGGCTGCAGGCCCGGCCTCCTGTCCTCTCACCCCTCTGCCTGAGGTGGGAGTGGGACCATCCAGGCTGCAGACCCAGCCTCCTGTCCTCGCAGACCTCTGCCTGAGGTGGGACTGGGGCAAACCAGTGCTGCAGGCCCGGCCTCCTGTCCTCCCACCCCTCTGCCTGAGGTGGGAGTGAGACCATCCAGGACTGCAGGTCCGGCTTCCTGTCCTCCCACCCCTCTGCCTGAGGTGGGAGTGGGACCATCCAGGGCTGCAGGCCCAGCCTCCTGTCCTCCCACCCCTCTGCCTGAGGTGGGAGTGTGACCGCCCAGGACTGCAGGCCCGGCCTCCTGTCCTCCCACCCCTCTGCCTGAGGTGGGAGTGTGACCACACAGGGCTGCAGGCAAAGCCTCCTGTCCTCCCACCCCTCTGCCTGAGGTGGGAGTGTGACCATCCAGGGCTGCAGGCCCGGTATCCTGCCCTCCGACCCCTCTGCCTGAGGTGGGAGTGGGACCATCCAGGGCTGCAGGCCCTGCCTCCTGCCCTCCCACCCCTCTGCCTGAGGTGGGAGTGGGACCATCCAGGACTGCAGGCCCAGCCTCCTGCCCTCCCACCCATCAGCCTGAGGTGGGACTGGGACCATCCAGGGCTGCAGGCCCGGCCTCCTGTCCTCCCACCCGTCTGCCTGAGGTGGGACTGGGACCATCCCGAGCTGCAGGCCCGGCCTCCTGTCCTCCCACCCCTCTGCCTGAGGTGGCAGTGTGACCAGCCAGGGCTGCAGGCCCAGCCTCCTGTCCTTCCACCCCTCTGACTGAGGTGAGAGTGGGACCATCCAGGTCTGCAGGCCCGGCCTCCTGTCCTCCCACCCCTCTGCCTGAGGTGGGAGTGTGACCACCCAGGACTGCAGGCCCGGCCTCCTGTCCTCCCACCCCTCTGCCTGAGGTGGGAGTGGGACCATCCAGGGCTGCAGGCACAGCCTCCTGTCCTCCCACCCCTCTGCCTGAGGTGGGAGTGGGACCATCCAGGGCTGCAGGCCCAGCCTCCTGTCCTCCCACCCCTCTACCTGATGTGGGAGTGGGACCATCCAGGGCTGCAGGCCCAGCCTCCTGTCCCCTATCCCTCTGCCTGAGGTGGGAGTGGGACCATCCTGGGCTGCTGGCCCGGCCTCCTGCCCTTCCACCCCTCTGCCTGAGGTGGGAGTGGAACCATCCAGGACTGCAGGCCCAGCCTGCCCTCCCACCCCTCTGCCTGAGGTGGGACTGGGACCACCCAGGGCTGCAGGCCCGGCCTCCTGGCCTCCCACCCCTCTGCCTGAGGTGGGACTGGGACCATCCATTGCTGCAGGCCTGGCCTCCTGTCCTCCCACCCCTCTGCCTGAGGTGGGACTGGGACCAACCAGAGCTGCAGGCCCGGCCTCCTGTTCTCCCACCCCTCTGCCTGAGGTGGGACTGGGATCATCCAGAGCTGCAGGCCCAGCCTCCTGTCGTCCCACCCCTCTGCCTGAGGTGGGACTGGGACCATCCAGGGCTGCAGGCCCGGCTTCCTGTCCTCCCAACCCTCTGCCTGATGTGGGAGTGGGACCATCCAGGGCTGCAGGCCCGGCCTCCTGTCCTCCCATCCCTCTGCCTGAGGTGGGAGTGTGACCATCCAGGGATGAAGGCCCAGCCTCCTGTCCTCCTACCCCTCTGCCAGAGGTGGGAGTGGGACCATTGGGGACTGCGGACCCTGTCCTCCCACCCCTCTACCTGAGGTGGGAGTGGGACCATCCAGGGCTGCAGGCCCGGCCTCCTGTCCTCCCACCCCTCTGCCTGAGGTGGGACTGGGACCATCCAGGGCTGCAGGCCCAGCCTCCTGTCCTCCCACCCCTCTGCCTGAGGTGGGCGTGGGACCATCCAGGGCTGCAGGCCCGGCCTCCTGTCCTCCCACCCCTCTGCCTGAGGTGGGAGTGTGACCATCCAGGGCTGCAGGCCCAGCCTCATGTCCTCCGACCCCTCTGCCTGAGGTGGGACTGTGACCATCCAGGGCTGCAGGCCCAGCCTCCTGTCCTCCCACCCCTCTGCCTGAGGTGGGAGTGGGACCATCCAGGGCTGCAGGCCCGGCCTCCTGTCCTTCCACCCCTCTGCCTGAGGTGGGAGTGTGACCATCCAGGCTGCAGGCCCAGCCTCCTGTCCTCCCAACCCTCTGCCTGAGGTGAGAGTGGGACCATCCAGGCTGCAGGCCCAGCCTCCTGTCCTCTCATCCCTCTGCCTGAGGTGGGAGTGAGACCATCCAGGGCTGCAGACCCAGCCTCCTGTCCTCCCAGACCTCTGCCTGAGGTGGGACTGGGGCCATCCAGTGCTGCAGGCCCGGCCTCCTGTCCTCCCACCCCTCTGCCTGAGGTGGGAGTGAGACCATTCAGGACTGCAAGCCCGGCTTCCTGTCCTCCCACCCCTCTGCCTGAGGTGGGAGGGGGACCATCCAGGGCTGCAGGCCCAGCCTCCTGTCCTCCCACCCCTCTGCATGAGGTGGGAGTGTGACCACCCAGGGCTGCAGGCAAAGCCTCCTGTCCTCCCACCCCTCTGCCTGAGGTGGGAGTGTGACCATCCAGGGCTGCAGGCCCGGCATCCTGCTCTCCCACCCCTCTGCCTGAGGTGTGAGTGGGACCATCCAGGGCTGCAGGCCCGGCCTCCTGCCCTCCCACCCCTCTGCCTGAGGTGGGAGTTGGACCATCCAGGACTGCAGGCCCAGCCTCCTGCCCTCCCACCCCTCAGCCTGAGGTGGGACTGGGACCATCCAGGGCTGCAGGCCCGGCCTCCTGTCCTCTCACCCGTCTGCCTGAGGTGGGACTGGGACCATCCGGAGCTGCAGGCCCGGCCTCCTGTCCTCCCACCCCTCTGCCTGAGGTGGCAGTGTGACCAGCCAGGGCTGCAGGCCCAGCCTCCTGTCCTTCCACCCCTCTGACTGAGGTGAGAGTGGGACCATCCAGGTCTGCAGGCCCGGCCTCCTGTCCTCCCACCCCTCTTCCTGAGGTGGGAGTGTGACCACCCAGGACTGCAGGCCCGGCCTCCTGTCCTCCCACCCCTCTGCCTGAGGTGGGAGTGGGACCATCCAGGGCTGCAGGCCCAACCTCCTGTCCTCCCACCCCTCTGCCTGAGGTGGGAGTGGGACCATCCAGGGCTGCAGGCCCGGCCTCCTGTCCTCCCATCCCTCTGCCTGAGGTGGGAGTGTGACCACCCAGGACTGCAGGCACGGCCTCCTGTCCTCCCACCCCTCTGCCTGAGGTGGGAGTGGGACCATCCAGGGCTGCTGGCCCGGCCTCCTGCCCTTCCATCGCTCTGCCTGAGGTGGGAGTGGGACCATCCAGGACTGCAGGCCCAGCCTCCTGCCCTCCCACCCCTCTGCCTGAGGTGGGACTGGGACCATCCAGGGCTGCAGGCCCTGCCTCCTGTCGTCCCACCCCTCTGCCTGAGGTGGGACTGGGACCATCCAGAGCTGCAGGCCCGGCCTCCTGTCCTCCCACCCCTCTGCCTGATGTGGAAGTGGGACCATCCAGGGCTGCCGGTCCAGCCTCCTGTCCTCCCACCCCACTGCCTGAGGTGGGAGTGGGACCATCCAGGGTTGCAGGCCCAGTCTCCTGTCCTCCCACCCCTCTGCCTGAGGTGGGAGTGGGACCATCCAGGGCGGCAGGCCCGGCCTCCTGTCCTCCCACCCCTCTGCCTGAGGTGGGAGTGGGACCATCCAGGACTGCAGGCCCAACATCCTGCCCTCTCACCCCTCTGCCTGAGGTGGGACTGGGACCACCCAGGACTGCAGGCCCGGCCTCCTGTCCTCCCACCCCTCTGCCTGAGGTGGGAGTGGGACCATCCAGGGTTGAAGGCCCAGCCTCCTGTCCTCCTACCCCTCTGCCTGAGGTGGGAGTGGGACCATTGGGGACTGCGGACCCTGTCCTCCCACCCCTCTACCTGAGGTGGGAGTGGGACCATCCAGGGCTGCAGGCCCAGCCTCCTGTCCTCCCACCCCTCTGCCTGAGGTGGGAGTGGGGCCATCATGGGTTGCAGGCCCTGCCTCCTGTCCTCCCATCCCTCTGCCTGAGGTGGGAGTGGGACCATCCAGGACTGCAGGCCCAGCCTCCTGTCCTCCCACCCCTCTGTCTGAGGTGGGACTGGGACCATCCAGGCTGCAGGCCAGCCTCCTGTCCTCCCACCCCTCTGCCTGAGGTGGGAGTGGGACCATCCAGGGCTGCAGGCCCGGCCTCCTGTCCTCCCACGCCTCTACCTGAGGTGGGAGTGGGACCATCCAGGGTTGCAGGCCCAGCCTCCTGTCCTCCCACCCCTCTGCCTGAGGTGGGAGTGGGACCATTGGGGACTGTGGACCCTGTCCTCCCACCCCTCTGCCTGAGGTGGGACTGGGTCCATCCAGGGCTGCAGGCCCGGCCTCCTGTCCTCCCACCCCTCTGCCTGAGGTGGGAGTGGGATCATCCAGGGCTGCAGGCCCAGCCTCCTGTCCTCCCACCCCTCTACCTGAGGTGGGAGTGGGACCATCCAGGGCTGCAGGCACAGCCTCCTGTCCTCCGCTGCCCCCGCGGTGCCCTCGCCCTCCCGCCTGCTCACGCGGCAGCTGGGGGTGAAGTGCTATGCCCACCCTACCATGACCATTGAGGCGGGCACCCGTGCGATGGGCGGGGCTGTCGGCCCCTCGGCCATCGTAGCCGCCTCGCGGATGTACGGCAAGGCCGGGTTCTTCCTGCGGGCCGAGCAGGCGGCCCACCGGGCCCTGGAAAGGGGGCTCACGGTGGGAGGGACACACGTGGCGGTGGAGACGCTGGAGGCCACCGCAGAACGTGTTGTTCTATCAAACGTCCCGCCCTCCCTCCCCACCGAGCTCCTCCTGCCCCATCTCAACCTACTGGGGGAGGTCAGGTCCGGGGCGGCGCCGCTGACGCTCGGCCTGCGGGACCCCTCCCTCCGCCATGTCTACTCCTTCCGCCGCCAGGCTCCTGTCCGCCAGAGCCTGGAGGGGGAGGGGGATGCTGCCGGGGCCTCTCCCGCCATGGAGGCCGTGCAGCAGGGCGATCCCGAGCCGCCCCCTCCCCTCAAGCGCCGCCTGCCCGGGCAAGGGGGGGGGTTTCCTGCCCCCTCCCTGGGTGAGGAGGGGAGGGGGTCTCCTGTGTTGGTGCCCATCCCCCTGACGCCTGGCCCGGGGCACACAATGAAGAGAAGCAAGGCCGGGGGGGGCCTCCGAGGCCCCCGAGCCACTCGAGCTGCGGTCGCCCCCCGAGCAGGAGGACCCGGGGTCGAGCGGAGTCGAAGCCCCTGGGGGCCCGTCCCGCCCGGTGCAAGTTTCCTCCCCGGACGCCGCCTCTTCACCATCGCCGGGGGCCGGCAGCAGCAGCGACCGCTCATCGTGCCACTGTGGGCCGTGGACGGGGGAGGAGGGGAAGGCTCCCCGCCCACTACACCCGGGTGGGCGACGGCGGAGAGCCCTGTTTTCAACCCGGACATGTCTCTGGGGGGCCTCGCGGAACTCTCGGAGGTCCCGGAGTCGCCGGCACGGGTGGAGGAGCCGTCCACGGGCCCTGAGCCGCGGGAGGAGCCTGCGAAGGACCTGCCTGAGGACGACCCTGGGGGTGGGGTCGACTCGGGCCAAGGGTTAGCCGGTGGGCCCGTGCCACCCGCCATACTCCATGTGGCGGGGGACTCGAGCTCGGGAGGTGACCGTTCGGAGGAGGAAGGCTGCTCGGTGGCGGGTGAGGAGGAGGATTTAGACGCGCTATGCAGCGAGGCAGAGGGCACCCTCACACCCGGCACCGAGTCTCCCCTCGTTCTCCCTGGGGAACTCCGGACATTTCTGGGAACGCACCTTGGTCACCCGGACTGTGTGCGGCTGGCCCTGGGCAGCTGGGGAAACCTGGGGCTGCTCTTGGCTCCGCCCGGGCCTATGTCAGAGAGGCCCGGGAGTTCGATCAAGACCAGGAGGAGCAGCGCCAAGCTGCTCAGTTCCTTGTGGGACTCCTGAGGGAGTGGAGGGGTCGGTACCCCCACTCTGAGCACTGAAGGTGATGGATAACTATTGCTGCTGACATGGAGGTAACCATGGCCAGCCTCAACATCAACGGCAGCAGCCACGCGCACCACCGTCTCCAGTTCCTGTCTATCCTCCGGGACGGAAAGTACGGGGTGTGCTTCCTGCAGGAAACCCAGGCCATCCGGGTGACGAAGCTCAGGGGACCCTGGAGGGGCAAGGAGGAGTCTCCATGAGTCACCTGGCCCCACGTTCGGGCGGGGTGGCTATCTTGTTGGCTCCACATTTTCAGCCGGAGATCTTGGGGGGTCCAGGAGCCGGTGCCAGGCCGTCTGCTGCACCTAAAGGCCCGTTTCGGGGCAGCGGTGATTCACTTTGTAAATGTATCCGCTCCCGTGGCCGGACCGCAGCAGGCGACTTTCTTCCAAAAGGTGCCCACTCTTCCAGGCACCATCCCGGTGGGCAAGTGCATCGTCCCCGGAGGGGATTTCAATTGCACCCTCCGGGACAAGGACCGCATCGGAGTCCAGCGCGGCCTGGCTGCGGTGGTGGAGTTGAGGGACCTGGTTAGGTCCTTTGACTTGGTGGATGTCTGGCGGACTCTCCATCCTGAATTGCGGGGGCGCACCTCTGTGCGGCCCCCGTTCAGAGCGTCCAGCATCGACCGTCTTTACATTTCCAAGACGTACTTGCCCAGCGTTCCGACGGCCTCCATGGAGCAGGTGCCGAGCTCGGATCACCACCTGGTGTGGGCGGGTCTCGCCCCGTCCCGCGCTCAGACACGGTCCGCGTACTGGCACTTTAACAACCTGCTGCTGGAGGACGAGCGGTTCCTGGACTCGTTCTGCCGCTTCTGGGCCGGCTGGAGAAGGAAGCGGGATGGCTTCCCCTCCTTGAGGCTACGGTGGGATGTGGGCAAGGCCCAGAATCGTGCCGTCTGTCAGGGGTACACGGAGGGGTCTACGGCGGGGCGGAACTCCACAATTGCCAACCTGGCTGAGGAACTCCTCGATCTGGAGTCACGTCTCGCTCAGCCCGATGAGGCCCGGCCCTGGGGCTGGTGTACAGGGAGAAGAGGGGCGCACTGCGGGGCCTGCAACTGGCCGGGTGCCGCGGCGCGTACGTGAGGTCGCGGATCCGTCTCCTAACGGACATGGACCGCGGCTCCCGCTTCTTCTACTCGCTGGAAAGAGGACGCGGGGCCCGTCGGCAGGTTTCTACGCTGCTGGTCGACGACCGGCCCCTCGTCTCGGATCCGGAGGGTGTCAGGACCCTAATCAGGGATTTTTACTCCGACCTCTTCTCTCCGGGTCCGTCCAGCGAGGACGCTTGCAGAGTTCTGTGGGAGGACCTGCCGCAGGTGGGCCCGGAGGGCGCCGGGAAGCTCGATAATGCCATCAACCTCCAAGAGCTGACCGGCGCCCTGGACAGCCTCTCACGGGGCAAATCCCCAGGGCTGGACGGGCTGATCGTGGAGTTCTTCAGGGCGTGCTGGGACTTCCTGGGGAGTGACTACGCGGGGGTCCTGGAGGAATGTACCGCGACCGGGGAGATGCCCCTTTCGTGGCGCAGGGCCGTCATTGCCCTGCTGCCCAAGAAGGGGGATCTCCGCCGACTTAAGACCTGGCGACTGGTCTCCCTCCTCAGCACAGACTATACAATCTTCGCCAAGGTGCTGTGTTTACGCCTTGGCCCCGAGCTGGACCACATGATCCACCCTGACCAGTCCTACACAGTCCCGGACCGCACAATCTATGACAATATCCACCTGGCCCGGGACATTATTCACTTTACCCAGCGGACTGGTATGTCGAGCGCCTCCCTGTCTCTTGACCAGGAGAAGGCGTTCGACAGGGTGGGGCCTGGGGATTTGCTCGGGACTCTGCGAGCTGTCGGGTTCGGGTGGTATTTTGTCCCCCGGATCCGGTTACTGTCCGCCGCCTCGGAGAGTCTGATTAAGGTTAACGGGTCCCTGACGGCGCCCCTTCGCTTTGGGAGAGGAGTGCGTCAGGGCTGCCCCCTGTCCGGCCAACATTATTCCCTCTGCGTGGGGCCTTTCCTGTGCCTCCTGCGGAGGGGGTTCACGGGGCTGGTTCTGCGCGAGCCGGACGGGGGGGGGGGTGGTCCTCTCGGCGGACGCTGATGCCGTGTTCCTCATGGTCACTGACCCCGGGGACCCCCGGAGGATGCGAGAGAGCCAAGCTGTCTACTCCGCCGCGTCTTCCCCACGGATCAACTGGGCTCAATGTTCCGGACTCCTGGTGGGTCCGTGGCAGGTGGACCCCCTCCCGGAGGAGCTCGGGCCCTTCAGCTGGAGTCGGACCAACAGCCTCGACCTGGGAGTCCATCGTTGCCCGGCAGAGGGAGCCTGGCCGGCGAACGGGCAGGAGCTGGAGACCAAGGTCACCGCTGGCCTGGGACGCTGGACAGGACGGCTCCGAGTGCTGTCCCACAGGGGCCGAGTTCTCGTCATAAACCAGCTGATTGCCTCCATGCTGTGGTCCCGGCTGGTCACTGACTCCCCCCCCTGGCTTTGTCCCACCATCCAGAGAGCCCGGCTTCGGTTCCTCTGGGACAATCGACTGCACTGGGTCGCTGCGGAGGTCTGGAGTCTCCCGATGGCGGAGGGCGGTCAGGCGCTGGTGTGCCTCCGCACCCAGACTGTCACTTTCCACCCTCAGACTCTGCAGCGTTACCTGTACGCTGAGCCTCCTCCACGGTGGGGCCCTGGCGACGGATTTCTCCCCCCAGGGGCTCGGCCTGAACTACGACGTGCAGCTCCTGTCTGTGGACCAGCAGGGTCTTCGGAACTCTCTGTTGGCGCTGCCCGTCTTGTACCAGGACCTCCTCAAAGTCTGGAACACGGTCTCCAGGCGCCGCAGCTCTCCCCGTCAGGAGTGGCGGCTGTCGTAAGGGAGCCGCTGCTCAGGAATCCGCACCTCCGCCAATCTCCATTCGGGTGGCTGGCGGAGCGGAGGGCGGTGGGTGCCGTGGGCAGGGCTGGGTGGCGGAGGGCCGGGCTGTGGGTGCCGTGGGAAGGGCTGGGTGGCGGAGGGCCGGGCGAGTTTGCAGACGACACAAAGGTTGGTGGAATTGCGGATAGCGATGAGGACTGTCAGAGGATACAGCAGGATTTAGATTGTCTGGAGACTTGGGCGGAGAGATGGCAGATGGAGTTTAATCCGGACAAATGTGAGGTAATGCATTTTGGAAGGTCTAATGCAGGTAGGGAATATACAGTGAATGGTAGAACCCTCAAGAGTATTGAAAGTCAAAGAGATCTAGGAGTACAGGTCCACAGGTCATTGAAAGGGGCAACACAGGTGGAGAAGGTAGTCAAGAAGGCATACGGCATGCTTGCCTTCATTGGCCGGGGCATTGAGTATAAGAATTGGCAAGTCATGTTGCAGCTGTATAGAACCTTAGTTAGGCCACACTTGGAGTATAGTGTTCAATTCTGGTCGCCACACTACCAGAATGATGTGGAGGCTTTAGAGAGGGTGCAGAAGAGATTTACCAGAATGTTGCCTGGTATGGAGGGCATTAGCTATGAGGAGCGATTGAATAAACTCGGTTTGTTCTCACTGGAACGAAGGAGGTTGAGGGGAGACCTGATAGAGGTATACAAAATTATGAGGGGCATAGACAGAGTGGATAGTCAGAGGCTTTTCCCCGGGGTAGAGGGGTCAATTACTAGGGGGCATAGGTTTAAGGTGAGAGGGGCAAGGTTTAGAGTAGATGTACGAGGCAAGTTTTTTACGCAGAGGGTAGTGGGTGCCTGGAACTCACTACCGGAGGAGGTAGTGGAAGCAGGGACGATAGTGACATTTAAGGGGCATCTTGACAAATATATGAATAGGATGGGAATAGAAGGATACGGACCCAGGAAGTGTAGAAGATTGTAGTTCAGTCGGGCAGCATGGTCGGCACGGGCTTGGAGGGCCGAAGGGCCTGTTCCTGTGCTGTACATTTCTTTGTTCTTTGTTCTTTGTATACCAGTCCTTTGGGTAAAGTGAATAATGTCCCGGACCAGGTGGATGTTGTCATAGATTGTGCGGTCCGGGACTGTGTAGGACTGGTCAGGGTGGATCATGTGGTACAGCTCGGGGCCAAGGCGTAAACACAGCACCTTGGCAAAGATTTTATAGTCCGTGCTGAGGAGGGAGACCGGTCGCCAGTTCTTAAGTCGGCGGAGATCCCCCTTCTTGGGCAGCAGGGCAATGACGGCCCTGCGCCACAAAAGGAGCATCTCCCCGGTCGCGATACATTCCCCCAAGACCCCCGCGTAGTCGCTCCCCAGGACGTCCCAGCACGCCCTGAAGAACTCCACGGTCAGCCCGTCCAGCCCTGGGGATTTGCCCCGTGAGAGGCTGTGCAGGGCGCCGGTCAGCTCTTGGAGGTTGATGGCATTATCGAGCTTCCCGGCGCCCTCCGGGCCCACCTGCGGCAGGTTCTCCCACAGAACTCTGCAAGCGTCCTCGCTGGACGGACCCGGAGAGAAGAGGTCGGAGTAAAAATCCCTGATCAGGGTCCTGATCCCCTCCGGATCCGAGACGAGGGGCCGGTCGTCGGCCAACAGCGTAGAAACCTGCCGACGGGCCCCGCGTCCTCTTTCCAGCGAGTAGAAGAAGCGGGAGCCGCGGTCCATGTCCGTTAGGAGACGGATCCGCGACTTCACGTACGCGCCGCGGGACCCGGCCAGTTGCAGGTCCCGCAGTGCGCCCCTCTTCTCCCTGTACACCAGCCCCAGGGCCGGGCCTCATCGGGCTGAGCGAGACCTGACTCCAGATCGAGGAGTTCCTCAGCCAATTTGGCGATAGTGGAGTTCCGCCCCGCCGAAGACCCCTTCGTGTACCCCTGACAGAAGGCACGGTTCTGGGCCTTGCCCACATCCCACCGCAGCCTCAAGGAGGGGAAGTCACCCCGCTCCCTTCTCCAGCCGGCCCAGAAACGGCAGAACGAGTCCAGGAACCGCTCGCCCTCCAGCAGCAGGTTGTTAAAGTGCCAGTACGCGGACCGTGTCTGAGCGCGGGACGGGGCGAGACCCGCCCACACCAGGTGGTGATCCGAGCTCGGCACCTGCTCCATGGAGGCCGTCGGAACGCTGCGCAAGTACGTCTTGGAAATGTAAAGACGGTCGATTCTGGACGCGCTGAACTGGGGCCGCACAGAGGTGCGCACCCGCAATTCAGGATAGAGAGTCCGCCAGACATCCACCAAGTCAAAGGACCTAACCAGGTCCCTCAACTCCACCACCGCAGCCAGGCCGCGCTGGACTCCGATGCGGTCCTTGTCCTTGAGGGTGCAATTAAAATCCCCTCCGAGGACGATGCACTCTGTTTTTGAAAACTCACCACTATTCTTAGAATTCCCCCAATACCAAAAAGGGCCGAGATTCTAAATGGTGATCAGGATTCTCACTCCCGACTCCGATGCAGGCTTCAGTGGGTGCTATTCAGGTAAAACTATATTTTCAAGTTATCCCCCGGTATAACCCATACCTTCACCGAAGATTTAATCTACTTCCCACTTAGTAGCATCGATCCTGGGTCCCGCATTGCTAAGTAAGTAAAGTAGACTTTGGAATAACCACTATTTCAGGTTAAATTAAGTTATTTTATTATTATATTTTTTCTTTTAAAAGCTGCAAATACTTTCTTTACAGAAAGGAAAAAGACCTTGCTTCTGGGTCCTTCTGGGTGTTTGAAGGGACCTTCAGGCCCACCATGACAATCAATCTTCTTTATAAAGTCTGGTCTTCTTAGATGTAATCGCTGATGAGCTCGGTTGCTGTGTCCTGTCTTTCCCATGTACCGAGCTGTGAGAGCTGACTCTGCTGGCTATCTCTGAGCTGACATTGAGCTGACTCTTTAAATCCTAGTCTTCCTGAGATGCATTAGCTGTTTTAGCTCGGCTGCTATGCCTTGTCTTTCCCATGGCCGAGCTGACTGTAATCTGACTCTGAGCTGCTTGTTTCTTCTCTGCTTCTCTCTCTCCCTCCCTCTGAGTTCTGGTTCTGGTTCTGGTAGTTCCTGCCCTGGTCTCTGGGTTTATATATTTTTCTAACAGTTTTCTAGCTTTTATGATTTTTTGTAAAGTAACTAATTTCACTTTGATTGTACAAAGTACGTTTGACTAAACCTTCTAACCCAACTAAGTATTCATTTTGACATAACTTCATCTCATAGATCTGATTACATTGTTTCCTTTGTGATGATCAAAATGCTTTGGTTTCAAGAGGTGTTACTTTTAATTCCTGTCATTTCTGTAGTTGTATTTTCCAATTGTGTCCTCAGCTCGTAATTGTGACTTTGATTTTGGCTTTGAATTATGTTTCTCGTAGACTGATAGTCTCCAGTTTTCTTTAATTTACTTGGTTTAGCAAATTTTCACACCTAGAATTATCACCAAATTCAACTGAACCTCATCCTTTTTTCCAGCTGCTAACTAAGACAGTTACTTTCAATGAAGGTGGGGGCCATTGTTTTTGGCTTCATTCAAAATCCTGTTTGTCTTGTTTGCTCAGCCTGCTTGACCAAGGCTATCTGCATTTTACAATCCTCTCCTGGCAGCTGCTGTTCACCCTTTGTGGGATCTTTCCCTGTATCCTCTCATGTCTCTCCCGGACCAGATATTGCCAGACTTCCATGTTTCAAATGACACTTCTTTCCATATTTTCAATAACAACTCTCCCACCTGGATGGTGCCGAGAAGAGTGGACACCTTTTGGAAGAAAGTCGCCTGCTGCGGTCCGGCCACGGGAGCGGATACATTTACAAAGTGAATCACCACTGCCCCGAAACGGGCCTTTAGGTGCAGCAGACGGCCTGGCATCGGCTCCTTGACCCCCCAAGATCTCCGGCTGAAAATGTGGAGCCAACAAGATAGCCACCCCGCCCGAACGTGGGGCCAGGTGACTCATGGAGACTCCTCCTTGCCCCTCCAGGGTCCCCTGAGCTTCGTCACCCGGATGGCCTGGGTTTCCTGCAGGAAGCACACCCCGTACTTTCCGTCCCGGAGGATAGACAGGAACTGGAGATGGTGGTGCGCGTGGCTGCTGCCGTTGATGTTGAGGCTGGCCATGGTTACCTCCATGTCAGCAGCAATAGTTATCCATCACCTTCAGTGCTCAGAGTGGGGGTACCGCCCCCTCCACTCCCTCAGGAGTCCCACAAGGAACTGAGCAGCTTGGAGCTGCTCCTCCTGGTCTTGATCAAACTCCCGGGCCTCTCTGACATAGGCCCGGGCGGATCCAAGCAGCAGCCCCAGGTTTCCCCAGCTGTCCAGGGCCAGCCGCACACAGTCCGGGTGAGCATGGTGCGTTCCCAGAAATGTCCGGAGTTCCCCAGGGGGGACAAGGGGAGACTCAGTGCCGGGTGTGAGGGTGCCCTCTGCCTCACTGCAGAGAGCGTCTAAATCCTCCTCCTCACCCGCCACCGAGCAGCCTTCCTCCTCCGAACGGTCACCTCCCGAGCTCGAGTCCCCCGCCACATGGAGTATGGCGGGCGGCACGGGCCCACCGGCTAACCCTTGGCCCGAGTCGACCCCACCCCCAGGGTCGTCCTCAGGCAGGTCCCTCGCAGGCTCCTCCCGCGGCTCAGGGCCCGTGGACGGCGCCTCCACCCACGCCGGCGACTCCGGGACCTCGGAGAGGCCCCCCGGAAACATGTCCGGTTTGAAAACAGGGCTCTCCGGCGTCGCCCGCTCGGGTGTAGAGGGCGGGGAGCCTTCCGCGTCCTCCCCCGTCCACGGCCCACAGCGGCACGATGAGCAGTCGCTGCTGCTGCCGGCCCCGGCGATGGTGAAGAGGAGGCGTCCGGGGAGGAAACTTGCACCGGGCGGGACGGGCCCCCAGGGGCTTCGACTCCGCTCGACCCCGGGTCCTCCTGCTCGGGGGGCGACAGCAGCTCGAGTGGCTCGGGGGCCTTGGAGGCCCCCCCGGCCTCGCTTCTCTTCATTGTGTGCCCCGGGCCAGGCGTCAGGGGGATGGGCACCAACACGGGATTGATGGGGCAGGAGGAGCTCGGTGGGGAGGGAGGACGGGACGTTTGATAGAACAACACGTTCTGCGGTGGCCTCCAGCGTCTCCACCGCCACGTGTGTCCCGCCCACCGTGAGCCCCCTTTCCAGGGCCCGGTGGGCCGCCTGCTCGGCCCGCAGGAAGAACCCGGCCTTGCCGTACATCCGCGAGGCGGCTACGATGGCCGAGGGGCCGACAGCCCCGCCCATCGCACGGGTGCCCGCCTCAATGGTCATGGTAGGGTGGGCATAGCACTTCACCCCCAGCTGCCGCGTGAGCAGGCGGGAGGGCGAGGGCACCGCGGGGGCAGCGGAGCGACGGGAGGCTGCCGCCCCCACATAATGTCTTGACCGCCCTGCCCCCGGCAGTGGAGGATGCCCCCGAGGTGCTGGCCAGAGGGTGGGAGAGCAGAAGGCCGGGCCTGCAGCCCTGGATGGTCCCAGTCCCACCTCAGGCAGAGGGTGGTAGGGCAGGAGGCTGGGCCGGCAGCCCTGGATGGTCCCAGTCCCACCTCAGGCAGAGGGGTAGGAGGACAGGAGGCCGTGCTTGCAGCCCTGGATGGTCCCAGTCCCACCTCAGGCAGAGGGGTGGGAGGACAGGAGACTGGGCCTGCAGCCCTGGATGGACCCACTCCCACCTCAGGCAGAGGGGTGGGAGGACAGGAGGCTGGGCCTGCAGCCTGGATGGTCCCAGTCCCACCTCAGGCAGCGGGGTGGGAGGACAGGCGGCTGGGCCTGCAGCACTGGATGGTCCCACTCCCCCCTCAGGCAGAGGGGTGGGAGGACAGGAGGCCGGGCCTGCAGCCCTGGATGGTCCCAGTCCCACCTCAGGCAGAGGGGTGGTAGGACAGGAGGCTGGGCTGCAGCCCTTGATGGTCCCAGTCCCACCTCAGGCAGAGGGGTGGTAGGACAGGAGGCCGGGCCTGCAGCCCTGGATGGTCCCAGTCCCACCTCAGGCAGAGGGGTGGGAGGTCAGGAGGCTGGGCCTGCAGCCCTGGATGGTCCCACTCCCACCTCAGGCAGAGGGGTGGGAGGACAGGAGGCTGGGCCTGCAGCCTGGATGGTCCCAGTCCCACCTCAGGCAGAGGGGTGGTAGGACAGGAGGCTGGGCCTGCAGCCCTTGATGGTCCCAGTCCCACCTCAGGCAGAGGGGTGGTAGGACAGGAGGCCGGGCCTGCAGCCCTGGATGGTCCCAGTCCCACCTCAGGCAGAGGGGTGGGAGGACAGGAGGCTGGGCCTGCAGCCCTGGATGGTCCCACTCCCACCTCAGGCAGAGGGGTGGGAGGACAGGAGGCTGGGCCTGCAGCCTGGATGGTCCCAGTCCCACCTCAGGCAGAGGGATGGGGGACAGGAGGTTGGGCCTGCAGCCCTTGATGGCCCCCGTCCCACCTCAGGCAGGGGGGTGGGAGGACAGGAGGTTGGGCCTGCAGCCCTGGATGGTCCCAGTCCCACCTCAGGCAGGGGGGTGGGAGGACAGGAGGCTGGGTCTGCAGCCCTGGATGGTCCCACTCCCACCAGACACAACACAAGCTGGGGCAGGGAGGATCGGGGAACTCCACTTCCTCACACCACCAACAGTTCTCACTTCAAGCTCTCTCACTTCACACTGAAGCTCCACTCAGCAACACACACAGACACACACTGAACAAGTGGGGCAATGTTTTCAGTGAAGTGGGAGGATTGGTCCCTCAGACTCAGATTTATCCTCAGTGAGCTGTGAGCAAACTCCAGCCCCAGTCTCTGACACGTGTGGAATGTCTGCCTCTGAGGACAGCTCACTATTGACATGTAAATGACTGACAAGAGATACCAATCTCCTTGCTGTTGTTAAATTACACAGCATTGGATCCAGCAAGTGCTGTCTTAACACAATCCTCCCACAGGGACCACATTTCTGTATAACAGAATTGAAGCATAAGTTAAAATTCTATTGGGAAATGATTAGAAACAGTATTGGTTGAGATCTCCTCAGAGATCTGTGTGCAGACCTACCCCCTGACTTTCTGTCATGAATGTTTTCAGTCTGCCCGCTGTGATTATTCACTAAAGATGTGTCTTCACAGGAGAGGCCAGAGGCATTTGTCCTGTCTGTGGTTATGTTAATTCAGGGCACAGCAACAGAGCCAGCAAAGTCCTGTGCTTACTTCAGTCTTGATGTTAATATTTATTTCCTCCTGAGTTTCTGACTAGTTTGGGATGTCTATTCGTCTGTCTCCCAAGGACAGCTTTCTATACTCTGAGTAAAGACCGGCAAGGAACCCCAGGACATTGCTGTCGTGGGAGTCTTTGACGGGGACAATCTTATTCTGTTCCTCACAGACAGATTTCCTCAGTGAGCTGCTCTATAAATTGGGATTCAATTTGATTTTTCCCACTGGGAGATTTAAAGCTTATTCCTGAATAAATACAGGGTCATCGGCAACAACATCATTTTAATAGACAGAGGGGTTCAATGGGATTTTTCACTGAATTCCTCTTTTGTCAATTTCTGAGATTAGAATGAAAATGAAACAATTTGGATTCAATGAAAACGGTCAGTTTGATAACCCCAACTGATTTCTGGTAACACACCCCTGACGCTCCTCTCTCACCTTGTTTTTAATTTGGGGGATTCTGCAGGCAGCTTGTGCACAGGAAGAGCCCAAAAATGGGGCACTTTCAGAATTAAGTTCAGAGTCTCTGAAGATGGATTTCTTTCTCTCTTTCTACTCGAAGGTGTACAAACTGACAGCACACAGATTGTTGCACAGTAAGATTCCACAGTCAGAAATGTGATCATGGTGGAAAATTCCCCACAGGGCTATGGGGAGAGCGGGAATAGTTTGGGGATTTACCCTGGGCTGTGGGGAAAGTGGGATTAGTTTGGGAATGACCCAGGGCTATGGGAGAGTGGGATTCGTTTGGGGATTCACACAGGGCTGTGGGGAGAGAGGGATTCGTTTGGGAATGACCCAGGGCTATGGGAGAGTGGGATTAGTTTGGGGATTGACACAGGGCTGTGGGGATTAGTTTGGGAATGACCCAGGGCTATGGGAGAGTGGGATTAGTTTGGGGATTGACACAGGGCTGTGGGGATTAGTTTGGGAATGACCCAGGGCTATGGGAGAGTGGGATTAGTTTGGGGATTGACATAGGGCTGTGGGGAGAGTGGGATTAGTTTGGGGATGACACAGGGCTGTGGGGAGAGTGGGATTAGTATTGGGGATTGACCAGGGCAGTGGGGAGAGTGGGATCAGTTTGGGATTGATCCGGGACTGTGGGGGTAGTTGCATTAGTTTGGGGATTGCCACAGGGCTGTGGAGAGAGTGGGATTAGTACTGGAGATTCACCCAGGGCTGTGGGGAGAGTGGGATTAGTTTGGGGATTGATACAGGGCTGTGGGGACAGTGGGATTAGTTTGGGGATTGACACAGGGCTATGGTGAGAGTGGGATTAGTTTGGGGATTGACACAGGGCTATGTGGAGAGCGTGGGGCAGTGGGATTAGTTTGGGGATTGATACAGGGTTACATGGAGAGAGTGGGGCAGAGCAATTAGTCTGGGGATTGATACAGGGATATGGGGAGAGAGTTGGGCAGTGTAATTAGTTTGGGGATTGATACAGGGCTATGGGGAGAGAGCCGGGCAGTGGGATTAGTTTGGGGATTGATACAGAGTTACAGGGAGAGTGTGGGGCAGTGGGATTAGTTTGGGGATTTATACAGGGCTTTGGGGAGAGAGTGGGGCTGTGGGATTAGTTTGGGGATTGATACAGATTTACAGGGAGAGTGTGGGGCAGTGGGATTAGTTTGGGCATTGAAACAGGGCTATGGGGAGAGAGTGGGGCAGTGGGATTAATTTGGAGATTGATACAGGGCTATGGGGAGAGAGTGGGACAGTGTGATTAGTTTGGGATTGATACAGGGCTATGGGGAGAGAGCGGGGCAGTGGGATTAGTTTGGGAATGATACAGGGCTATGGGGAGACAGTGGGGCAGTGAGATTAGTTTGGGGATTGATACAGGGCTATGGGGAGAGAGAGGGGCTGTGGGATTAGTTTGGGATTGATACAGGGCTATGGGGAGATAGCGGGGCAGTGGGATTAGTTTGGGAATGATACAGGGCTATGAGGAGACAGTTGGGCAGTGAAATTAGTTTGGGGATTGATACAGGGCTATGGGGAGAGAGTGGGGCAGTGAGATTAGTTTGGGGATTGACACAGAGTTACAGGGAGAGTGTGGGGCAATGGGATTAGTTTGGGGATTTATACAGAGCTTTGGGGAGAGAGTGGGGCTGTGGGATTAGTTTGGGGATTGATACAGATTTACAGGGAGAGTGTGGGGCAGTGGGATTCGTTTGGGCATTGATACTGGGTTATGGGGAGAGAGCGGGGCAGTGGGATTAATTTGGGGATTGATACAGGGCTATGGGGAGAGAGTGGGACAGTGTGATTAGTTTGGGATTGATACAGGGCTATGGGGAGAGAGCGGGGCAGTGGGATTAGTTTGGGAATGATACAGGGCTATGGGGAGACAGTGGGGCAGTGAGATTAGTTTGGGGATTGATACAGGGCTATGGGGAGAGAGTGGGGCTGTGGGATTAGTTTGGGATTGATACAGGGCTATGGGGAGATAGTGGGGCAGTGGAATTAGTTTGGGAATGATACAGGGCTATGGGGAGACAGTTGGGCAGTGAAATTAGTTTGGGGATTGATAAAGGGCTATGGGGAGAGAGTGGGGCAGTGAGATTAGTTTGGGGATTGATACAGAGTTACAGGGAGCGTGTGGGGCAGTGGGATTAGTTTGGGGATTTATACAGGGCTTTGGGGAGAGAGTGGGGCTGTGGGATTAGTTTGGGGATTGATACAGATTTACAGGGAGAGTGTGGGGCAGTGGGATTCGTTTGGGGATTGATGCAGGGCTTTGGGGAGCGAGTCGGGCAGTGGATTAGTTTGGGCATTGATACAGGGTTATGGGGAGAGAGCGGGGCAGTGGGATTAATTTGGGGATTGATACAGGGCTATGGGGAGAGAGTGGGGCAGTGGGATTAATTTGGAGATTGATACAGGGCTATGGGGAGAGAGTGGGACAGTGTGATTAGTTTGGGATTGATACAGGGCTATGGGGAGAGAGTGGGGCTGTGGGATTAGTTTGGGATTGATACAGGGCTATGGGGAGAAAGTGGGGCAGTGGGATTAGTTTGGGAATGATACAGGGCTATGGGGCGACAGTGGGGCAGTGAGATTAGTTTGGTGATTGATACAGGGCTATGGGGAGAGAGTGGGGCTGTGGGATTAGTTTGGGATTGATACAGGGCTATGGGGAGATATCGGGGCAGTGGGATTAGTTTGGGGATTGATACAGGGCTATGGGTAGAGAGTGGGGCAGTGGGATTAGTTTGGGGATTGATACAGGGCTTTGGTGAGAGAGTGGGGCAGTGGGATTAGTTTGGGAATGATACAGGGCTATGGGGTGAGTGTGGGGCAGTGGGATCAGTTTGGGATTGATACAGGTCTATGGGGAGAAAGAGGGGCAGTGGGATTAGTTTGGGAATGATACAGGGCTATGGGGTGATAGTGGGGCAGTGGGATTAGTTTGGGAATGATACAGGTCTATGGGGAGAAAGAGGGGCAGTGGGATTAGTTTGGAAATAATACAGGGCTATGGGGAGAGAGTGAGGCAGTGGGATTAGTTTGGGATTGATACAGGTCTATGGGGAGAAAGAGGGGCAGTGGGATTAGTTTGGGAATGATACGGGGCTACGGGGAGAGAGTGGGGCAGTGGGATTAGTTTGGGAATGATACAGGGCTATGGGGTGAGAGTGGGGCAGTGGGATTAGTTTGGGATTGATACAGGTCTACGGGGAGAAAGTGGGGCAGTGTGATTAGTTTGGGAATAATACAGGGCTATGAGGAGAGAGTGGGGCAGTGGGATTAGTTTGGGGTTGATACAGGGCTATGGGGAGAGAGTGGGGCAGTGGGATTAGTTTGGGGATTGATACAGGGCTTTGGGGAGCGAGTGGGGCAGTGGGATTAGTTTGATGATTGATACAGGGCTATGTGGAGAGAGTGGGGCTGTGGGATTAGTGTGGGGATTGATACAGGGCTATGGGGAGAGAGTGGGGCAGTGGGATTTGTTTGGGATTGATACAGGGCTATAGGGTGAGAGTGGGGTGGTGGGATTAGTTTGGGGATTGATACAGGGCTATGGGGAGAGAGTGGGGCAGTGGGATTAGTTTGGGGATTGATACAGGGCTATGGGGAGAGAGTGGGGCTGTGGGATTTGTGTGGGGATTGATACAGGGCTATGGGGAGAGAGTGGGGCATTGGGATTAGTTTGGGGATTGATACAGGGCTATGGGGAGAGAGTGGGGCTGTGGGATTAGTGTGGGGATTGATACAGGGCTATGGGGAGAGAGTGGGGCAGTGGGATTAGTTTGGGGATTGATACAGGGCTATGGGGAGAGAGTGGGGCAGTGGGATTACTTTGGGAATGATACGGGGCTATGGGGAGAGAGTGGGGTGGTGGGATTAGTTTGGGATTGATACAGGGCTATGGGGAGAGAGTGGGGCAGTGGGATTAGTTTGGTGATTGATACAGGGCTATGGGGAGAGAGCAGGGCTGTGGGATTAGTTTGGGATTGATACAGGGCTATGGGGAGAGAGTGGGGCAGTAGGATTAGTTTGGGGATTGATACAGGGCTATGGGGAGAGAGTGGGGCAGTGGGATTAGTTTGGGGATTGATACAGGGCTATGGGGAGAGAGTGGGGCAGTGGGATTAGTTTGGGGATTGATACAGGGCTATGGGGAGAGAGTGGGGCAGTGGGATTACTTTGGAAATGATACGGGGCTATGGGGAGAGAGTGGGGTGGTGGGATTAGTTTGGGATTGATACAGGGCTATGGGGAGAGAGTGGGGCAGTGGGATTAGTTTGGTGATTGATACAGGGCTATGGGGAGAGAGCAGGGCAGTGGGATTAGTTTGGGATTGATACAGGGCTATGGGGAGAGAGTGGGGCAGTAGGATTAGTTTGGGGATTGATACAGGGCTATGGGGAGAGAGTGGGGCAGTGGGATTAGTTTGGGGATTGATACAGGGCTATGGGGAGAGAGTGGGGCAGTGGGATTAGTTTGGGGATTGATACAGGGCTATGTTGAAAGAGCGGGGTAGTGGGATTAGTTTGAGGATTGACACAGGGCTGTGGGGAGAGAGTGGGACCGTGGGATTAGTTTGGGGATTGATACAGGGCTATGGGGAGAGAGTGGGGCAGTGGGATTAGTTTGGGGATTGATACAGGACTATGGGGTGAGAGTGGGACAGTAGGATTAGTTTGGGGATTGATACAGGGCTATGGGGAGAGAGCGGGGCAGTGGGATTAGTTTGAGGATTGATACAGGGCTATGGGGAGAGAGTGGGACAGTGGGATTAGTTTTGGGATTGATACAGGGGTATGGGGAGAGAGTGGGGCAGTGGGGTTAGTTTGGGGATTGATACAGGGCTATGTGGAGAGAGTGGGGTGGTGGGATTAGTTTGGGGATTGATACAGGTCTATGGGGAGAGAGCGGGGCAGTGGGATTAGTTTGATGATTGATACAGGGCTATGGGGAGAGAGTGGGGCAGTGGGATTAGTTTGATGATTGATACAGGGCTATGGGGAGAGAGCGGGGCAGTGGGATTAGTTTTGGGATTGATACAGGGCTATGGGGAGAGAGCGGGACAGTGGGATTAGTTTGATGATTGATACAGGGCTATGGGGAGAGAGTGGGGCAGTGGGATTAGTGTGGGGATTGACACAGGGCTATGGGGAGAGAGTGGGGCAGTGGGATTAGTTTGGGGATTGACACAGGCCAAGGGGAGAGAGCAGGACAGTGGGATTAGTTTGAGGATTGATACAGGGCTATGGGGAGAGAGTGGGGCAGTGGGATTAGTTTGAGGATTGATACAGGGCTATGGGGAGAGAGTGGGGCTGTGGGATTAGTTTGAGGATTGAATCAGGGCAATGGGGAGAGAGTGGGGCAGTGGGATTAGTTTGAGGATTGATACAGGGCTATGGGGAGAGAGTGGGGCTGTGGGATTAGTTTGAGGATTGATACAGGGCTATGGGGAGAGAGTGCGACAGTGGGATTAGTTTGGGGATTGATACAGGGCTATGGGGAGAGAGTGAGGCAGTGGGATTAGTTTGGGGATTGATACAGGGCTATGGGGAGAGAGTGGGGCAGTGGGATTAATTTGTGATTGATACAGGGCTATGGGGAGAGAGTGGGGCAGTGGGATTAGTTTGGGATTGATACAGGGCTACGGGGAGAGTGTGGGGCAGTGGGATTAGTTTGGGATTGATACAGGGCGATGGGGAGAGAGTGGGGCAGTGGGATTAGTTTGGGATTGATACAGGGCGATGGGGAGAGAGTGGAGCAGTGGGATTAGTTTGGGATTGATACAGGGCTATGGGGAGAGAGTGGGACAGTGGGATTAGTTTGGGGTTGATACAGGTCTATGGGGAGAGAGTGGGGCAGTGGGATTAGTTTGGTGATTGATACAGGGCTATGGGGAGAGAGTGGGGCAGTGGGATTAGTTTGGGATTGATACAGGGCTATGGGGAGAGAGTGGGGCAGTGGGATTAGTTTGGGGATTGATACAGGGCTATGTTGAAAGAGCGGGGTAGTGGGATTAGTTTGAGGATTGACACAGGTCTGTGGGGAGAGAGTGGGACCGTGGGATTAGTTTGGGGATTGATACAGGGCTATGGGGAGAGAGTGGGGCAGTGGGATTAGTTTGGGGATTGATACAGGACTATGGGGTGAGAGTGGGACAGTAGGATTAGTTTGGGGATTGATACAGGGCTATGGGGAGAGAGCGGGGCAGTGGGATTAGTTTGAGGATTGATACAGGGCTCTGGGGAGAGAGTGGGACAGTGGGATTAGTTTTGGGATTGATACAGGGGTATGGGGAGAGAGTGGGGCAGTTGGGTTAGTTTGGGGATTGATACAGGGCTATGTGGAGAGAGTGGGGTGGTGGGATTAGTTTGGGGATTGATACAGGTCTATGGGGAGAGAGCGGGGCAGTGGGATTAGTTTGATGATTGATACAGGGCTATGGGGAGAGAGTGGGGCAGTGGGATTAGTTTGATGATTGATACAGGGCTATGGGGAGAGAGCGGGGCAGTGGGATTAGTTTTGGGATTGATACAGGGCTATGGGGAGAGAGCGGGACAGTGGGATTAGTTTGATGATTGATACAGGGCTATGGGGAGAGAGTGGGGCAGTGGGATTAGTGTGGGGATTGACACAGGGCTATGGGGAGAGAGTGGGGCAGTGGGATTAGTTTGGGGATTGACACAGGCCAAGGGGAGAGAGCAGGACAGTGGGATTAGTTTGAGGATTGATACAGGGCTATGGGGAGAGAGTGGGGCAGTGGGATTAGTTTGAGGATTGATACAGGGCTATGGGGAGAGAGTGGGGCTGTGGGATTAGTTTGAGGATTGAATCAGGGCAATGGGGAGAGAGTGGGGCAGTGGGATTAGTTTGAGGATTGATACAGGGCTATGGGGAGAGAGTGGGGCTGTGGGATTAGTTTGAGGATTGATACAGGGCTATGGGGAGAGAGTGCGACAGTGGGATTAGTTTGGGGATTGATACAGGGCTATGGGGAGAGAGTGAGGCAGTGGGATTAGTTTGGGGATTGATACAGGGCTATGGGGAGAGAGTGGGGCAGTGGGATTAATTTGTGATTGATACAGGGCTATGGGGAGAGAGTGGGGCAGTGGGATTAGTTTGGGATTGATACAGGGCTACGGGGAGAGTGTGGGGCAGTGGGATTAGTTTGGGATTGATACAGGGCGATGGGGAGAGAGTGGGGCAGTGGGATTAGTTTGGGATTGATACAGGGCGATGGGGAGAGAGTGGAGCAGTGGGATTAGTTTGGGATTGATACAGGGCTATGGGGAGAGAGTGGGACAGTGGGATTAGTTTGGGGTTGATACAGGTCTATGGGGAGGGAGTGGGGCAGTGGGATTAGTTTGGTGATTGATACAGGGCTATGGGGAGAGAGTGGGGCAGTGGGATTAGTTTGGGATTGATACAGGGCTATGGGGAGAGAGTGGGGCAGTGGGATTAGTTTGGGATTGATACAGGTCTATGGGGAGAGAGTGGGGCAGTGGGATTAGTTTGGGGATTGGCAGAGTGGAGGATGCCACCAAGATGCTGGCCGTGCCCACCCCTGGTACCACCCGCCCGTGTAAAAAGGCAAAGGACAGGGGAGGTGGAGCCTAAATGCAGGGGCCACAAGGGAAGGCGCCGCAGGGCAATAGCAGAGCGGGGCAGCGTCCTTCAGCCCTGGAGGGGCCTAAAGTAATGTCCAAAGCTGCCCCACACCCCCCGCAGGTGGCAAAGCGGCCGGAAGGCACTCTTCAGCCCTGCCAGAGCCCAAAACAAAGTCTCTCGCTGCAGCCCCAGGTGGTCCCACTCCCACCTCAGGCAGAGGGGTGGGAGGACAGGAGGCCGGGCCTGCAGCCCTGGATGGTCACACTCCCACCTCAGGCAGAGGGGTGGGATGACAGGAGGCCGGGCCTGCAACCCTGGATGGTCCCACTCCCACCTCAGGCAGAGGGGTGGGAGGACAGGGTCCGCAGTCCTGGATGGTCCCAGTCCCACCTCAGGCAGAGGGGTGGGAGGACAGGAGGCCGGGCCTGCAGCCCAGGATGGTCACACTCCCACCTCAGGCAGAGGGGTGGGAGGACAGGATGCTGGGCCTGCATCCCTGGATGGTCCCACCCCCACCTCAGGCAGAGGGGTGGGAGGACAGGAGGCCGGGCCTGCAGCCCTGGATGGTCCCAGTCCCACCTCAGGCAGAGGGGTGGGGGGACAGGAGGCCGGGCCTGCAGCCCTGGATGGTCCCACTCCCACCTCAGGCAGAGGGGTGGGAGGACAGGAGGCCGGGCCTGCAGCCCTGGATGGTCCCACTCCCACCTCAGGCAGAGGGGTGGGAGGACAGGAGGCCGGGCCTGCAGCCCTCGATGCTCCCACTCCCACCTCAGGCAGAGGGGTGATCAAACCGTGATCTTTATCAATGATGAGAAGGCGGAAACAGTGGAAGTTTAAACTGGACAGATATCTCACAGCTGGATTCACACAATACAGACAGCAATGTCTCGTAGATTGTGGAAGTGCCACAAATGTTGTCAAATGCAGGACGTGGGGTCCCTCAATGTTTCAACCTTGCTGAGAGACTGTCAGCCCACAGGGACAACATTTCTGTTTAATAGGACTGATGGACAAGTTAAAATAGTTCCGTTTCAAAGTTTAAAATAACCAGTCATTGCTCTGTGCAGCTTTCGGAATCTGTCAGTGGAATTTACTTCACACAGGCAAGTTTAACAAGTGTATGGGGAACTGATTAGAGGTTTTGATGGAGATATTCCTGCATTGTGGAAAGGTGTGAGATCTTTTTCGGGTTGGGAAATGGATTGAGGATCAAAGGAAGCAGTTGTTTTTTAACTACATTAGACTGAGAGCCTTGAAGATTCACAGCTTCCATGTGCTGTGAGAAAGGATTGATTAACCAAGGCCTATTATTCAAATACTTCAGACAAGTGAATAAGCTACAGGAACATTGAATATACAGACAGAGACAAGCAGACACCTGTAATCGGACCTTAAACTTCACGTTTGAATGTGAAGGGCTGAAATAAACAAGAGTCCACCCTGGGATTCGGTGCAATTTAAGTTCTGCTATTCCAAAAAATAAAAATAACTATCTGCAATGAAAAATTCCTTGGACAGGACAGAGGGATTTTGACTCTGTATTTAACCCCAGACAGTATTTGGGTTGTGTGTGTTTGATGGGCAGTGTAGATGGAGCTTTACTCTGAAACACTGGAATTCAGTCTCAGGGCTGATTTAATCAAAATGCTTCAGAATAATAATTGATATTGTACATCTCGTGTGTGTCTCAGTGACAGCTGTGAAACATGTACAGCACAATCTCATCCTGTTTCTGTGTGTCTCTCTGAAATTAGCTGGTCCATTTCCTAAATTACCACCTTTCAAAAGGGCTCCATTGCCTGTGAAGCAGTTTGTGATACCCAAAGGTTATGAAAAGTGCTTCAGAATTATCTGTCCCCAAGCTGCTGTGAGGATGTTCAGAGTCAGTGTGTGACTTGGGTCACACACAGGCCAGATACACCTCTCCAAGTTAAAGGTGGAGAATGGATCTCTCTCCATTTGAAAGATGAATTGACCCAGTCTGTCTGAGTTTGAGTATCTGTGTTTCTGTACACGTGTGTGTGTGTTGGGGGGGGGGGGGGGTATGTGTGGCATTCTTTACGCGGCACTGGAAGTTACACGGTAGCACAGTGGTTAGCACTGCGGCCTCACAGCTCCAAAGCCCCAGGTTCGAATCCCGGCTTGGGTCGCAGTCTGTGCGGAGTCTGCACGTTCTCCCCTTGTCCGCGTGGGTTTCTCCCGGGTGCTCCGGTTTCCCCCCTGACGTCCCGAAGGACGTGCTGTTTGGTGAATTGGACATTATGTATTCACCCTCAGTGTACCCGAACAGGCGCCAGAGTTTGGAGACTAGGGACTTTTCTCAGTAGCTTCATTGCAGTGTGTGACTGTGTGTCTGTATGTGTGTGTGTGTGCCTGTGTGTGTGTGTGTGTGTGTCTGTGTGTGTGTGTGTATCTGTGTGTCTCAGTTTGACTTTGTTTAGTACTGATTGAAGATAATGAGATAGAAAGTTTGATAGAAGGTTTGGCAGCATTGTCGGTGTAAACAATAATGACAGAGACAGTGTGAACCCTGAAGAGAGCGCCATACCTGGGCCCACTCCCCTACCCCGTCGCTGTCACCCCACCTAACCTGAACATCTTTAGATACTGTGGGCAATTTGGATTGATCACGGCCAACCCACCTAACCTGCACGTCTTTGGACGGTGGGAGGAAACCGGAGCACCCGGAGGAAACCCACGCAGACACGGAGAGGACGTCCAGACTCCGCACAGACAGTGACCCAAGCCGGGAATCGAACCTGGGACCCTGTAGCTGTGAGGCAGCAGTGCTAACCACTGTTCAATCCCGGCTCTGGGTCACTGTCCGTGTGGAGTTTGCACGTTCTCCCCGTGTTAGCCTGGGTTTCACCCCCACAACCCAAAGATGTGCAGGGCAGGTGGATGGGCCGCGCTAAGTTGCCCCTGAATTGGAAAAACTGAACTGGGCTCTGGATTTATTGTAAAAATCTTTTTATTGCCGTTTCCACAATTCTGTGCATTGCGGCTTGTTTACATTTCTCAGAGAGTGAAAAGGCTTTCTCTTACGTTTCTATAGTTACAAACTGTTGCCGTTCAGTTAGGCGTGTCTGCCCCCCCCCCCAACCCCCTTTACCTAACCCTTCCCCTCTCTCCCCCGCAGACCCTCCGTGATGCCCTTCCTGGCCGACCTGGTGTGTGACCCCCTGCTCCTTGTTTACCCCCTTACCCCCCCCTTTCTTTTCTCCCTCCATCGGTTTCAGCCGTGTTCTTTCAGTGGATTGGGGGGTGGGGGGGGTTCCCCCTCTCCATCCCTCTCGGTGGGGGGGGGGATTCCCCCCACTCCACAACTCTCGGTGGGGGGATCCCCCCCTCCATCTCTCTCGGTGTGGGGGGATTCCCCCTCCTCCATCTCTCTCGGTGTGGGGGGGGGGTTCCCCTGTCCATCTCTCTCGGTGTGGGGGGATTCCTCCCTCCATCTCTCTCGGTGGTGGTGGGGGGGGTTTCCCCTCTCCATCTCTCTCGGTGGTGGGGGGGGGGGGTTTCCCCTCTCCATCTCTCTTGGTGTGGGGGGATTCCTCCCTCCATCTCTCTCGGTGGTGGGGGGGGGGGGGTTCCCCTCTCCATCTCTCTCGGTGGGGGGGGGGCGGGTTCCCCCACTCCATCTCTCTCGGTGGGGGGTCCCCCTTCTCCATCTCTCTCGGTGGGGGGGGGGTGTTCCCCCTCTCCATCTCTCTCGGTGTGGGGGGGGTTCCCCCACTCCATCTCTCGGTGGGGTGGGCGTTCCCCCCTCTCCATCCCTCTCGGTGGGGGTCCCCCCCTCTCCATCCCACTCGGTGGGGGGAGTTCCCCCCACTCCACAACTCTCGGTGGGGGGGATTCCCCCCTCCATCTCTCTCGGTGTGGGGGGATTCGCCCTCTCCATCTCTCTCGGTGTGGGAGGATTCCCCCCCTCCATCTCTCTCGTTGTGGGAGGATTCCCCCTCTCCATCTCTCTCGGTGTGGGAGGATTCCCCCCCTCCATCTCTCTCGGTGGTGGGGGGGTTTTCCCCTCTCCATCTCTCTCGGTGGGGTGGGGGTTCCCCCTCTCCATCCCTCTCGGTGGGGGGGTCCCCCCTCTCCATCTCTCTCGGTGGGGGGCCCCCGTCTCCATCACTCTCGGTGGGGAGGTGGCTGTTCCCCCCTCTCCATCTCTCTCATAGAACATTACAACGCAGTACAGGCCCTTCGGCCCTCGATGTTGCGCCGACCTGTGAAACCACTCTGAAGCCCATCTACACTATTCCCTTATCGCCCATATGTCTATCCAATGACCATTTGAATGCCCTTAGTGTTGGAGAGTCCACTACTGTTGCAGGCAGAGCATTCCACGCCCTTACTACTCTCTGAGTAAAGAACCTACCTCTGACATCTGTCTTATATCTATCTCCCCTCAATTTAAAGCTATGTCCCCTCATGCTAGACATCACCATCCGAGGAAAAAGGCTCTCACTGTCCACCCTATCCAATCCTCTGATCACCTTGTATGCCTCAATTAAGTCACCTCTTAACTTTCTTCTCTCTAACGAAAACAGCCTCAAGTCCCTCAGCCTTTCCTCATAAGATCTTCCCTCCATAACCAGGCAACATTCTGGTAAATCTCCTCTGCACCCTTTCCAATGCTTCCACATCCTTCCTATAATGCGGCGACCAGAATTGCACGCAATACTCCAAATGCGGCCGCACCAGAGTTTTGTACAGCTGCAACATGACCTCATGGCTCCGAAATTCAGACACTCTACCAATAAAAGCTAACACACCGTACGCCTTCTTAACAACCCTCTCAACCTGAGTGGCAACTTTCAGGGATCTATGTACATGGACACCGAGATCTCTCTGCTCATCCACACTGCCAAGAATCTTACCATTAGCCCAGTACGCTGTCTTCCTGTTATTCCTTCCTAAATGAATCACCTCACATTTTTCTGCATTAAACTCCATTTGCCACCTCTCAGCCCAGCGCTGCAGCTTATCTATGTCCCTCTGTAACTTGTAACATCCTTCCGCACTGTCCACAACTCCACCGACTTTAGTGTCATCTGCAAATTTACTCACCCATCCTTCTGCGCCCTCCTCCAGGTCATTTATAAAAATGACAAACAGCAGTGGCCCCAATACAGATCCTTGTGGTACACCACTAGTAACTGGACTCCAGTCTGAACACTTCCCATCAACCACCACCCTTTGTCTTCTTCCAGCTAGCCAATTTCTGATCCAAACTGCTAAATCTTCCTGAATCCCATGCTTCCGTATTTTCTGCAGTAGCCTACCGTGGGGAACCTTGTCAAACGCGTTACTGAAATCCATATACACCACATCAACTGCTTTACCCTCATCCACCTGTTTCTCACCTTCTCAAAGAACTCTATATGGTTTGTGAGGCATAACCTACCCTTCACAAAACCGTGTTGACTATGTCTAATCAAATTATTCCTTTCCAGATGATTATACCCCTATCTCTTAAAAACCTTTCCAAGATTTTGCCCACAACAGAAGTAAGGCTCACTGGTCTATATTTACCGGGATTGTCTCTACTCCCCTTCTTGAACAAGGGGACAACATTTGCCAGAGAATCCTAGGATAAATCCCATCCGGCCCAGGGGACTTGTCTATTTTCACCCTTTCCAGAATTGCTAACACCTCCTCCTTATGAACCTCAAGTCCTTCTAGTCGAGTAGCCTGAATCTCAGTATTCTCCTCGTCAACATTGTCTTTTTCCTGTGTGAATAGTGATGAAAAATATTCGTATAGCACCTCTCCTATCTCCACGGACTCCAAGCACAACTTCCCACTCCTGTCCTTGACTGGCCCTACTCTTACCCTAGTCATTCTTTTATTCCTGACATATCTGTAGAAAGCTTTAGGGTTATCCTTGATCCTACCATCCAAAGACTTCTCATGTCCCCTTCTGGCTCTTCTTAGCTCCCTCTTTTGGTCCTTCCTAGCTAACTTGTAACTCTCGAGCGCCCTTACTGAACCTTCATGTCTCATCTTTACATAAGCCTCCTTCCTTCTTCCTCTAGACAAGTGTTTCAACTGCCTTAGTAAACCACGGTTCCCTTGCTCGACCACTTCCACCCTGCCTGATAGGTACATACTTATCAAGGACACGCAGTAGCTGTTCTTTGAACAAGCTCCACATTTCCATTGTGCCCATCCCCTGCAGTTTTCCTCTCCGTCTCGGTGGGGGTGGGGGGGGGGAAGGGTCCCCCCTCTCCATCTCTCTCGGTGGGTGGGGTGTTCCCGCCTCTCCATCTCTCTCGGTGGGGGAGTCCCCCCTCTCCATCTCTCTCTTTGGGGGTGTCCCCCCTCTCCATCTCTCTCGGTGGGGGCAAAGTTCCCCCCTTTCTCCATCTCTCTCGGTGGATGGGGGACCCCCTCTCCATCTCTCTCGGCGGCGGGGGGGGGGTCCACCCTCTCCATCTCTCTCGGTGGAGGGGGAGTTCCCCCCTCTCCATCTCTCTCGGTGGGTGTGGGGGTTCCCGCCTCTCCATCTCTCTCGGTGGGGGGGTCCCCCTCTCCATCTCTCTCGCTGGGGGAGTCCCCCCTCTCCATCTCTCTCGGTGGGGGGTCTCCCCTCTCCATCTCTCTCGGTGGTGGGGGGGGGGGGGGTCGTCCTCTCCTTCTCTCTCAGCGGGGAGGGGGGGTCCACCCTCTCCATCTCTCTCGGTGGAGGGGGAGTTCTCCCCTCTCCATCTCTCTCGGTGGGGGCAGGGCTCCCCCCTCTCCATCTCTCTCGGTGGGGGCAAAGTTCCCCCCTCTCCATCTCTCTCGGTGGAGGGGGGACCCCCTCTCCATCTCTCTCGGCGGGGGGGGGTCCACCCTCTCCATCTCTCTCGGTGGAGGGGGAGTTCCCCCCTCTCCATCTCTCTCGGTGGGTGTGGGGGTTCCCGCCTCTCCATCTCTCTCGGTGGGGTGGGCTCCCACTCCATCTCTCTCGCCGGGGGAGTCCCTCCTCTCCATCTCTCTCGGTGGAGGGGGGACCCCCTCTCCATCTCTCTCGGCGGCGGGGGGGGGGGGGTCCACCCTCTCCATCTCTCTCGGTGGAGGGGGTGTTCCCCCCTCTCCATCTCTCTCGGTGGGTGTGGGGGTTCCCGCCTCTCCATCTCTCTCGGTGGGGGGGTCCCCCTCTCCATCTCTCTCGCTGGGGGAGTCCCCCCTCTCCATCTCTCTCGGTAGGGGGTCCCCCCTCTCCATCTCTCTCGGTGGTGGGGGGGGGGTCGTCCTCTCTTTCTCTCTCAGCGGGGAGGGGGGGTCCACCCTCTCCATCTCTCTCGGTGGAGGGGGAGTTCTCCCCTCTCCATCTCTCTCGGTGGGGGCAGGGCTCCCCCTCTCCATCTCTCTCGGTGGGGGCAAAGTTCCCCCCTCTCCATCTCTCTCGGTGGAGGGGGGACCCCCTCTCCATCTCTCTCGGCGGGGGGGGGGGGGGTCCACCCTCTCCATCTCTCTCGGTGGAGGGGGAGTTCCCCCCTCTCCATCTCTCTCGGTGGGTGTGGGGGTTCCCGCCTCTCCATCTCTCTCGGTGGGGTGGGCCCCCTCTCCATCTCTCTCGCCGGGGGAGTCCCTCCTCTCCATCTCTCTCGGTGGGGGGTCACCCCTCTCCATCTCTCTCGGTGGTGGGGGGGGGGGGGTCGCCCTCTCCTTCTCTCTCAGCGGGGGGGGGGGTCCACCCTCTCCATCTCTCTCGGTGGAGGGGGAGTTCTCCCCTCTCCATCTCTCTCGGTGGGGGCAGGGCTCCCCCCTCTCCATCTCTCTCGGTGGGGGGGTCCCCCTCTCTATCTCTCTCGGCGGGGGAGAGGTGGTCCACCCTCTCCATCTCTCTCGGTGGAGGGGGATTTCCCCCCTCTCCGTCTCTCCCGGTGGGGGGGGGTTCCACCCTCTCCATCTCTCTCTCGGTGGGGGGGGTTCCCCCTTCTCCATCTCGCTTTGTGAGGGGGGTCTCCTTCTCCATATCACTCGGTGGGGGAGGAGGGGGGGGGGTTCCACCAACTCCATCTCTCTCTGTGGGGGGAGGGGGGGGCACCCCTTCTCCATCTCGCTCGGTGGGGGGGGGGGGGTCCTCTTCTCCATCTCTCTCGGTGGGGGAGGGGGTTCCCCTTCTCCATCTCTCTCGGTGGGGGAGGCTGTTCTCCCCTCTCCATCTCTCTCGGTCTCTTCGTCTCTCCGTCTCTCTCTGGGACTCTGCCAAAACAAAATCCACAACCAGCAGTCGGCCATTAGTATGTCAGTTCACAATGGCCATTGTATGTCAGTTCACGGTGGCCATTTTATGTCGGTTCACGGGAGCCATTTTATGTCAGTTCACAATAGCCATTTTATGTCAGTTAACAATGGACTGTTCATGTCAGGTCGCAATGGCCATTTTGTGTCAGTTCACAATGGACAGTTAATGTCAGTTCACGGGGGCCATTTTGTGTCAGGTCGCAATGGCCATTGTATGTCAGTTCAGAATGGCCATTTTATGTCAGTTCACGGTAGCCACTGTATGTCAGTTCACATTGGCCATTTATGTCAGTTCACAATGGCCATTTTATGTCAGTTCACTTTGGCCATTTTATGTCAGTTCACGGGGGCCATTTTATGTCAGTTCACGGTGGCCATTGTATGTCAGTTCACATTGGCCATTTTACGTCAGTTCACAGTGGCCATTTTATGTCAGTTCGCAATGGCCATTTTATGTCAGTTCACAATGGCCATTTTATGTCAGTTCACAATGGCCATTTTATGTCAGTTCACGGTGGCCATGGTATGTCAGTTCACAATGGCCATTTTATGTCAATTTGCAATGGACATTTTTTGTCAGTTCACAATGGCCATTTTATGTCAGTTTGCAATGGCCATTTTATCTCAGTTGCGGTGGCCAGTTCATGTCGGTTCACGGTGGCCATTTTATGTCAGTTCACGGTGGCCATTTTATGTCAGTTCATGGGGGCCATTTTATGTCAATTCATGGTGGCCATTGTATGTCAGTTCACAATGGCCATTGTATGTCAGTTCACAATGGCCATTTTATGTCAGTTTGCAATGGCCATTTTTTCTCAGTTGACGGTGGCCATTTTGTGTCAGTTCACGGTGGCCATTTTATATCAGTTCACGGGGGCCATTTATGTCAGTTCACGGTGGCTATTGTATGTCAGTTCACAATGGCCATTTTATGTCAGTTCACGGTGGCCATTTTATCTCAGTTCACAGTGGCCATTTTATGTCAGTTCACGGGGGCCATATTATTCAGTCGATGGGTGCCATTTTATGTCAGTACAATGTGGTCATTTTATGTCGGTTGACGGGGGCCTTTTTATGTCTGCTCGCAATGGCCATTTTATGTCAGTTCATGGCGGCCATTGTATGTCAGTTCACGGCAGCCATTTTATGTCAGTTCACGGTGCCCACTGTATGTCAGTTCACAATGGCCATTTTATGTCAGTTCACAATGACCATTTTATGTCAGTTCACGGTGGCCATTGTATGTCAGTTCACAATGGCCATTTTATGTCAATTTGCAATGGCCATTTTATATCAGTTCACGGTGGCCATTGTATGTCCGTTCACAATGGCCATTTTATGTCAGTTTGCAATGGCCATTTTATCTCAGTTGTGGTGGCCAGTTCATGTCGGTTCACGGGGGCCATTTTATGTCAGTTCACGGTGGCCATGTTATGTCAGTTCATGGTGGCCATTGTATGTCAGTTCACAATGGCCATTGTATGTCAGTTCACGGGGGCCTTTTTATGTCAGGTCGCAATGGCCATTTTATGTCAGTTCACAATGGCCATTTTATGTCAGTTCATGGTGGCCATTGTATGTCAGTTCACAATGGCCATTGTATGTCAGTTCACAATGGCCATTTTATGTCAGTTTGCCATGGCAATTTTTCTTCAGTTGACGGTGGCCATTTTATGTCAGTTCACAGTTGCCATTTTATGTCAGTTCACGGGGTCCATTTTAAGACAGTACACAATGGCCATTTTATGTCAGTTCAAAGTGGCCATTTTATGTCAGTTCACAATGGCCATTTTCTATCAGTTGACGGTGGCCATTTTGTGTCAGTTCACGGTGGCCATTGCATGTCAGTTCACATTGGCCATTTTACGTCAGTTCACAGTGGCCATTTTATGTCAGTTCGCAATGGCCATTTTATCTTAGTTGCGGTGGCCAGTTCATGTCGGTTCACGGAGGCCATTTTATGTCAGTTCACGGTGGCCATTTTATGTCAGTTCAAGGAGGCCATTTTATTCAGTCAATGGGGGCCATTTTATGTCAGTTTACGGTGGCCATTTTATGTCAGTTCACGGTGGTCATTTTATGTCGGTTCATGGCGGCAATTTTATGTCAGGTCACGGTGGCTATTTTATGTTAGCTCATGGCGGCCATTTTATGTCAGTTCACGGGGCCATTTTATGTCAGTTCACGATGGACATTTTATATCAGTTCACGGGGGCCTTTTTAGGTCCGGTCGCAATGGCCATTTTATGTCAGTTCACGGGGGCCATTGTATATCAGTTCACAATGGCCATTTTATGTCAGCTTGCAATGGCCATTTTATCTCAGTTGCGGTGGCCAGTATATGTCGGTTCACGGGGGCCATTTTATGTCAGTTCATGGTGGCCATTTTATGTCAGTTCACGGGGGCCATTTTATGTCAGTCCATGGTGGCCATTTATATGTCAGTTCACAATGGCCATTGTATGTCAGTTCACAATCGCTATTTTGTGTCAGTTCACGGTGGCCATTGTATGTCAGTTTACAATGGCCATTTTATGTCATTTTGCAATGGCCATTTTATCTCAGTTGCGGTGGCCAGTACATGTCGGTTCACGGGGCCATTTTATGTCAGTTCACGGTGGCCATTTTATGTCAGTTCACGGGGGCCATTTTATGTCAGTTCATGGTGGCCATTGTATGTCAGTTCACAATGGCCATTGCATGTCAGTTCACAATGGCCATTGCATGTCAGTTCACAATGGCCATTGTATGTCAGTTTACAATGGCCATTGCATGTCAGTTCACAATGGCCATTTTATGTCAGTATGCAGTGGCCATTTTATCTCAGTTGCAGTGGCCAGTTCATGTCGGTTCACGGGGGCCATTTTATGTCAGTTCACGGGGGCCATTTTATGTCAGTTCATGGTGCCCATTTTATGTCAGTTCACGGTGGCCATTTTATCTCAGTTTACAGTGGCCATTTTATGTCAGTTTACGGGGGCCATTTTATTCAGTCGATGGGGGCCATTTTATGTCAGTACACGGTGGCCATTTTATGTCGGTTCACGGTGGTCATTTTATGTCGGTTGACGGGGGCCATTGTATGTCAGCTCGCAATGGCCATTTTATGTCAGTTCACGGTGGCCGTTGTATGTCAGTTCATGGCGGCCATTTTATGTCAGGTCACGGTGGCTATTTTATGTTAGCTCATGGCGGCCATTTTATGTCAGTTCACGGGTCCGTTTCATGTCAGTTCACGATGGACATTTTATATCAGTTCACGGGGGCCATTGTACATCAGTTCACGGCAGCCATTTTATGTCAGTTCACGGTGGCCACTGTATGTCAGTTCACAATGGCCATTTTATGTCAGTTTGCAATGGCCATTTTATCTCAGTTCACGGTGGCCATTGCATGTCAGTTCACAATGGCCATTTTATGTCAGTATGCAATGGCCATTTTATCTCAGTTGCAGTGGCCAGTTCATGTCGGTTCACGGGGGCCATTTTATGTCAGTTCACGGTGGCCATTTTATGTCAGTTCACGGGGGCCATTTTATGTCAGTTCGTGGTGCCCATTTTATGTCAGTTCACGGTGGCCATTTTATCTCAGTTCACAGTGGCCATTTTATGTCAGTTCACGGGGGCCATTTTATTTAGTCGATGGGGGCCATTTTATGTCAGTAAACAGTGGCCATTTTATGTCGGTTCACGGTGGTCATTTTATGTCGGTTGACGGGGGCCATTTTATGTCAGCTCGCAATGGCCATTTTATGTCAGTTCACGGTGGCCATTGTATGTCAGTTCATGGCGGCCATTTTATGTCAGGTCACGGTGGCTATTTTATGTTAGCTCATGGCGGCCATTTTATGTCAGTTCACGGGGCCGTTTCATGTCAGTTCACGATGAACATTTTATATCAGTTCACGGGGGCCATTGTATATCAGTTCACGGCAGCCATTTTATGTCAGTTCACGGTGGCCACTGTATGTCAGTTCACAATGGCCATTTTATGTCAGTTTGCAATGGCCATTTTATCTCAGTTCACGGTGGCCATTGTATGTCAGTTCACAATGGCCAGTTTATGTCAGTTTGCAATGGCCATTTTATCTCAGTTGCGGTGGCTAGTTCATGTCGGTTCACGGGGGCCATTTTATGTCAGGTCGCAATGGCCATTTTATGTCCGTTCACAATGGCCATTTTATGTCTGCTCACATTGGCCATTTTATGTCAGTTCAAGGGGGCCATTGTATGTCAGTTCACAATGGACAGTTTATGTCAGTTCACGGGGGCCATTTTCTGTCAGTTCACAATGGCCATTTTATGTCTGTTCACATTGGCCATTTTATGTCAGTTCAAGGGGGCCATTGTATGTCAGTTCACAATGGACAGTTTATGTCAGTTCACGGGGGCCATTTTATGTCAGTTCACGGGTGCCTTTTTATGTCAGGTCGCAATGGCCATTTTATGTCAGTTCACGGCGGTCATTGTATATCAGTTCACAGTGGCCATTTTATTTCAGTTCACAGTGGCCATTTTATGTCAGTTCACAATGGCCATTTTATGTCAGTTCATGGGGGCCATTGTATGTCAGTTCAGAATGGACAGTTTATATCAGTTCACGGGGGCCTTTTTATGTCAGGTCGCAATGGTCATTTTATGTCAGTTCACAATGGCCATTTTATGTCTGCTCACATTGGCCATTTTATGTCAGTTCAAGGGGGCCATTGTATGTCAGTTCACAATGGACAGTTTATGTCAGTTCACGGGGGCTGTTTTATGTCAGGTCGCAATGGCCATTGTATGTCACTTCACAATGGCCATTTTTTGTCAGTTCACAGTGGCCATTTCATGTCAGTTCACAATGGCCGTTTTATGTCAGTTCACGGTGGCCATTGTATATCTGTTCACAATGCCATTTTATGTCAGTTCACGGGGTCAATTTTATGTCAGTACACGGTGGCCATTTTATGTCTGTTCACAATGGTCATTTTATGTCAGTTCACGGTGGCCATTGTATGTCAGTTCACAGTGGACATTTTATGTCAGTTCACGGTGGCCATTGTAAGTCAGTTCACGGTGGTCATTTTATGTCTGTTCACAATGGCCATTTTATGTCAGTTCATGGTGGCCATTGTATGTCAGTTCACAATGGCCATTGTATGTCAGTTCAAAGTGGACATTTTATGTCAGTTCATGGTGGCCATTGTATGTCAGTTCACAGTGGCCATTGTATGTCAGTTCGCAATGGCCATTTTATGTCAGTTCACAATGGCCATTATATGTCAGTTCATGGTGGCCATTGTATGTCAGTTCACAATGGCCACTGTATGTCAGTTCACAATGGCCATTGTATGTCAGTTCACAATGGCCATGTTATGTCAGTTTGCAATGGCCATTTTATCTCAGTTGCGGTGGCCAGTTCATGTCGGTTCACGGGGGCCATTTTATGTCAGTTCACGGTGGCCATTTTATGTCAGTTCACGGGGGCCATTTTATGTCAGTTCATGGTGGCCATTTTATCTCAGTTCACGGTAGCCATTTTATGTCAGTTCACGGGGGCCATCTTATTCAGTCGAAGGGGCCATTTTATGTCAGTACACGGTGGCCATTTTATGTCAGTTCATGGTGGGCATTTTATGTCGGTTGAAGGGGGCCGTTTTATGTCAGCTCGCAATAGCCATTTTATGTCAGTTCACGGTTGCCATTGTATGTCCGTTCACGGGGGCCGTTTTATGTCAGCTCGCAATGGCCATTTTATGTCAGTTCACGGTGGCCATTTTATGTCAGTTCACGGTGGCCATTGTATGTCAGTTCACGGTGGCCATTTTATGTCAGGTCACGGTGGCTATTTTATGTTAGCTCACGGCATCCATTTTATGTCCATTCGCGGTGACCATTTAATGTCAGTTCATGGCACCCATTTTATGTCAGTTCACGGTGGTCATTTTATATTGGTTGAAGGGGGGCATTTTATGTCAGCTCGCAATGGCCATTTTATGTCAGTTCACGGTGGCCATGTTATGTTAGTTCACGTTGGCCATTTTATGTCAGTTCACGGCAGCCATTTTATGTCAGTTCACGGTGGCCATTTTATGTCAGTTCACAATGGACAGTTTATGTCAGTTCAGAGCCATCCCACAGCCAGCACTGCCTGTGCTCCACCGCCACAGCCATCACTGTCAGTGCTCCCCCCACACAGCCAGCACTGTCAGTGCTCCCCCCTCACAGCCAGCACTGTCAGTGCTCCACCCACACAGCCATCACTGCCAGTGCCTCGTAACAACAGCCAGCAATGTCAGTGCTCCCACCACACAGCAAGCACTGTCAGTGCTCCCCCACACAGCCAGCACTGTCAGTGTTCCCAACACACAGCCAGCACTGTCAGTGCTCCACCACACAACCAGCACTGTCAGTGCTCCCCGCACTCAGCCAGCACTGTCAGTGCTCCCCCACACAGCGAGCACTGTCAGTGCTCCCACCACACAGCCAGCACTGACAGGGCTCCCCCCACACAGCCAGCACTGTCAGTGCTCCCCCACACATAGCCTGCACTGTCAGTGCTCCACCACACAGCCAGCACTGTCAGTGCTCCCCACACAGCCAGCACTGTCAGTGCTCCCCACACAGCCAGCACTGTCAGTGCTCCCACCACACAGCCAGCACTGTCAGTGCTCCCACCACACAGCCAGCACTGTCAGTGCTCCCTCCACACAGCCAGCACTGTCAGTGCTCCCCCACACAGCCAGCACTGTCAATGTTCCCCCCACGCAGCCAGCACTGTCAGTGCTCCCCCACAGCCAGCACTGTCAGTGTTCCCCCTCACAGCCAGCACTGTCAGAGCTCCCCCACACAGCCAGCACTGTCAGTGCTCCCACCACACAGCCAGCACTGTCAGTGCTCCCACCACACAGCCAGCACTGTCAGTGCTCCCCCACACAGCCAGCACTGCCAGTGCTCCCCCACACAGCCAGAACTGTCAGTGATCCCCCCACACAACCAGCACTGTCAGTGCTCCCCCAACCCAGCCAGCACTGTCAGTGCTCCCCCCACACAGCCAGCACTGCCAGTGCTCCCCCTACACAGCCAGCACTGTCAGTGCTCCCCTCACACAGCCAGCACTGTCAGTGCTCCCCCACAGAGCAGGCACTGTTAGTCCTCCACCCACACAGCTAGCACTGTCAGTGCTCCCACCACACAGCCAGCACTGTCAGAGCTCCACCACACAGCCAGCACTGTCCGTGCTCTACCACCACAAATCCAGCACTGTCAGTGCTCCCCCCACACAGCCAGCACTGTCAGTGCTCCCCTCACACAGCCAGCACTGCCCGTGCTCCCCCACACAGCCAGCACTGTCAGTGCTCCCCCCACACAGCCAGCACTGTCAGTGCTCCCCACAGAGCCAGCACTGTCAGTCCTCCCCCCACACAGCCAGCACTGTTAGTGCTCCCACCACACAGCCAGCACTGTCAGTGCTCCCCACACAGCCAGCACTGTCAGTGCTCCCCCCACACAGCCAGCACTGCCAGCGCTCCCACCACACAGCCAGCACTGCCCGTGCTCCCACCACACAGCCAGCACTGTCAGTACTCCCACCACACAGCCAGCACTGTCAGTGCTCCCCCACACAGCCAGCACTGTCAGTGCTCCCCCACACAGCCAGCCCTTTCAGTGATCCCCCCACACAGCCAGCACTGTCAGTGCTCACCCCACACAGCCAGCACTGTCAGTGCTCCCCCCACACAGCCAGCACTGTCAGTGCTCCCCCCACACATCCAGCACTGTCAGTGCTCACCCCACACAGCCAGCACTGTCAGTGCTCCCCCCACACATCCAGCACTGTCTGTGCTCCCCCAAACAGCCAGCACTGTCAGTGCTCCCCGCACGCAGCCAGCACTGTCAGTGCTCCCCCCACAGCCAGCACTGTCAGTGCTCCCCCCACACAGCCAGCACTGTCAGTGCTCCCACCACACAGCCAGCACTGTCAGTGCTCACCCCACACAGCCAGCACTGTCAGTGCTTCCCCCACACAGCCAGCACTGTCAGTGCTCCCCCACACAGCCAGCACTGTCAGTGCTCCCACCACACAACCAGCACTGTCAGTGCTCCCCCACAAAGCCTGCACTGTCAGTTCTCCCACCACACAGCCAGCACTGTCAGTGCTCCCCCCACACAGCCAGCACAGTCAGTGCTCCCCCACACAGCCAGCACTGTCAGTGCTCCCCCACAGAGCCAGCACTGACAGTGCTCCCCACACAGCCAGCACTGTCAGTGCTCCCCCACACAGCCAGCACTGTCAGTGCTCCCCCACAGAGCCAGCACTGTCAGTGTTCCCACCACACAGCCAGTACTGTCAGTGCTCCCCCACACAGCCACCACTGTCAGTGCGCCCACCACACAGCCAGCACTGTCAGTGCTCCCACCACACAGCCAGCACTGTCAGCGCTCCCCCACACAGCCAGCACTGTCAGTGCTCCCACCACACAGCCAGCACTGTCAGTGCTCCCACCACACAGCCAGCGCTGTCAGCGCTCCCCCACACAGCCAGCACTGTCAGTGTTCCCCACGCCCCAGACCCAGCTCCTGATTGGCTGAGAGGCTGTCAGTCAGCGCCAGGAGATACTGATAGGCTGAGAGACTGTCAGTCAGCGGCTGGAGCTCCTGATTGGCTGAGGGGCTTTCAGTCAGTTTTATTTTCTCATTAATTTAATAATTGATGCAACCGGATATTTCACCGCGATCTTGATCTGCTCCCTGAACCTGGACTGAGTCACCACATAAATAAATGTGCTCCCACCGCACAGCCAGCACTGTCAGTGCTCCCCACACAGCCAGCACTGTCAGTGCTCCCCCCACACAGCCAGCACTGCCAGTGCTCCCACCACACAGCCAGCACTGCCCGTGCTCCCACCACACAGCCAGCACTGTCAGTGCTCCCACCACACAGCCAGCACTGTCAGTGCTCCCCCCACACAGCCAGCACTGTCAGTGCTCCCCCACACAGCCAGCCCTTTCAGTGATCCCCCCACACAGCCAGCAATGTCAGTGTTCACCCCACACAGCCAGCACTGTCAGTGCTCCCCCCACACAGCCAGCACTGTCAGTGCTCACCCCACACAGCCAGCACTGTCAGTGCTCCCCCCACACATCCAGCACTGTCAGTGCTCCCCCAAACAGCCAGCACTGTCAGTGCTCCCCGCACGCAGCCAGCACTGTCAGTGCTCCCCCGACAGCCAGCACTGTCAGTGCTCCCCCACACAGCCAGCACTGTCAGTGATCCCACCACACAGCCAGCACTGTCAGTGCTCCCCACACAGCCAGCAGTGTCAGTGCTCCCCCCACACAGCCAGCACTGCCAGTGCTCCCACCACACAGCCAGCACTGCCCGTGCTCCCACCACACAGCCAGCACTGTCAGTGCTCCCACCACACAGCCAGCACTGTCAGTGCTCCCCCCACACAGCCAGCACTGTCAGTGCTCCCCCACACAGCCAGCCCTTTCAGTGATCCCCCCACACAGCCAGCACTGTCAGTGCTCACCCCACACAGCCAGCACTGTCAGTGCTCCCCCCACACAGCCAGCACTGTCAGTGCTCACCCCACACAGCCAGCACTGTCAGTGCTCCCCCACAGAGCCAGCACTGTCAGTGTTCCCACCACACAGCCAGTACTGTCAGTGCTCCCCCACACAGCCACCACTGTCAGTGCTCCCACCACACAGCCAGCACTGTCAGTGCTCCCACCACACAGCCAGCACTGTCAGCGCTCCCCCACACAGCCAGCACTGTCAGTGCTCCCACCACACAGCCAGCACTGTCAGTGCTCCCACCACACAGCCAGCGCTGTCAGCGCTCCCCCACACAGCCAGCACTGTCAGTGTTCCCCACGCCCCAGACCCAGCTCCTGATTGGCTGAGAGGCTGTCAGTCAGCGCCAGGAGATACTGATAGGCTGAGAGACTGTCAGTCAGCGGCTGGAGCTCCTGATTGGCTGAGGGGCTTTCAGTCAGTTTTATTTTCTCATTAATTTAATAATTGATGCAACCGGATATTTCACCGCGATCTTGATCTGCTCCCTGAACCTGGACTGAGTCACCACATAAATAAATGTGCTCCCACCGCACAGCCAGCACTGTCAGTGCTCCCCACACAGCCAGCACTGTCAGTGCTCCCCCCACACAGCCAGCACTGCCAGTGCTCCCACCACACAGCCAGCACTGTCAGTGCTCCCCCCACACAGCCAGCACTGTCAGTGCTCCCCCACACAGCCAGCCCTTTCAGTGATCCCCCCACACAGCCAGCACTGTCAGTGCTCACCCCACACAGCCAGCACTGTCAGTGCTCCCCCACACAGCCAGCACTGTCAGTGCTCACCCCACACAGCCAGCACTGTCAGTGCTCCCCCCACACATCCAGCACTGTCAGTGCTCCCCCAAACAGCCAGCACTGTCAGTGCTCCCCGCACGCAGCCAGCACTGTCAGTGCTCCCCCGACAGCAAGCACTGTCAGTGCTCCCCCACACAGCCAGCACTGTCAGTGCTCCCACCACACAGCCAGCACTGTCAGTGCTCACCCCACACAGCCAGCACTGTCAGTGCTCCCCCCACACAGCCAGCACTGTCAGTGCTCCCCCACACAGCCAGCACTGTCAGTGCTCCCACCACACAACCAGCACTGTCAGTGCTCCCCCACACAGCCTGCACTGTCAGTTCTCCCACCACACAGCCAGCACTGTCAGTGCTCCCCCCACACAGCCAGCACAGTCAGTGCTCCCCCACACAGCCAGCACTGTCAGTGCTCCCCCACAGAGCCAGCACTGTCAGTGCTCCCCACACAGCCAGCACTGTCAGTGCTCCCCCACACAGCCAGCGCTGTCAGTGCTCCCCCACAGAGCCAGCACTGTCAGTGTTCCCACCACACAGCCAGTTCTGTCAGTGCTCCCCCACACAGCCACCACTGTCAGTGCTCCCACCACACAGCCAGCACTGTCAGTGCTCCCACCACACAGCCAGCACTGTCAGCGCTCCCCCACACAGCCAGCACTGTCAGTGCTCCCACCACACAGCCAGCACTGTCAGTGCTCCCACCACACAGCCAGCACTGTCAGCGCTCCCCCACACAGCCAGCACTGTCAGTGTTCCCCACGCCCCAGACCCAGCTCCTGATTGGCTGAGAGGCTGTCAGTCAGCGCCAGGAGATACTGATAGGCTGAGAGACTGTCGGTCAGCGGCTGGAGCTCCTGATTGGCTGAGAGACTGTCAGTCAGCGGTTGGAACTCCTGATTGGCTGAGGGGCTTTCAGTCAGTTTTATTTTCTCATTAATTTAATAATTGATGCAACCGGATATTTCACCGCGATCTTGATCTGCTCCCTGAACCTGGACTGAGTCACCACATAAATAAATGTGCTCCCACCGCACAGCCAGCACTGTCAGTGCTCCCCACACAGCCAGCACTGTCAGTGCTCCCCCACACAGCCAGCACTGCCAGTGCTCCCACCACACAGCCAGCACTGCCCGTGCTCCCACCACACAGCCAGCACTGTCAGTGCTCCCACCACACAGCCAGCACTGTCAGTGCTCCCCCCACACAGCCAGCACTGTCAGTGCTCCCCCACACAGCCAGCCCTTCCTGTGATCCCCCCACAAAGCCAGCACTGTCAGTGCTCCCCCCACACAGCCAGCACTGTCAGTGCTCACCCCACACAGCCAGCACTGTCAGTGCTCCCAACACACAGCCAGCACTGTCAGTGCTCCCCCCACACAGCCAGCACTGCCAGTGCTCCCACCACACAGCCAGCACTGCCAGTGCTCCCATCACACAGCAAGCACTGCCAGTGCTCCACCCACACAGCCAGCACTGTCAGTGCTCCGAACACACAGCCAGCACTGTCAGTGCTCCCAGCACACAGCCAGCACTGTCAGTGCTCCCAACACACAGCCAGCACTGTCAGTGCTCCCACCCCACAGCCAGCACTGTCAGTGCTCACCCCACAGAGCCAGCACTGTGAGTGCTCCCCACACAGCCAGCACTCTCAGTGCTCCCCGCACACAGCCAGCACTGTCAGTGCTCCCCCCACAGCTAGCACTGTCAGTGCTCCCCCCACACAGCCAGCAATGTCAGTGCTCCCACCACACAGCCAGCACTGTCAGTGCTCACCCCACACAGCCAGCACTGTCAGTGCTCCCCATACAGCCAGCACTGTCAGTGCTCCCCCCACACAGCCAGCACTGTCAGTGCTCCCACGACACAACCAGCACTGTCTGTGCTCCCCCGCACAGCCAGCACTGTCAGTGCTCCCCCACACAGCCAACACTGTCAGTGATCCCCCCACACAGCCAGCACTGTCAGTGCTCCCCCACACAGCCTGCACTGTCAGTTCTCCCACCACACAGCCAGCACTGTCAGTGCTCCCCCCACACACCCAGCACTGTCAGTGCTCCCCCCACACAGCCAGCACTGTCAGTGCTCCCACCGCAGAGCCAGCACTGTCTGTGCTCCCCCCACACAGCCAGCACTGCCAGTGCTCCCACCACACAGCCAGCACTGCCCGTGCTCCCACCACACAGCCAGCACTGTCAGTGCTCCCACCACACAGCCAGCACTGTCAGTGCTCCCCCCACACAGCCAGCACTGTCAGTGCTCCCCCACACAGCCAGCAGTTTCAGTGATCCCCCCACACAGCCAGCATTGTCAGTGCTCACCCCACACAGACAGCACTGTCAGTGCTCCCCCACACAGCCAGCACTGTCAGTGCTCACCCCAGACAGCCAGCACTGTCAGTGCTCCCCCACACAGCCAGCACTGTCAGTGCTCCCCCACACAGCCAGCACTGTCAGTGCTCCCCGCACACAGCCAGCACTGTCAGTGCTCCCCCACAGAGCCAGCACTGTCAGTCCTCCCCCCACACAGCCAGCACTGTTAGTGCTCCCAGCACACAGCCAGCACTGTCAGTGCTCCCCACACAGCCAGCACTGTCAGTGCTCCCCCCACACAGCCAGCACTGCCAGTGCTCCCACCACACAGCCAGCACTGCCCGTGCTCCCACCACACAGCCAGCACTGTCAGTGCTCCCACCACACAGCCAGCACTGTCAGTGCTCCCCCACACAGCCAGCACTGTCAGTGCTCCCCACACAGCCAGCCCTTTCAGTGATCCCCCCACACAGCCAGCACTGTCAGTGCTCACCCCACACAGCCAGCACTGTCAGTGCTCTCCCCACACAGCCAGCACTGTCAGTGCTCCCACGACACAACCAGCACTGTCTGTGCTCCCCCGCACAGCCAGCACTGTCAGTGCTCCCCCACACAGCCAACACTGTCAGTGATCCCCCCACACAGCCAGCACTGTCAGTGCTCCCCCACACAGCCTGCACTGTCAGTTCTCCCACCACACAGCCAGCACTGTCAGTGCTCCCCCCACACACCCAGCACTGTCAGTGCTCCCCCCACACAGCCAGCACTGTCAGTGCTCCCACCGCAGAGCCAGCACTGTCTGTGCTCCCCCCACACAGCCAGCACTGCCAGTGCTCCCACCACACAGCCAGCACTGCCCGTGCTCCCACCACACAGCCAGCACTGTCAGTGCTCCCACCACACAGCCAGCACTGTCAGTGCTCCCCCCACACAGCCAGCACTGTCAGTGCTCCCCCACACAGCCAGCAGTTTCAGTGATCCCCCCACACAGCCAGCACTGTCAGTGCTCACCCCACACAGACAGCACTGTCAGTGCTCCCCCACACAGCCAGCACTGTCAGTGCTCACCCCAGACAGCCAGCACTGTCAGTGCTCCCCCACACAGCCAGCACTGTCAGTGCTCCCCCACAGAGCCAGCACTGTCAGTCCTCCCCCCACACAGCCAGCACTGTTAGTGCTCCCAGCACACAGCCAGCACTGTCAGTGCTCCCCCACAGAGCCAGCACTGTCAGTCCTCCCCCCACACAGCCAGCACTGTTAGTGCTCCCAGCACACAGCCAGCACTGTCAGTGCTCCCCACACAGCCAGCACTGTCAGTGCTCCCCCCACACAGCCAGCACTGCCAGTGCTCCCACCACACAGCCAGCACTGCCCGTGCTCCCACCACACAGCCAGCACTGTCAGTGCTCCCACCACACAGCCAGCACTGTCAGTGCTCCCCCACACAGCCAGCACTGTCAGTGCTCCCCACACAGCCAGCCCTTTCAGTGATCCCCCCACACAGCCAGCACTGTCAGTGCTCACCCCACACAGCCAGCACTGTCAGTGCTCTCCCCACACAGCCAGCACTGTCAGTGCTCCCACGACACAACCAGCACTGTCTGTGCTCCCCCGCACAGCCAGCACTGTCAGTGCTCCCCCACACAGCCAACACTGTCAGTGATCCCCCCACACAGCCAGCACTGTCAGTGCTCCCCCACACAGCCTGCACTGTCAGTTCTCCCACCACACAGCCAGCACTGTCAGTGCTCCCCCCACACACCCAGCACTGTCAGTGCTCCCCCCACACAGCCAGCACTGTCAGTGCTCCCACCGCAGAGCCAGCACTGTCTGTGCTCCCCCCACACAGCCAGCACTGCCAGTGCTCCCACCACACAGCCAGCACTGCCCGTGCTCCCACCACACAGCCAGCACTGTCAGTGCTCCCACCACACAGCCAGCACTGTCAGTGCTCCCCCCACACAGCCAGCACTGTCAGTGCTCCCCCACACAGCCAGCAGTTTCAGTGATCCCCCCACACAGCCAGCACTGTCAGTGCTCACCCCACACAGACAGCACTGTCAGTGCTCCCCCACACAGCCAGCACTGTCAGTGCTCACCCCAGACAGCCAGCACTGTCAGTGCTCCCCCACACAGCCAGCACTGTCAGTGCTCCCCCACACAGCCAGCACTGTCAGTGCTCCCCGCACACAGCCAGCACTGTCAGTGCTCCCCCCACAGCCAGCACTGTCAGTGCTCCCCCCACACAGCCAGCACTGCCAGTGCTCCCCCTACACAGCCAGCACTGTCAGTGCTCCCCTCACACAGCCAGCACTGTCAGTGCTCCCCCACAGAGCAGGCACTGTCAGTCCTCCACCCACATAGCTAGCACTGTCAGGGCTCCCACCACACAGCCAGAACTGTCAGAACTCCACCACACAGCCAGCACTGTCCGTGCTCCCACCACAAATCCAGCACTGTCAGTGCCCACCCCACACAGCCAGCACTGTCAGTGCTCCCCTCACACAGCCAGCACTGCCCGTGCTCCCCCACACAGCCAGCACTGTCAGTGCTCCCCCCACACAGCCAGCACTGTCAGTGCTCCCCCACAGAGCCAGCACTGTCAGTCCTCCCCCCACACAGCCAGCACTGTTAGTGCTCCCAGCACACAGCCAGCACTGTCAGTGCTCCCCACACAGCCAGCACTGTCAGTGCTCCCCCCACACAGCCAGCACTGCCAGTGCTCCCACCACACAGCCAGCACTGCCCGTGCTCCCACCACACAGCCAGCACTGTCAGTGCTCCCACCACACAGCCAGCACTGTCAGTGCTCCCCCACACAGCCAGCACTGTCAGTGCTCCCCACACAGCCAGCCCTTTCAGTGATCCCCCCACACAGCCAGCACTGTCAGTGCTCACCCCACACAGCCAGCACTGTCAGTGCTCTCCCCACACAGCCAGCACTGTCAGTGCTCACCCCACACAGCCAGCACTGTCAGTGCTCCCCCCACACATCCAGCACTTTCAGTGCTCCCCCAAACAGCCAGCACTGTCAGTGCTCCCCGCACGCAGCCAGCACTGTCAGTGCTCCCCCCACAGCCAGCACTGTCAGTGCTCCCCCCACACAGCCAGCACTGTCAGTGCTCCCACCACACAGCCAGCACTGTCAGTGCTCACCCCACACAGCCAGCACTGTCAGTGCTCCCCCCACACAGCCAGCACTGTCAGTGCTCCCCCACACAGCCAGCACTGTCAGTGCTCCCACCACACAACCAGCACTGTCAGTGCTCCCCACACAGCCTGCACTGTCAGTTCTCCCACCACACAGCCAGCACTGTCAGTGCTCCCCACACAGCCAGCACAGTCAGTGCTCCCCCACACAGCCAGCACTGTCAGTGCTCCCCCACAGAGCCAGCACTGTCAGTGCTCCCCCACACAGCCAGCACTGTCAGTGCTCCCCCACAGAGCCAGCACTGTCAGTGCTCCCCACACAGCCAGCACTGTCAGTGCTCCCCCACACAGCCAGCACTGTCAGTGCTCCCCCACAGAGCCAGCACTGTCAGTGTTCCCACCTCACAGCCAGCACTGTCAGTGCTCCCACCACACAGCCAGCACTGTCAGTGCTCCCACCACACAGCCAGCACTGTCAGCGCTCCCCCACACAGCCAGCACTGTCAGTGTTCCCCACGCCCCAGACCCAGCTCCTGATTGGCTGAGAGGCTGTCAGTCAGCGCCAGGAGATACTGATAGGCTGAGAGACTGTCAGTCAGCGGCTGGAGCTCCTGATTGGCTGAGAGACTGTCAGTCAGCGGTTGGAACTCCTGATTGGCTGAGGGGCTTTCAGTCAGTTTTATTTTCTCATTAATTTAATAATTGATGCAACCGGATATCTCACCGCGATCTTGATCTGCTCCCTGAACCTGGACTGAGTCACCACATAAATAAATGTGCTCCCACCGCACAGCCAGCACTGTCAGTGCTCCCCACACAGCCAGCACTGTCAGTGCTCCCCCACACAGCCAGCACTGCCAGTGCTCCCACCACACAGCCAGCACTGCCCGTGCTCCCACCACACAGCCAGCACTGTCAGTGCTCCCACCACACAGCCAGCACTGTCAGTGCTCCCCCCACACAGCCAGCACTGTCAGTGCTCCCCCAAACAGCCAGCCCTTCCTGTGATCCCCCCACAAAGCCAGCACTGTCAGAGCTCCCCCCACACAGCCAGCACTGTCAGTGCTCACCCCACACAGCCAGCACTGTCAGTGCTCCCAACACACAGCCAGCACTGTCAGTGCTCCCCCCACACAGCCAGCACTGCCAGTGCTCCCACCACACAGCCAGCACTGCCAGTGCTCCCATCACACAGCAAGCACTGCCAGTGCTCCACCCACACAGCCAGCACTGTCAGTGCTCCGAACACACAGCCAGCACTGTCAGTGCTCCCAGCACACAGCCAGCACTGTCAGTGCTCCCACCACACAGCCAGCACTGTCAGTGCTCCCACCCCACAGCCAGCACTGTCAGTGCTCACCCCACAGAGCCAGCACTGTGAGTGCTCCCCACACAGCCAGCACTGTCAGTGCTCCCCGCACACAGCCAACCCTGTCAGTGCTCCCCCACAGCTAGCACTGTCAGTGCTCCCCCCACACAGCCAGCACTGTCAGTGCTCCCACCACACAGCCAGCACTGTCAGTGCTCCCCCACACAGCCAGCACTGTCAGTGCTCACCCCAGACAGCCAGCACTGTCAGTGCTCCCCCACACAGCCAGCACTGTCAGTGCTCCCCCACACAGCCAGCACTGTCAGTGCTCCCCGCACACAGCCAGCACTGTCAGTGCTCCCCCCACAGCCAGCACTGTCAGTGCTCCCCCCACACAGCCAGCACTGCCAGTGCTCCCCCTACACAGCCAGCACTGTCAGTGCTCCCCTCACACAGCCAGCACTGTCAGTGCTCCCCCACAGAGCAGGCACTGTCAGTCCTCCACCCACATAGCTAGCACTGTCAGGGCTCCCACCACACAGCCAGCACTGTCAGAGCTCCACCACACAGCCAGCACTGTCCGTGCTCCCACCACAAATCCAGCACTGTCAGTGCCCACCCCACACAGCCAGCACTGTCAGTGCTCCCCTCACACAGCCAGCACTGCCCGTGCTCCCCCACACAGCCAGCACTGTCAGTGCTCCCCCCACACAGCCAGCACTGTCAGTGCTCCCCCACAGAGCCAGCACTGTCAGTCCTCCCCCCACACAGCCAGCACTGTTAGTGCTCCCAGCACACAGCCAGCACTGTCAGTGCTCCCCACACAGCCAGCACTGTCAGTGCTCCCCCCACACAGCCAGCACTGCCAGTGCTCCCACCACACAGCCAGCACTGTCAGTGCTCCCACCACACAGCCAGCACTGTCAGTGCTCCCCCACACAGCCAGCACTGTCAGTGCTCCCCACACAGCCAGCCCTTTCAGTGATCCCCCCACACAGCCAGCACTGTCAGTGCTCACCCCACACAGCCAGCACTGTCAGTGCTCTCCCCACACAGCCAGCACTGTCAGTGCTCACCCCACACAGCCAGCACTGTCAGTGCTCCCCCCACACATCCAGCACTGTCAGTGCTCCCCCAAACAGCCAGCACTGTCAGTGCTCCCCGCACGCAGCCAGCACTGTCAGTGCTCCCCCCACAGCCAGCACTGTCAGTGCTCCCCCCACACAGCCAGCACTGTCAGTGCTCCCACCACACAGCCAGCACTGTCAGTGGTCACCCCACACAGCCAGCACTGTCAGTGCTCCCCCCACACAGCCAGCACTGTCAGTGCTCCCCCACACAGCCAGCACTGTCAGTGCTCCCACCACACAACCAGCACTGTCAGTGCTCCCCACACAGCCTGCACTGTCAGTTCTCCCACCACACAGCCAGCACTGTCAGTGCTCCCCCACACAGCCAGCACAGTCAGTGCTCCCCCACACAGCCAGCACTGTCAGTGCTCCCCCACAGAGCCAGCACTGTCAGTGCTCCCCCACACAGCCAGCACTGTCAGCTCTCCCCCACAGAGCCAGCACTGTCAGTGCTCCCCACACAGCCAGCACTGTCAGTGCTCCCCCACAGAGCCAGCACTGTCAGTGTTCCCACCTCACAGCCAGCACTGTCAGTGCTCCCACCACACAGCCAGCACTGTCAGTGCTCCCACCACACAGCCAGCACTGTCAGCGCTCCCCCACACAGCCAGCACTGTCAGTGTTCCCCACGCCCCAGACCCAGCTCCTGATTGGCTGAGAGGCTGTCAGTCAGCGCCAGGAGATACTGATAGGCTGAGAGACTGTCAGTCAGCGGCTGGAGCTCCTGATTGGCTGAGAGACTGTCAGTCAGCGGTTGGAACTCCTGATTGGCTGAGGGGCTTTCAGTCAGTTTTATTTTCTCATTAATTTAATAATTGATGCAACCGGATAACTCACCGCGATCTTGATCTGCTCCATGAACCTGGACTGAGTCACCACATAAATAAATGTGCTCCCACCGCACAGCCAGCACTGTCAGTGCTCCCCCCACACAGCCAGCACTGTCAGTGCTCCCCCACACAGCCAGCCCTTCCTGTGATCCCCCCACAAAGCCAGCACTGTCAGAGCTCCCCCCACACAGCCAGCACTGTCAGTGCTCACCCCACACAGCCAGCACTGTCAGTGCTCCCAACACACAGCCAGCACTGTCAGTGCTCCCCCCACACAGCCAGCACTGCCAGTGCTCCCACCACACAGCCAGCACTGCCAGTGCTCCCATCACACAGCAAGCACTGCCAGTGCTCCACCCACACAGCCAGCACTGTCAGTGCTCCGAACTCACAGCCAGCACTGTCAGTGCTCCCAGCACACAGCCAGCACTGTCAGTGCTCCCACCACACAGCCAGCACTGTCAGTGCTCCCACCCCACAGCCAGCACTGTCAGTGCTCACCCCACAGAGCCAGCACTGTGAGTGCTCCCCACACAGCCAGCACTGTCAGTGCTCCCCGCACACAGCCAACCCTGTCAGTGCTCCCCCACAGCTAGCACTGTCAGTGCTCCCCCCACACAGCCAGCACTGTCAGTGCTCCCACCACACAGCCAGCACTGTCAGTGCTCACCCCACACAGCCAGCACTGTCAGTGCTCCCCATACAGCCAGCACTGTCAGTGCTCCCCCCACACAGCCAGCACTGTCAGTGCTCCGCCCACACAGCCAGCACTGTCAGTGCTCCCACGACACAACCAGCACTGTCTGTGCTCCCCCGCACAGCCAGCACTGTCAGTGCTCCCCCACACAGCCAACACTGTCAGTGATCCCCCCACACAGCCAGCACTGTCAGTGCTCCCCCACACAGCCTGCACTGTCAGTTCTCCCACCACACAGCCAGCACTGTCAGTGCTCCCCCACACAGCCTGCACTGTCAGTTCTCCCACCACACAGCCAGCACTGTCAGTGCTCCCCCCACACACCCAGCACTGTCAGTGCTCCCCCCACACAGCCAGCACTGTCAGTGCTCCCACCGCACAGCCAGAACTGTCTGTGCTCCCCCCACACAGCCAGCACTGCCAGTGCTCCCACCACATAGCCAGCACTGCCCGTGCTCCCACCACGCAGCGAGCACTGTCAGTGCTCCCACCACACAGCCAGCACTGTCAGTGCTCCCCCCACACAGCCAGCACTGTCAGTGCTCCCCCACACAGCCAGCCCTTTCAGTGATCCCCCCACACAGCCAGCACTGTCAGTGCTCACCCCACACAGCCAGCACTGTCAGTGCTCCCCCCACACAGCCAGCACTGTCAGTGCTCACCCCAGACAGCCAGCACTGTCAGTGCTCCCCCACACAGCCAGCACTGTCAGTGCTCCCCCACACAGCCAGCACTGTCAGTGCTCCCCGCACACAGCCAGCACTGTCAGTGCTCCCCCCACAGCCAGCACTGTCAGTGCTCCCCCCACACAGCCAGCACTGTCAGTGCTCCCACCACACAGCCAGCACTGTCAGTGCTCACCCCACACAGCCAGCACTGTCAGTGCAACCCCACACAGCCAGCACTGTCAGTGCTCCCCCACACAGCCAGCACTGTCAGTGCTCCCACCACACAGCCAGCACTGTCAGCGCTCCACCACACAGCCAGCACTGTCAGTGCTCCCCCCCACACAGCCAGCACTGCCAGTGCTCCCACCACACAGCCAGCACTGTCAGTGCTCCCACCACACAGCCAGCACTGTCAGCGCTCACACCACACAGCCAGCACTGCCAGTGCTCCCACCTCACAGCCAGCACTGTCAGTGCTCACCCCACACAGCCAGCACTGTGAGTGCTCCCCACACAGCCAGCACTGTCAGTGCTCCCCGCACACAGCCAGCAATGTCAGTGCTCCCCCCACAGCCAGCACTGTCAGTGCTCCCCCCACACAGCCAGCACTGTCAGTGCTCCCACCATACAGCCAGCACTGTCAGTGCTCACCCCACACAGCCAGCACTGTCAGTGCTCCCCCATACAGCCAGCACTGTCAGTGCTCCCCCCACACAGCCAGCACTGTCAGTGCTCCCCCCACACAGCCAGCACTCTCAGTGCTCCCAACACACAACCAGCACTGTCAGTGCTCCCCCGCACAGCCAGCCCTTCCAGTGATCCCCCCACAAAGCCAGCACTGTCAGTGCTCCCCCCACACAGCCAGCACTGTCAGTGCTCACCCCACACAGCCAGCACTGTCAGTGCTCCCAACACACAGCCAGCACTGTCAGTGCTCCCCCCACACAGCCAGCACTGCCACTGCTCCCACCACACAGCCAGCACTGCCAGTGCTCCCATCACACAGCAAGCACTGCCAGTGCTCCACCCACACAGCCAGCACTGTCAGTGCTCCGAACACACAGCCAGCACTGTCAGTGCTCCCACCACACAGCCAGCACTGTCAGTGCTCCCACCACACAGCCAGCACTGTCAGTGCTCCCACACCACAGCCAGCACTGTCAGTGCTCACCCCACAGAGCCAGCACTGTGAGTGCTCCCCACACAGCCAGCACTGTCAGTGCTCCCCGCACACAGCCAGCACTGTCAGTGCTCCCCCCACAGCCAGCACTGTCAGTGCTCCCCCCACACAGCCAGCACTGTCAGTGCTCCCACCACACAGCCAGCACTGTCAGTGCTCCCCCCACACAGCCAGCACTGTCAGTGCTCCCACCGCACAGCCAGAACTGTCTGTGCTCCCCCCACACAGCCAGCACTGCCAGTGCTCCCACCACATAGCCAGCACTGCCCGTGCTCCCACCACGCAGCGAGCACTGTCAGTGCTCCCACCACACAGCCAGCACTGTCAGTGCTCCCCCCACACAGCCAGCACTGTCAGTGCTCCCCCACACAGCCAGCCCTTTCAGTGATCCCCCCACACAGCCAGCACTGTCAGTGCTCACCCCACACAGCCAGCACTGTCAGTGCTCCCCCCACACAGCCAGCACTGTCAGTGCTCACCCCAGACAGCCAGCACTGTCAGTGCTCCCCCACACAGCCAGCACTGTCAGTGCTCCCCCACACAGCCAGCACTGTCAGTGCTCCCCGCACACAGCCAGCACTGTCAGTGCTCCCCCCACAGCCAGCACTGTCAGTGCTCCCCCACACAGCCAGCACTGTCAGTGCTCCCACCACACAGCCAGCACTGTCAGTGCTCACCCCACACAGCCAGCACTGTCAGTGCTCCCCCACACAGCCAGCACTGTCAGTGCTCCCCCACACAGCCAGCACTGTCAGTGCTCCCACCACACAGCCAGCACTGTCAGCGCTCCACCACACAGCCAGCACTGTCAGTGCTCCCCCCCACACAGCCAGCACTGCCAGTGCTCCCACCACACAGCCAGCACTGTCAGTGCTCCCACCTCACAGCCAGCACTGTCAGTGCTCACCGCACACAGCCAGCACTGTGAGTGCTCCCCACACAGCCAGCACTGTCAGTGCTCCCCGCACACAGCCAGCAATGTCAGTGCTCCCCCCACAGCCAGCACTGTCAGTGCTCCCCCCACACAGCCAGCACTGTCAGTGCTCCCACCATACAGCCAGCACTGTCAGTGCTCACCCCACACAGCCAGCACTGTCAGTGCTCCCCCATACAGCCAGCACTGTCAGTGCTCCCCCCACACAGCCAGCACTGTCAGTGCTCCCCCCACACAGCCAGCACTCTCAGTGCTCCCAACACACAACCAGCACTGTCAGTGCTCCCCCGCACAGCCAGCCCTTCCAGTGATCCCCCCACAAAGCCAGCACTGTCAGTGCTACCCCCACACAGCCAGCACTGTCAGTGCTCACCCCACACAGCCAGCACTGTCAGTGCTCCCAACACACAGCCAGCACTGTCAGTGCTCCCCCCACACAGCCAGCACTGCCACTGCTCCCACCACACAGCCAGCACTGCCAGTGCTCCCATCACACAGCAAGCACTGCCAGTGCTCCACCCACACAGCCAGCACTGTCAGTGCTCCGAACACACAGCCAGCACTGTCAGTGCTCCCACCACACAGCCAGCACTGTCAGTGCTCCCACCACACAGCCAGCACTGTCAGTGCTCCCACACCACAGCCAGCACTGTCAGTGCTCACCCCACAGAGCCAGCACTGTGAGTGCTCCCCACACAGCCAGCACTGTCAGTGCTCCCCGCACACAGCCAGCACTGTCAGTGCTCCCCCCACAGCCAGCACTGTCTGTGCTCCCCCCACACAGCCAGCACTGTCAGTGCTCCCACCACACAGCCAGCACTGTCAGTGCTCACCCCACACAGCCAGCACTGTCAGTGCTCCCCATACAGCCAGCACTGTCAGTGCTCCCCCCACACAGCCAGCACTGTCAGTGCTCCCCCCACACAGCCAGCACTGTCAGTGCTCCCACGACACAACCAGCACTGTCTGTGCTCCCCCGCACAGCCAGCACTGTCAGTGCTCCCCCACACAGCCAACACTGTCAGTGATCCACCCACACAGCCAGCACTGTCAGTGCTCCCCCACACAGCCTGCACTGTCAGTTCTCCCACCACACAGCCAGCACTGTCAGTGCTCCCCCACACAGCCTGCACTGTCAGTTCTCCCACCACACAGCCAGCACTGTCAGTGCTCCCCCCACACACCCAGCACTGTCAGTGCTCCACCCACACAGCCAGCACTGTCAGTGCTCCCACCGCACAGCCAGTACTGTCTGTGCTCCCCCCACACAGCCAGCACTGCCAGTGCTCCCACCACACAGCCAGCACTGCCCGTGCTCCCACCACAAAGCCAGCACTGTCAGTGCTCCCACCACGCAGCCAGCACTGTCAGTACTCCCCCCACACAGCCAGCACTGTCAGTGCTCCCCCACACAGCCAGCCCTTTCAGTGATCCCCCCACACAGCCAGCACTGTCAGTGCTCAACCCACACAGCCAGCACTGTCAGTGCTCCCCCCACACAGCCAGCACTGTCAGTGCTCACCCCAGACAGCCAGCACTGTCAGTGCTCCCCCACACAGCCAGCACTGTCAGTGCTCCCCCACACAGCCAGCACTGTCAGTGCTCCCCGCACACAGCCAGCACTGTCAGTGCTCCCCCCACAGCCAGCACTGTCAGTGCTCCCCCCACACAGCCAGCACTGTCATTGCTCCCACCACACAGCCAGCACTGTCAGTGCTCACCCCACACAGCCAGCACTGTCATTGCTCCCCCCACACAGCCAGCACTGTCAATGCTCCCCCACACAGCCAGCACTGTCAGTGCTCCCACCACACAGCCAGCACTGTCAGCGCTCCACCACACAGCCAGCACTGTCAGTGCTCCCCCCCACACAGCCAGCACTGCCAGTGCTCCCACCACACAGCCAGCACTGTCAGTGCTCCCACCACACAGCCAGCACTGTCAGCTCACACCACACAGCCAGCACTGCCAGTGCTCCCACCTCACAGCCAGCACTGTCAGTGCTCCCACCACACAGCCAGCACTGTCAGTGCTCCCCCACACAGTCAGCACTGTCAGTGCTCCCCCCACACAGCCAGCACTGGCAGTGCTCCCACCGCACAGCCAGCACTGTCAGTGCTCCCACCACACAGCCAGCACTGTCAGTGCTCCCCACACAGCCAACACTGTCAGTGCGCCCCACACAGCCAGCACTGTCAGTGCTCCCACCACACAGCCAGCAATGTCAGTGCTCCCCCACACAGCCAGCACTGTCAGTGCTCCCCCACACAGCCATCACTGTCAGTGCTCCCACCACACAGCCAGCACTGTCAGTGCTCCCCCACACAGCCAGCACTGTCAGTGCTCCCTCACACAGCCAGCACTGTCAGTGCTCCCACCACACAGCCAGCACTGTCAGTGTTCCCCACGCCCCAGACCCAGCTCCTGATTGGCTGAGAGGCTGTCAGTCGGCGGCTGGAGCTCCTGATTGGCTGAGAGACTGTCAGTCAGCGGCTAGAGCTCCTGATTGGCTGAGATGGTTTCAGTCAGCGGCTGGAGCTCCTGATTGGCTGAGTGGCTGTTCGTAGCGGCTGGAGCTCCTGATTGGCAGAGAGGCTGTCAGTCAGCGGCTGGAGCTCCTGATTGGCTGAGAGGCTGTCAGTCAGCGGCTGGAGCTCCTGATTGGCTGAGAGGCTGTCAGTCAGCGGCTAGAGCTCCTGATTGGCTGAGAGGCTGTCAGTCAGCGGTTGGGGCTCCTGATTGGCTGAGAGGCTGTCAGTCAGCGGCTGGAGCTCCTGATTGGCTGAGAGGCTGTCAGTCAGCGGTTGGGGCTCCTGATTGGCTGAGAGACTGTCAGTCAGCGGCTGGAGCTCCTGATTGGCTGAGAGGCTGTCAGTCAGCGGCTGGAGCTCCTGATTGGCTGAGAGGCTGTCAGTCAGCGGTTGGGGCTCCTGATTGGCTGAGAGACTGTCAGTCAGCGGCTGGAGCTCCTGATTGGCTGAGAGACTGTCAGTCAGCGGCTAGAGCTCCTGATTGGCTGAGATGGTTTCAGATAGCGGCTGGAGCTCCTGATTGGCTGAGTGGCTGTCAGTCAGCGGCTGGAGCTCCTGATTGGCTGAGAGGCTGTCAGTCAGCGGCTGGAGCTCCTGATTGGCTGAGAGGCTGTCAGTCAGCGGTTGGGGCTCCTGATTGGCTGAGAGACTGTCAGTCAGCGGTTGGGGCTCCTGATTGGCTGAGAGACTGTCAGTCAGCGGCTGGAGCTCCTGATTGGCTGAGAGACTGTCAGTCAGCGGCTGGAGCTCCTGATTGGCTGAGAGACTGTCAGTCAGCGGCTGGATCTCCTGATTGGCTGAGAGGCTGTCAGTCAGCGGCTGGAGCTCCTGATTGGCTGAGAGGCTGTCAGTCAGCGGCTGGAGCTCCTGATTGGCTGAGGGGTTTTCAGTCCGTTTTATTTTCTCATTAATTTAATAATTGATGTAACCGGATATTTCACCGCGACCTTGATCTGCTCCCTGAACCTGGACTGAGTCACCACATAAATAAATGTGTTTGTGCAGCAATTTAAATCCATCAGCATAAATCCGACTATTTTTAAAGTATATTGAGGCTCGGTGAGGTAATATAATCCTCCCACATAGATATAGAAAAATTTAATAACAGACACGGTCCAGAGGAGGATGAACGTTCCGGAGATGCTGAAGAGTAAAATCATTGACTTCCTTCTGCTCTCCATCTCTGGGTCGCTGCGATTGTCTCCCTGACTCTGGGCCCTCAGTGCCTTCCGGACCCGACTGCTGAGTAAAATGTGTCTGACTGTCAGAGCGTTGGTCAACAGGATTGAGAAGAACGGCACCAATGGGGTTACAACCTGATCAAACCAGAGATACCCACCCCATCCCGGGTCAGTGTAAACGCTGCTCTTTGTGACGCAGTCCCACTGGACATTGTCGATTATCCTCCCATGTTCCAATGTAAAGTACCAGGGGATGTTTTTCACACAGAGCAGGAGGCCGCTTGTGGACAGAACCACAGCCGCAGTTTTCCCGGTGCAATATTTACTTTTCAGTTTCTGGCAGCGAATGGCCACAAATCGATCAAAGGAGAAAGTGAGGGTGAACCAGACAGAACAGTCCCTGGCTGCAGCCTGCAGGACAGCTTTAACACGACACACAGGGGTGAGGTCCAGGAAATTCCAGGGGAAATAATAAACATTGACCCTGTTCAGTATGGGACGAGTGATAATAAACAGCAGATCCGCCGTTGCCATGGCCACCAGGTAGCGAGTGGTGCAGGTAGAGAGGCCACACTTCCCCCGACACAGAATCGCAATTCCCAGTATATTAACTGTCAGAGAGAGAAAGGAGAGACGCGGGAAATTACTGGGTAATGAATCTCCCTGTCTGAACCAGGACACAATTGCAGCATCAATATAATGGACAGTGGGTGGGTGGGGGTGTGGGGAGAGGAGTGGGCACAGAGATTAACATTGCAGAGAGGGGAGTAGGAAATGTAACTCCAGTGTTAAAGGTGGGGAATGGGGGGGAAAGTGTGAATTGCAGCCCTGTCAGTTTGATGGCAGTGGGAGGAAAATGTTTATAATTCAGAGACCTTTGGGAGAGGTTACATTTCTCATTTAGTCTGATTTACAGGATTCACTCAGGCCGGCCAGGTTTCCCAAACCGGATACAAACATACCCGAGATTGTCATCCCAGCTCAATTATTGGACCACACCCCGGATTGGACCGTTCCCTGGACTGGATTTCTGATGGGGTTGGACCCCACTCCTTGTTTATTTGAATATTCCACGATCAATGGAAAAAAATAAAACAAACGCGGGACCTTCCCACTTCATAACCATGGGAGGAATAGAAATATAGAATGTACAGTGCAAAAGGAGGCCATTCGGCCCATCGAGTCTGCACCGGCCCTTGGAAAGAGAAAACCAGTTCAGCCCACCCCACCCCCATAACCCAGTGACCCCATCAAAATCGTTTGGAAACTAAACACAATTTATCTTGGCCAATCCACCTAACCCGCACATCTTTGGACTGTGGTAGGAAACCGGAGCACCCGGAGGGAACCCACGCAGACACGGGTGAGAAAGTGCAGACTCCACACAGACAGTGACCCAAGCCGGGAATCGAACCTGGGACCCTGGAGCTGTGAATCAACTGTGCCAACCAGTGTGCTACCGTGCAGCCCAGCCTGTCCAGAATAGAGTCTGTCCAGCCTCCAGAACATCCCGAGGGATCATCCCTCCCAGGTTTAGTCATTCGTAAAGCACCCGCTCCCGGGAATCCCCCATTGCCATGTCTCGAACATCCCAACATCACTGTTCCCAGGAATCCATCCTCTCCCTGTTTGGAAAGAATCCCTGCCAAGCTTTTCTCAGGAATATTCCCGCTCCGGCATTGGACATTCCCCAGGGTTCACTTGGCCGGAATAGACTCTCTCCAGATTCGGACTCATTGCATTCAACAAAAAAGTAGGAACATTCCAAAACAAGAGCGTTAAGATGGAGGAGAAAGTTCCAAGAATAAAGTTGTTTAAATTAAAGTTACGTCCTGCGGGACCTAACATCCTAATTGGACGATGAGATGTTGCTCCTCCAGCTTGCGTTGGGCTTCACTGCATTCTGGCAGCAGGCCAAGGACAGACATGTGGGCCTGAGAGCAAGGTGCTGAGTTAACATGGCCACAATAGGAAGGCTGGGGTCATGCTGTGGGCTGAGTGAAGGTGTTCCGCAAAGCAGTCTCCCAGTCTGCGTTTAGTCCCCCACAATGTCGAGGAGGCGGTATTGGCAGCAGCGAATACAGGAGAACAAACTGAAGGCACAGAAGTGAAACGCTGCTTCCCCAGAAAGGAGAGTTTGCTGCTGAGAACCGGGACACGGGAGGAGGTAAAGGGACAGTTGTTGCACCGTCTGTGATTGCAGGGGAAGGTGCTGGGGGAAGGGAAAGGGGTGTGGGGTGTGAGGGGGAAGTGGACAAGGGGGAGGGTGCGGTACCTGAGGAATGCAGAAATTGAGGGAGGTGATTGGAGAGAGGTGAAGATGTGTTTGGTGGTGACATCATGCTGGAGTTGGCAGAGATGGAGGAGGATTTTCCTTTCAATGGGGAGGCTGATGGTGTGGAAAGTGAGGAGGGGAACCCTATCATGTTTCCGGGAGGGAGGGGGATGTGTGAGGACAGAGGTGTGAGAAGTGAATGGAACACGATTGAGAGCCCTGTTAACAAAGGAAGTTGGTGGGGACGGCCCGGTTAAGGAAAAGACAGACATGCCAGGGGGGCTACTTTCGAAGACGCCAGCATCAGAACAGAGGCGATGGAGGCGGAGAAAGTGGGAGAATGAGATGCAGTCTTTACAGGAAGTAGGGTATGAGGATCTGTACACAACCCTCGTGTTGGGGAACGGAGGTGCAGAGAGATTGGACATCCATTGTGAAGATTAGGCGGGTAGGGCCAGGGAAATGGACCTTGTTTATATGACATACGACACCAGAGGAATCAGGAACCATAACATCCTCACAGTGCAGAAGGAGGCCATTCGGCCCATTAAGTCTGTACCAAACCTCTGAAAGAGTACCTCAACCAAGCTCACTCCCCCGCCTATCTCATTAACCCCTTAATCTAACCTACACATCTTTTTGGACACTACGGAGTAATTTAGCATGGCCAATCCACCTAACCTGCACATCTTTGGGCTATGGGAGGTAACCGGAGACCCGGAGGAAACCCACACAGACAGGGAGAAAAAGTACAGTCTCCACACAGACAGTCACCCAAGGTAGGAATTGATTTTGGGATCCTGCTGCTGTGAGGCAGCAGTGCAAACCACTGTGTCACTGTGCCACCACTGTCTTTGGGAAGGGGCTGAACAGGGTAAAGCGGATGGAATCAAGATGGGAAGAAATGATCTTGGTGGGGCTGGAACAGGCCGAAATAATGGGTGCACTGGGACTTTCCTGTTTGTGGATTTTGGGAAGGAGGTAGAAGCGGGAGGTTGATGCAGGATGTGTGGGATTGTGGGACAATGCTGTCCCAGGCTGAGGACAGAAGATATCCAGAGTCAACGAGGTCAGTGAAAGCCCTGGAAACAATATCATGATGTTTGGTGGTGTGCTGCTGGTCCAGGGGGAGGTACCAGGATGGGCCTGAGAGCTGACGGTCAGCCTCTGTGAGGAAGAGGTCAGGACACCAGACAATAATGGCACCACCCTTGTGAGCAGCTTAGATCACCAGGCCAGGGTTGGATATCAGAGAGAGGATTGGAGCAAGTTTAGAGTGAGTCAGGATAGAGTTGGTGAGAGGCACAGGGAAATTGAGACGGTCGATGTCGCACTGACAGATCTCAATGAAAAGATCAAGAGCTGATAGGAGGCCAGAGGAGGGGGTCCATGTAGAGGGAGATTACTGGAGGCGGATGGATTTCACAACAAATATTCATAAAATAGACAGAAACAGCAGAGACAATATTATCTATTCACAGATCAACATCAGAATAATTACCAAAGAATTGAAAAGCAGAAGTAGGTCTCTGTTATTCTTGAATTTAGAACAGAATATAATCACATCTTCCAGTCACAATGTCAACAGTTGGAAGCATTGAATTAGAAGTCTGAGTTAAAAGAAATCCAGTAACACAGAGTATACTAAATAGTCGGCACATATTCCAAAGTCAACATTATTCCTGACACATTTCATCCAATTATTTCAATAACTACCAGAAATAATAGATCTGAGTAGTATGATGGATGTTAAACAATTTGATTTTTCTAAAGGCCGTCAGTAAGGTCCGACATAACAGACTGATGGGTAATCTCAGAGCCAGTGGAGTTAGGGGACACAGCAGCAGGATGGACACATGCTGGCGACACACAGAGAAAACAGGGAGAGGAGTTAAAGGGATTTAGGCTGATTGGTGGAAGGTGGGAAGTGGTGTTCCACAAGGATCAGCACTGGGATCACTCTACTTCACCATTCCCATCAACAATATGGGATCGGGAAGCAGAATGATAATTACACAATTTACAGACAGAATCAAATTGGGAGTGATAGTGAATAGAGAGGCAGAATACAACTAATTACAGGCACACACCATCATTCATTATGAATTTGCAAAGTGGGTATTTCAATGGGACATTAATGTCCCGACAGATCAGTGTCCGCTGCTGCATTTTGATCAGAACAATAAGTCCCCCAATCACTCCTTGGAAAACAAGTGTGTGAATGGACTGGAGGGGTTTCTGGCTTCAGGTGAATAGATTCACAAACCGTGTGAAGCAGAAAGACAGTTTAAAAACACCCATAAAAATTGATCAAACTTGTGAGTTCATTTCAGGATGAATAGGAATGAGAAAGTATCACAAAACCTAGTGGAATACTGCATTGCTGTGGGTTTTATGAAACATTAGAGTGTGGGTGATATCTGTTCCTGTTAGAGTAGATCAATAGAAAACAGAGATAGAGACATTGCACTTCATACAATAAATATCAAACATCTTCAAAACACAGCCAAACTCTTCCTGTTTTCAACCTATTCCAAAGTTAAAACACACAGAGAGAACTGCACAGAATGGAGCGACCCCTCACCAATAAAATACATCATTTCAAAACAGAACCAACTAATTTCAGTCCAGTTACTGACCCACACACAATACAATTCCACACGGACAGATAGTCCCAGTAATAGATAGATAATTGAATCAGATATTCCACTCTGGTGAGAGATCCACAGTCAGTACAATTCTACACTGACAGACATTTCCAGTAATCCTTCTTCACTGCTGTCAGATATTCCACTCTGGTGAGAGACCCACACTCAGTACAATTCCACACTGACAAATACTTCCAGTAATCCTTGTTCACCGCTGTCAGATATTCCACTCTGGTTAGTGATCCACACTCAGTACAATTCTACACTGACAGACATTTCCAGTAATCCTTCTTCACTGCTGTCAGATATTCCACTCTGGTGAGAGACCCACACTCAGTACAATTCCACACTGACAGATACTTCCAGTAATCCTTGTTCACCGCTGTCAGATATTCCACTCTGGTGAGAGACCCACAGTCAGTACAATTCTACACTGACAGACACTTCCAGCAATCCTTGTTCACCGCTGTCAGATATTCCACTCTGGATAGTGACCCACAGTCAGTACAATTCTACACTGACAGATACCCACACTCAGTGTGATTTAATTCTTTCTCCTCCTAAACCTCCCTTCAGAGAGATTGCCTTTACTGACATCCAATCTAACATTATACAAAATTCCACTCAATATAATAACTTCCCCGGTCAGAGATCCAGTGAGTTACAAACAGAGGTTTATTGTGAGTTGATGAAAGGGATTCAACCCATTGACAGGCTTGAATACATTTGACAATTATATCGTTGACCAGGTGTCGATGTAACAGTGAGCACGAGATCAGGATCAGATATTTTCAGTCGCAGTTTAAAATCAGAGAGCCGCTCACACACAGATTAACACAACTTCAATGGTGACAGTCACTTACCAGGAACACCAACAATAGCCAGGATTGGGTAGAATACTTTCTCAATCATCTCAATTGGACGATGCATTTTCAGTGTGAAGTGATGTGTCCCTTCCTGCGATTGGCAATCTCTCTGTCTAAAACTCTGAGGTTATATATTCTCCAAGCTTTTAATTAATACCCTGTGGAACCACCTCAGGGAAATTGAGGTTGTGACATCGTTTAACTTATTTTTCAAGACGTGAACAAACAGATTACGATATTGTGTTCAGTGAAAGAAAATATTATTTTTCTGAGTGAGTGACCTCTTTGCAAACACAGGACGGTGTTGATCACATTGTTCAACTAACATTAACAGAAAGGATGCTGTCCGCTCAGAAACCATCAGTCCCATCTCTACATCTCACATTGTTTCAGAGATGTCCCTCACTCCACTGTAACCATTCAGTGATTCAGTTCCAATTGTCAGTGTGTTTCTCTGGGTGGTTCCACTGCACCCTGGGTTGTAGCTGTCTCTGTAACTGTGACCATTCAGAGATTCAGTTCCAATTGTCAGTGTGTTTCTCTGGGTGGTTCCACTGCACTCTGGGGTGTAGCTGTCTCTGTAACTGTGACCATTCAGTGATTCAGTTCCAATTTCCAGTGTGTTTCTCTGGGTGGTTCCACTGCACTCTGGGATGTAGCTGCCTCTGTAACTGTGACCATTCAGTGATACAGTTCCAATTGACAGTGTGTTTCTCTGGGTGGTTCCACTGCACTCTGGGTTGTAGCTGCCTCTGTAACTGTGACCATTCAGTGATTCAGTTCCAATTTTCAGTGTGTTTCTCTGGGTGGTTCCACTGCACTCTGGGGTGTAGTTGTCTCTGTGACGGTGACCATTCAGTGATTCAGTTCCAATTGTCAGTGTTTTTCTCTGGGTGGTTCCACTGCGCTCTGGGGTGTAGCTGCCTCTGGAACTGTGACCATTCAGTGATTCAGTTCCAATTGTCAGTGTGTTTCTCTGGGTGGGCCCACTGCACTCTGGGGTGTAGCTGTCTCTGTAACTGTGACCATTCAGTGATTCAGTTCCAATTGTCAGTGTGTTTCTCTGTGTGGTTCCACAGCACTCTGGGGTGTAGCTGCCTCTGTAACTGGGACCATTCAGTGATTCAGTTCCAATTGTCAGTGTGTTTCTCTGGGTGGTTCCACTGCACTCTGGGGTGTAGCTGCCTCTGTAGCTGTGACCATTCAATGATTCAGTTCCAATTGTCAGTGTGTTTCTCTGTGTGGTTCCACTGCACTCTGGGGCGTAGCTGTCTCTGTAGCTGTGACCATTCAGTGATTCAGTTCCAATTGTCAGTGTGTTTCTCTGGGTGGTTCCACTGCACTCTGGGGTGTAGCTGCCTCTGTAACTGTGACCATTCAGTGATTCAGTTCCAATTGTCAGTGTGTTTCTCTGGGTGGTTCCACTGCTCTCTGGGGTGTAGCTGTCTCTGTAACTGTGACCATTCAGTGATTCAGTTCCAATTGTCAGTGTGTTTCTCTGGGTGGGCCCACTGCACTCTGGGGTGTAGCTGTCTCTGTAACTGTGGCCATTCAGTGATTCAGTTCCAATTGTCAGTGTGTTTCTCAGGGTGGGTCCACTGCACTCTGGGGTGTAGCTGCCTCTGTAACTGTGACCATTCAGTGATACAGTTCCAATTGACAGTGTGTTTCTCTGTGTGGTTCCACTGCGCTCTGGGGTGTAGCTGTCTCTGTAACTGTGACCATTCAGTGATTCAGTTCCAATTCTCAGTGTGTTTCTCTGTGTGGTTCCACTGCGCTCTGGGGTGTAGCTGTCTCTGTAACTGTGACCATTCAGTGATACAGTTCCAATTGACAGTGTGTTTCTCTGGGTGGTTCCACTGCACTCTGGGTTGTAGCTGCCTCTGTAACTGTGACCATTCAGTGATTCAGTTCCAATTTTCAGTGTGTTTCTCTGGGTGGTTCCACTGCACTCTGGGGTGTAGTTGTCTCTGTGACGGTGACCATTCAGTGATTCAGTTCCAATTGTCAGTGTTTTTCTCTGGGTGGTTCCACTGCGCTCTGGGGTGTAGCTGCCTCTGGAACTGTGACCATTCAGTGATTCAGTTCCAATTGTCAGTGTGTTTCTCTGGGTGGGCCCACTGCACTCTGGGGTGTAGCTGTCTCTGTAACTGTGACCATTCAGTGATTCAGTTCCAATTGTCAGTGTGTTTCTCTGTGTGGTTCCACAGCACTCTGGGGTGTAGCTGCCTCTGTAACTGGGACCATTCAGTGATTCAGTTCCAATTGTCAGTGTGTTTCTCTGGGTGGTTCCACTGCACTCTGGGGTGTAGCTGCCTCTGTAGCTGTGACCATTCAATGATTCAGTTCCAATTGTCAGTGTGTTTCTCTGTGTGGTTCCACTGCACTCTGGGGCGTAGCTGTCTCTGTAGCTGTGACCATTCAGTGATTCAGTTCCAATTGTCAGTGTGTTTCTCTGTGTGGTTCCACTGCACTCTGGGGCGTAGCTGTCTCTGTAGCTGTGACCATTCAGTGATTCAGTTCGAATTGTCAGTGTGTTTCTCTGGGTGGTTCCACTGCACTCTGGGGTGTAGCTGCCTCTGTAACTGTGACCATTCAGTGATTCAGTTCCAATTGTCAGTGTGTTTCTCTGGGTGGTTCCACTGCTCTCTGGGGTGTAGCTGTCTCTGTAACTGTGACCATTCAGTGATTCAGTTCCAATTGTCAGTGTGTTTCTCTGGGTGGGCCCACTGCACTCTGGGGTGTAGCTGTCTCTGTAACTGTGGCCATTCAGTGATTCAGTTCCAATTGTCAGTGTGTTTCTCAGTGTGGGTCCACTGCGCTCTGGGGTGTAGCTGTCTCTGTAACTGTGACCATTCAGTGATTCAGTTCCAATTGTCAGTGTGTTTCTCTGGGTGGTTCCACTGCACTCTGGGATGTAGCTGTCTCTGTAACTGTGGCCATTCAGTGATTCAGTTCCAATTGTCAGTGTGTTTCTCTGGGTGGTTCCACTGCACTCTGGGGTGTAGCTGTCTCTGTAACTGTGACCATTCCTTTATTTTATTTCAGTAGTTTTTGTTTGAGCATAAGTAGAACATTTCAATGTCTCCAAAGTCTGCAACTATTTAAAGCGCAAAGTATGTGATCCCAAATCTAAATCTGATTCAGCCCCTCAAACTAAGAAAATATTTAGAATCATTGGAACCTCAGAAAACTCAGAGGCTGCGGCAGCAACAAACTCATCACCTCAGAGAGCAGCATTAGTACATAGTCAGCAGTGAAAACTAGTACCCCGTCTCTAACTGACACCGGCCTCCATCTGATACACACACTTCAACTGGGAGAGAGGCGGGGTGAGATGTGGAGGAAGAGAGAACTGGTCTGTGAGATGTGCTGATAGAAGACAGGGTGAGAGAGAAAGATGGTGGGAGGAGAGATATTGGGAGAGAAAGAAGGTGGAGAAATAAAGGATAAAACGGGAGAAGGAGGTGGATTGTCTGAGAGAAAGGGAAGCAGATAGTGGAGAGGGTGAGTGGCTGAGGGAGGCAGATTGGGTGAGAAGGATGGTGTATTAAATACTCACATAATCTTAGACATAAGTACAGGAGAGAGTGACTGAGTGACTGAGGGAGCGGGAGAGGGAAAGATTGTGAGGGAAAGTGTGAGAGAGGGAAACAGAGTGAGAGAAAGTGTGATAGAGGGAAAGAGTGTGAGAGAACGTGTGAGAGAGGGAAAGAGTGTGAGAGAAAATGTGAGAGAGGGAAAGAGAGTCAGAGAAAGTGTGAAAGAGGGAAAGAGTGTGAGAGAAAGTGTGAGAGAGGGAACGAGTGTGAGAGAAAGTGTGAGAGAGGGAAAGAGAGTCAGAGAAAGTGTGAGAGAGGGAAAGTGTGAGAGAAAGTGTGAGAGACGGAAAGTGTGAGAGAGGGAAAGAGTATGAGAGCAAGTGTGAGAGAGGGAAATAGAGTCAGAGACATTGTGAGAGAGGGAAAGAGAGTGAGAAAAAATGTGAGAGAGGGAAAGTGTGAGAGAGGGAAAGAATGTGAGAGAACGTGTGGGAGAGAGAAAGAGTGTGTGAGAAATTGTGAGAGAGGGAAAGAGAGTGAGAGAAATTCTGAGAGAGGGAATGAGAGTGAGAAAACGTGTGAGAGAGGGAAAGTGTGAGAGAGGGAAAGATTGTGAGAGAAATTGTGAGAGAGAGAAAGAGAGTGAGAGAAATTGTGAGAGAGGGAAAGAGAGTCAGAGAAAGTGTGAGAGAGGGAAAGAGTGTGAGAAAAAGTGTGAGAGAGGGATAGAGAGTGAGAGAAAGTGTGAGAGAGGGAAAGAGTGTTAGAGAAATTGTGAGAGAGGGATAGAGAGTGAGAGAAAGTGTGAGAGAGGGACAAAGTGTGAGAGAGATAAAGAGTGTGAGAGAAAGTGTCATTGAGGGAGTTTTGTGAGAGGGAGGGAGGCATGTAGGGAGAGAGATATAGGCATGGAGAGAGAGAGGGACAGAGTGTGAAAGTGTCTGACGGAGATGTGGGAGAGGGAGGGAGGGAGGCATGGAGCAGAGAGAGAGAGGGAGGGGAAGAGTGAGAGAGAGGGACAGAATGTGAGAGAGAGGTAAGTGTGAGACAAGGGAAATCTGCTAGAGAGAGTGGGAGAGTGGGAGTGAGTATCTATGAAGAAGAAAGTATGTGAGAGGCAGGAATTTGAGAGAGGGAGTGTGAGAGATGGAGGGATTGTGAGAGATGGAGAGTGAGAGAGGGAGAGAGTGTGAGGAAGGGAGAGTGAGTGAGACAGGTAGATTGTGTTAGATAGGGAGAGAGTGTGAGAGAGGGAGAGAGGGAGAGAGTCTGAGAGGGAGACAAAGTGGGAGACAGTGGGAGAGAGGGAGGGTGACTGAGGTAGAGAATGTGGCAGAGGGAGAGAATGTGAGGGGGAGAGTGTGAGAGAGGGGGAGAGTGCGAGAGAGGGAGGGAGTACAAAAGAGAGAATGCGAAAGGGGAGATGGAGAGAGAGGGGGAGAGAGGGAGAAAGTGTGAGAGAGGGAGGGTGAGAGAGTGAGAGAGTGTGAGAGTGTGAGACACTGTGAGAGAGGGAGGGAGTGTGAGAGGGGGACAGAATGTGATAGAGGGAGAGAGTGTCAGAGAGGGAGAAAGTGTGAGAGAGTGTGAGAGAGGGAGAGAGTGTGAGAGAGGGAGAGAGTGTGAGAGAGGGAGACAGTGTGGGAGAGGGAGACAGTGTGAGAGAGGGAGAGTGTGTGAGAGTGGGAGGCAGTGTGGGAGAGGGAGAGAGTGAGCGAGAGGGAGAGAGTGTGGGAGAGGGAGAGAGTGTGAGAGAGGGAGAGAGTGTGAGAATGGGAGGTAGTGTGGGAGAGGGGGAGAGTGTGAGAGGGGGACAGAGTGTGAGAGAGGGAGACAGTGTGGGAGAGGGAGAGAGTGTCAGAGAGGGAGACAGTGTGAGAGAAGGAGTGAGTGTGAGAGTGGGAGGGATTGTTGAGAGGGAGAGAGTGTGAGCGAGGGAGAGAGTGTGAGAGAGGGAGACAGTCTGGGAGAGGGAGAGAGTGTGAGAGAGGGAGAGAGTGTGAGAGAGGGAGACAGTGTGAGAGTGGGTGACAGTGTGGGAGAGGGAGAGGGTGTGAGAGTGGGTGACAGTGTGGGAGAGGGAGAGAGTGTGAGAGAGGGAGAGAGTGTGAGAGTGGGTGACAGTGTGAGAGAGGGAGAGAGTGTGAGAGTGGGAGGCAGTGTGGGAGAGGGAGAGAGTGTGAGAGTGGGAGGCAGTGTGGGAGAGGGAGAGAGTGTGAGAGTGGGAGGCAGTGTGGGAGAGGGAGAGAGTGTGAGACTGGGTGACAGTTTGGGAGAGGGAGAGAGTGTGAGAGTGGGAGGCAGTGTGGGAGAGGGAGAGAGTGTGAGAGTGGGAGGCAGTGTGGGAGAGGGAGACAGTGTGAGAGTGGGAGACAGTGTGAGAGTGGGTGACAGTGTGGGAGAGGGAGAGAGTGTGAGAGTGGGTGACAGTGTGGGAGAGGGAGAGAGTGTGAGAGTGGGTGACAGTGTGGGAGAGGGAGAGAGTGTGAGAGAGGGATACAGTGTGAGAGTGGGTGGCAGTGTGGGAGAGGGAGAGAGTGTGAGAGAGGGAGAGAGTGAGATACTGTGAGAGAGGAAGGGAGTGAGAGAGAGAGAGACAGAGAGAGAGAGAGAGTGATATAGGGAGAAAGTGTGGGAGAGGGATAGAGTGTGAGAGAGGGAGGAATTGTTGAGAGGGAGAAAGTGTGAGAGAGGGAGAGAGTGTGAGAGAGGGAGACAGTGTGAGAGAGGGAGAGAGTGTGAGAGAGGGAGACAGCGTGAGAGTGGGTGGCAGTGTGGGAGAGGGAGAGTGTGAGAGTGGGTGACAATGTGGGAGAGGGAGAGAGTGTGAGAGAGGGAGACAGTGTGAGAGAGGGAGAGAGTGTGAGAGAGGGAGTCAGTGTGAGAGAGGGAGACAGTGTGGGAGAGGGAGAGGGTATGAGAGTGGGTGACAGTGTGGGAGAGGGAGAGAGTGACACAGTGGGAGGCAGTGTGGGAGAGGGAGAGAGTGTGAGAGAAGGAGGCAGTGTGAGAGAGGGAGAGAGTGTGAGAGTGGGAGGCAGTGTGGGAGAGGGAGAGAGTGTGAGAGTGGGTGACAGTGTGGGAGAGGGAGAGAGTGTGAGACTGGGAGGCAGTGTGGGAGAGGGAGACAGTGTGAGAGTGGGAGGCAGTGTGGGAGAGGGAGAGAGTGTGAGAGTGGGTGACAGTGTGAGAGAGGGAGACAGTGTGGGAGAGGGAGAGACTGTGAGAGAGGGAGAGAGTGAGACACTGTGAGAGAGGAAGGGAGTGTGAGAGAGAGAGAGAGAGAGTTAGATAGGGAGAAAGTGTGGGAGAGGGATAGAGTGTGAGAGAGGGAGGGATTGTTGAGAGGGAGAAAGTGTGAGAGAGGGAGAGAGTGTGAGAGAGGGAGAGAGTGAGACACTGAGAGAGGAAGGGAGAGTGAGAGAGAGAGAGAGTTAGATAGGGAGAAAGTGTGGGAGAGGGATAGAGTGTGAGAGAGGGAGGGATTGTTGAGAGGGAGAAAGTGTGAGAGAGGGAGAGAGTGTGAGAGAGGGAGAGAGTGTGGGAGAGGGATAGAGTGTGAGAGAGGGAGGGATTGTTGAGAGGGAGAAAGTTTGAGAGAGGGAGACAGTCTGGGAGAGGGAGACAGTGTGAGAGAGGGAGACAGTGTGAGAGTGGGTGACAGTGTGGGAGAGGGAGAGAGTGTGAGAGAGGGAGAGAGTGTGAGAGTGGGTGACAGTGTGAGAGAGGGAGAGAGTGTGAGAGTGGGAGGCAGTGTAGGAGAGGGAGAGAGTGTGAGAGTGGGTGACAGTGTGGGAGAGGGAGAGAGTGTGAGTGGGAGGCCGTGTGGGAGAGGGAGAGAGTGTGAGAGTGGGAGGCAGTGTGGGAGAGGGAGAGAGTGTGAGACTGGGTGACAGTGTGGGAGAGGGATTGAGTGTGAGAGTGGGAGGCAGTGTGAGAGAGGGAGAGAGTGTGAGAGTGGGAGGCAGTGTGAGAGAGGGAGAGAGTGTGAGACTGGGTGACAGTGTGGGAGAGGGATTGAGTGTGAGAGTGGGAGGCAGTGTGGGAGAGGGAGAGAGTGTGAGAGTGGGAGGCAGTGTGGGAGAGGGAGTCAGTGTGAGAGTGGGAGGCAGTGTGGGAGAGTGCGAGAGTGTGAGAGTGGGTGACAGTGGGAGAGGGAGAGAGTGTGAGAGTGGGTGACAGTGTGGGAGAGGGAGAGAGTGTGAGAGAGGGAGAGAGTGTGAGAGTGGGTGACAGTGTGGGAGAGGGAGTGAGTGTGAGAGTGGGTGACAGTGGGAGAGGGAGAGAGTGTGAGAGAGGGTGACAGTGTGGGAGAGGGAGAGAGTGTGAGAGAGGGAGACAGTGTGAGAGTGGGTGGCAGTGTGGGAGAGGGAGAGAGTGTGAGAGAGGGAGATAGTGAGACACTGTGAGAGAGGAAGGGAGTGAGAGAGAGAGAGAGAGAGAGAGAGAGAGTGAGAGAGGGAGAAAGTTTGGGAGAGGGAGAGAGTGTGATAGAGGGAGCGAGTGTGGGAGAGGGAGAGAGTGTGAGAGAGGGAGGGATTGTTGAGAGGGAGAAAGTGTGAGAGAGGGAGAGAGTGTGAGAGAGGGAGAGAGTGTGGGAGAGGGAGAGAGTGTGAGAGAGGGAGACAGTGTGAGAGAGGGAGGGATTGTTGATGGGAGAGAGTGTGAGCGAGGGAAATAGTGTGAGAGTGGGTGACAATGTGGGAGAGGGAGAGAGAGGGAGACAGTGTGAGAGAGGGAGACAGTGTGGGAGAGGGAGAGAGTGTGAGAGTGGGTGACAGTGTGGGAGAGGGAGAGAGTGTGAGAGTGGGTGACAGTGTGGGAGAGGGAGAGAGAGTGTCAGAGTGGGTGACAGTGTGGGAGAGGGAGAGAGTGTGAGACTGGGTGACAGTGTGGGAGAGGGAGAGAGTGTCAGAGTGGGAGGCAGTGTGGGAGAGGGAGAGAGTGTGAGAGAGGGAGAGAGTGTGGGAGAGGGAGAGTGTGAGAGAGGGAGGGATTGTTGAGAGGTGGAAAGTGTGAGAGAGGGAGAGAGTGTGAGAGAGGGAGAGAGTGTGGGAGAGGGAGAGAGTGTGAGAGAGGGAGGGATTGTTGATGGGAGAGAGTGTGAGCGAGGGAAAGAGTGTGAGAGTGGGTGACAATGTGGGAGAGGGAGAGAGTGTGAGAGAGGGAGACAGTGTGAGAGAGGGAGACAGTGTGGGAGAGGGAGAGAGTGTGAGAGTGGGTGACAGTGTGGGAGAGGGAGAGAGTGTGAGAGTGGGTGACAGTGTGGGAGAGGGAGAGAGTGTCAGAGTGGGTGACAGTGTGGGAGAGGGAGAGAGTGAGAGACTGTGTGACAGTGTGGGAGAGGGAGAGAGTGTCAGAGTGGGAGGCAGTGTGGGAGAGGGATAGAGTGTGAGAGTGGGAGGCAGTGTGGGAGAGGGTGACAGTGTGGGAGAGGGAGAGAGTGTGAGAGTGGGTGACTGTGGGAGAGGGAGAGAGTGTGAGAGTGGGAGGCAGTGCGGGAGAGGGAGAGAGTGTGAGAGTGGGTGACAGTGTGGGAGAGGCAGAGAGTGTGAGAGTGGGAGGCAGTGTGGGAGAGGGAGAGAGTGTGAGAGTGGGAGGCAGTGTGGGAGAGGGAGAGAGTGAGAGTGGGAGGCAGTGTGGGAGAGGAAGAGAGTGTGAGAGAGGGAGACAGTGTGGGAGGGGGAGACAGTGTGAGAGTGGGTGACAGTGTGGGAGAGGGAGAGAGTGTGAGAGTGGGAGGCAGTGTGGGAGAGGGAGAGAGTGTGAGAGAGGGAGACAGTGTGGGAGAGGGAGACAGTGTGGGAGAGGGAGAGAGTGTGAGAGTGGGAGGCAGTGTGGGAGAGGGAGAGAGTGTGAGAGTGGGAGGCAGTGTGGGAGAGGGAGGGAGTGTGAGAGTGGGTGACAGTGTGGGAGAGGGAGAGAGTGTGAGAGAGGGAGGCAGTGTGGGAGAGGGAGAGAGTGTGTGAGTGGGTGACAGTGTGAGAGTGGGAGGCAGTGTGGGAGAGGGAGACAGTGTGAGAGTGGGTGACAGTGTGGGAGAGGGAGAGTGTGAGAGAGGGAGAGAGTGAGACACTGTGAGAGAGGAAGGGAGTGTGAGAGAGAGAGAGAGAGAGAGTGAGATAGGGAGAAAGTATGGGAGAGGGATAGAATGTGAGAGAGGGAGGGATTGTTGAGAGGGAGAAAGTGTGCGACAGGGAGAGAGTGTGAGAGAGGGAGAGAGTGTGGGAGAGGGAGAGAGTGTGAGAGAGGGAGGGATTGTTGAGAGGGAGGGAGTGTGAGCGAGGGAAAGAGTGTGAGAGTTGGTGACAATGTGGGAGAGGGAGAGAGTGTGAGAGAGGGAGACTGTGTGAGAGAGGGAGAGAGTGTGAGAGAGGGAGACAGTGTGAGAGAGTGAGACAGTGTGGGAGAGGGAGAGAGTGTGAGAGTGGGAGGCAGTGTGGGAGAGGGAGAGAGTGTGAGAGTGGGAGGCAGTGTGGGAGAGGGAGAGAGTGTCAGAGTTGGACGCCGCGTGGGAGAGGGAGAGAGTGTGAGAGTTGGAGGCAGTGTGGGAGAGGGAGACAGTGTGAGAGTGGGAGACAGTGTGAGAGTGGGTGACAGTGTGGGAGAGGGAGAGAGTGTGAGAGTGGGTGACAGTGTGGGAGAGGGAGAGAGTGTGAGAGTGGGTGTCAGTGTGGGAGAGGGAGAGAGTGTGAGAGTGGGTGACAGTGTGGGAGAGGGAGAGAGTGTGAGAGAGGGAGACAGTGTGAGAGTGTGTGGCAGTGTGGGAGAGGGAGAGAGTGTGAGAGAGGGAGAGAGTGGGTCACTGTGAGTGAGGAAGGGAGTGTGAGAGAGAGAGAGAGAGAGTGAGAGAGGGAGAAAGTGTGGAAGAGGGATTGAGTGTGAGAGAGGGAGGGATTGTTGAGAGGGAGAGAGTGTGAGAGAGGGAGACAGTGTGAGAGAGGGAGACAGTGTGGGAGAGGGTATTAGAGTGGGTGACAGTGTGGGAGAGGGAGAGAGTGTCAGAGTGGGAGGCAGTGTGGGAGAGGGAGAGAGTGTGAGAGAGGGAGACAGTGTGAGAGAGGGAGAGAGTGTGAGAGTGGGAGGCAGTGTGGGAGAGGGAGCGAGTGTGAGAGTGGGTGACAGTTTGAGACAGGGAGACAGTGTGAGACTGGGAGAGAGTGTGAGAGAGGGAGAGAGTGAGACACTGTGAGAGAGGAAGGGAGTGTGAGAGAGAGAGAGAGAGAGTTAGATATGGAGAAAGTGTGGGAGAGGGATAGAGTGTGAGAGAGGGAGGGATTGTTGAGAGGGCGAAAGTGTGAGAGAGGGAGAGAGTGTGAGAGAGGGAGAGAGTGAGACACTGTGAGATAGGAAGGGAATGTGAGAGAGAGAGAGAGAGTTAGATAGGGAGAAAGTGTGGGAGAGGGATAGAGTGTGAGAGAGGGAGGGATTGTTGAGAGGGAGAAAGTGTGAGAGAGGGAGAGAGTGTGAGAGAGGGAGAGAGTGTGGGAGAGGGATAGAGTGTGAGAGAGGGAGGGATTGTTGAGAGGGAGAAAGTGTGAGAGAGGGAGACAGTCTGGGAGAGGGCGACAGTGTGAGAGAGGGAGACAGTGTGAGAGAGGGAGACAGTGTGAGAGTGGGTGACAGTGTGAGAGAGGGAGAGAGTGTGAGAGTGGGAGGCAGTGTGGGAGAGGGAGAGAGTGTGAGAGAGGGAGAGAGTGTGGGAGAGGGATAGAGTGTGAGAGAGGGAGGGATTGTTGAGAGGGAGACAGTGTGAGAGAGGGAGACAGTGTGGGAGAGGAAGAGGGTATTAGAGTGGGTGACAGTGTGGGAGAGGGAGAGAGTGTCAGAGTGGGAGGCAGTGTGGGAGAGGGAGAGAGTGTGAGAGAGGGAGACAGTGTGAGAGAGGGAGAGAGTGTGAGAGTGGGAGGCAGTGTGGGAGAGGGAGCGAGTGTGAGAGTGGGTGACAGTTTGAGAGAGGGAGACAGTGTGAGACTGGGAGAGAGTGTGAGAGAGGGAGAGAGTGAGACACTGTGAGAGAGGAAGGGAGTGTGAGAGAGAGAGAGAGAGTTAGATATGGAGAAAGTGTGGGAGAGGGATAGAGTGTGAGAGAGGGAGGGATTGTTGAGAGGGAGAAAGTGTGAGAGAGTGAGAGAGTGTGAGAGAGGGAGAGAGTGAGACACTGTGAGATAGGAAGGGAATGTGAGAGAGAGAGAGAGAGTTAGCTAGGGAGAAAGTGTGGGAGAGGGATAGAGTGTGAGGGAGGGAGGGATTGTTGAGAGGGAGAAAGTGTGAGAGAGGGAGAGAGTGTGAGAGAGGGAGAGAGTGTGGGAGAGGGATAGAGTGTGAGAGAGGGAGGGATTGTTGAGAGGGAGAAAGTGTGAGAGAGGGAGACAGTCTGGGAGAGGGCGACAGTGTGAGAGAGGGAGACAGTGTGAGAGAGGGAGACAGTGTGAGAGTGGGTGACAGTGTGGGAGAGGGAGAGAGTGTGAGAGAGGGAGAGAGTGTGAGAGTGGGTGACAGTGTGAGAGAGGGAGAGAGTGTGAGAGTGGGAGGCAGTGTGGGAGAGGGAGAGAGTGTGAGAGTGGGTGACAGTGTGGGAGAGGGAGAGAGTGTGAGTGGGAGGCCGTATGGGAGAGGGAGAGAGTGAGAGTGGGAGGCAGTGTGGGAGAGGGAGAGAGTGTGAGACTGGGTGACAGTGTGGGAGAGGGAGAGAGTGTGAGAGTGGGAGGCAGTGTTGGAGAGGGAGAGAGTGTGAGAGTGGGAGGCAGTGTGGGAGAGGGAGTCAGTGTGAGAGTGGGAGGCAGTGTGGGAGAGGGGGAGAGTGTGAGAGTGGGTGACAGTGGGAGAGGGAGAGAGTGTGAGAGTGGGTGACAGTGTGGGAGAGGGAGAGAGTGTGAGAGAGGGAGAGAGTGTGAGAGTGGGTGACAGTGTGGGAGAGGGAGTGAGTGTGAGAGTGGGTGACAGTGGGAGAGGGAGAGAGTGTGAGAGTGGGTGACAGTGTGGGAGAGGGAGAGAGTGTGAGAGAGGGAGGGATTGTTGAGAGGGAGAAAGTGTGAGAGAGGGAGAGAGTGTGAGAGAGGGAGAGAGTGTGGGAGAGGGAGAGAGTGTGAGAGAGGGAGGGATTGTTGATGGGAGAGAGTGTGAGCGAGGGAAAGAGTGTGAGAGTGGGTGACAATGTGGGAGAGGGAGAGAGTGTGAGAGAGGGAGACAGTGTGAGAGAGGGAGACAGTGTGGGAGAGGGAGAGAGTGTGAGAGTGGGTGACAGTGTGGGAGAGGGAGAGAGTGTGAGAGTGGGTGACAGTGTGGGAGAGGGAGAGAGTGTGAGAGTGGGTGACAGTGTGGGAGAGGGAGAGAGTGTGAGACTGGGTGACAGTGTGGGAGAGGGAGAGAGTGTCAGAGTGGGAGGCAGTGTGGGAGAGGGAGAGAGTGTGAGAGTGGGAGGCAGTGTGGGAGAGGGTGACATTGTGGGAGAGGGAGAGAGTGTGAGAGTGGGTGACTGTGGGAGAGGGAGAGAGTGTGAGAGTGGGAGGCAGTGCGGGAGAGGGAGAGAGTGTGAGAGTGGGTGACAGTGTGGGAGAGGCAGAGAGTGTGAGAGTGGGAGGCAGTGTGGGAGAGGGAGAGAGTGTGAGAGTGGGAGGCAGTGTGGGAGAGGGAGAGAGTGAGAGTGGGAGGCAGTGTGGGAGAGGAAGAGAGTGTGAGAGAGGGAGACAGTGTGGGAGGGGGAGACAGTGTGAGAGTGGGTGACAGTGTGGGAGAGGGAGAGAGTGTGAGAGTGGGAGGCAGTGTGGGAGAGGGAGAGAGTGTGAGAGAGGGAGACAGTGTGGGAGAGGGAGACAGTGTGGGAGAGGGAGAGAGTGTGAGAGTGGGAGGCAGTGTGGGAGAGGGAGAGAGTGTGAGAGTGGGAGGCAGTGTGGGAGAGGGAGAGAGTGTGAGAGTGGGTGACAGTGTGGGAGAGGAAGAGAGTGTGAGAGAGGGAGGCAGTGTGGGAGAGGGAGAGAGTGTGTGAGTGGGTGACAGTGTGAGAGTGGGAGGCAGTGTGGGAGAGGGAGACAGTGTGAGAGTGGGTGACAGTGTGGGAGAGGGAGAGAGTGTGAGAGAGGGAGAGAGTGAGACACTGTGAGAGAGGAAGGGAGTGTGAGAGAGAGAGAGAGAGAGAGTGAGATAGGGAGAAAGTATGGGAGAGGGATAGAGTGTGAGAGAGGGAGGGATTGTTGAGAGGGAAAAAGTGTGCGAGAGGGAGAGAGTGTGAGAGAGGGAGAGAGTGTGGGAGAGGGAGAGAGTGTGAGAGAGGGAGGGATTGTTGAGAGGGAGAGAGTGTGAGAGTGGGAGGCAGTGTGGGAGAGGGAGAGAGTGTCAGAGTGGGACGCCGCGTGGGAGAGGGAGAGAGTGTGAGAGTTGGAGGCAGTGTGGGAGAGGGAGACAGTGTGAGAGTGGGAGACAGTGTGAGAGTGGGTGACAGTGTGGGAGAGGGAGAGAGTGTGAGAGTGGGTGACAGTGTGGGAGAGGGAGAGAGTGTGAGAGTGAGTGTCAGTGTGGGAGAGGGAGAGAGTGTGAGAGTGGGTGACAGTGTGGGAGAGGGAGAGAGTGTGAGAGAGGGAGACAGTGTGAGAGTGTGTGGCAGTGTGGGAGAGGGAGAGAGTGTGAGAGAGGGAGAGAGTGGGTCACTGTGAGTGAGGAAGGGAGTGTGAGAGAGAGAGAGAGAGAGTGAGAGAGAGAGAAAGTGTGGAAGAGGGATTGAGTGTGAGAGAGGGAGGGATTGTTGAGAGGGAGAGTGTGTGAGAGAGGGAGACAGTGTGAGAGAGGGAGACAGTGTGGGAGAGGGAGAGGGTATGAGAGTGGGTGACAGTGTGGGAGAGGGAGAGAGTGTCAGAGTGGGAGGCAGTGTGGGCGAGGGAGAGAGTGTGAGAGAGGGAGACAGTGTGAGAGAGGGAGAGAGTGTGAGAGTGGGAGGCAGTGTGGGAGAGGGAGAGAGTGTGAGAGTGGGTGACAGTGTGGGAGAGGGAGAGTGTGTGAGACTGGGAGGCAGTGTGGGAGAGGGAGACAGTGTGAGAGTGGGAGGCAGTGTGGGAGAGGGAGCGAGTGTGAGAGTGGGTGACAGTTTGAGAGAGGGACACAGTGTGGGAGAGGGACAGAGTGTGAGAGATGGAGAGAGTGAGACACTGTGAGAGAGGAAGGGAGTGTGAGAGAGAGAGAGAGAGAGTTAGATAGGGAGAAAGTGTGGGAGAGGGATAGAGTGTGAGAGAGGGAGGGATTGTTGAGAGGGAGAAAGTGTGAGAGAGGGAGTGAGTGTGAGAGAGGGAGAGAGTGAGACACTGTGAGATAGGAAGGGAGTGTGAGAGAGAGAGAGAGAGTTAGATAGGGAGAAAGTGTGGGAGAGGGATAGAGTGTGAGAGAGGGAGGGATTGTTGAGAGGGAGAAAGTGTGAGAGAGGGAGAGAGTGTGAGAGAGGGAGAGAGTGTGGGAGAGGGATAGAGTGTGAGAGAGGGAGGGATTGTTGAGAGGGAGAAAGTGTGAGAGAGGGAGACAGTCTGGGAGAGGGAGACAGTGTGAGAGAGGGAGACAGTGTGAGAGTGGGTGACAGTGTGGGAGAGGGAGAGAGTGTGAGAGAGGGAGAGAGTGTGAGAGTGGGTGACAATGTGGGAGAGGGAGAGAGTGTGAGAGTGGGTGACAGTGTGGGAGAGGGAGAGAGAGTGTGAGAGTGGGTGACAGTGTGGGAGAGGGAGAGAGTGTGAGACTGGGTGACAGTGTGGGAGAGGGAGAGAGTGTCAGAGTGGGAGGCAGTGTGGGGGAGGGAGAGAGTGTGAGAGAGGGAGAGAGTGTGGGAGAGGGAGAGAGTGTGAGAGAGGGAGGGATTGTTGAGAGGGAGAAAGTGTGAGAGTGGGAGGCAGTGTGGGAGAGGGAGAGAGTGTGAGAGAGGGTGACAGTGTGGGAGAGGGAGAGAGTGTGAGAGAGGGAGACAGTGTGAGAGAGGGAGAGAGTGTGAGAGTGGGTGACAGTTTGAGAGAGGGAGATAGTGTGGGAGAGGGAGAGAGTGTGAGAGATGGAGAGAGTGAGACACTGTGAGAGAGGAAGGGAGTGTGAGAGAGAGAGAGAGAGAGTTAGATACGGAGAAAGTGTGGGAGAGGGATAGAGTGTGAGAGAGGGAGGGATTGTTGAGAGGGAGAAAGTGTGAGAGAGGGAGAGAGTGTGAGAGAGGGAGAGAGTGAGACACTGTGAGATAGGAAGGGAGTGTGAGAGAGAGAGAGAGAGTTAGATAGGGAGAAAGTGTGGGAGAGGGATAGAGTGTGAGAGAGGGAGGGATTGTTGAGAGGGAGAAAGTGTGAGAGAGGGAGAGAGTGTGAGAGAGGGAGAGAGTGTGGGAGAGGGATAGAGTGTGAGAGAGGGAGGGATTGTTGAGAGGGAGAAAGTGTGAGAGAGGGAGACAGTCTGGGAGAGGGAGACAGTGTGAGAGAGGGAGACAGTGTGAGAGAGGGAGACAGTGTGAGAGTGGGTGACAGTGTGGGAGAGGGAGAGAGTGTGAGAGAGGGAGAGAGTGTGAGAGTGGGTGACAGTGTGAGAGAGGGAGAGAGTGTGAGAGTGGGAGGCAGTGTGGGAGAGGGAGAGAGTGTGAGAGTGGGTGACAGTGTGGGAGAGGGAGAGAGTGTGAGTGGGAGGCCGTGTGGGAGAGGGAGAGAGTGTGAGAGTGTGAGGCAGTGTGGGAGAGGGAGAGAGTGTGAGACTGGGTGACAGTGTGGGAGAGGGAGAGAGTGTGAGAGTGGGAGGCAGTGTGGGAGAGGGAGAGAGTGTGAGAGTGGGAGGCAGTGTGGGAGAGGGAGTCAGTGTGAGAGTGGGAGGCAGTGTGGGAGAGGGGGAGAGTGTGAGTGGGTGACAGTGGGAGAGGGAGAGAGTGTGAGAGTGGGTGACAGTGTGGGAGAGGGAGAGAGTGTGAGAGAGGGAGAGAGTGTGAGAGTGGGTGACAGTGTGGGAGAGGGAGTGAGTGTGAGAGTGGGTGACAGTGGGAGAGGGAGAGAGTGTGAGAGTGGGTGACAGTGTGGGAGAGGGAGAGAGTGTGAGAGAGGGAGACAGTGTGAGAGTGGGTGGCAGTGTGGGAGAGGGAGAGATTGTGAGAGAGGGAGAGAGTGAGACACTGTGAGAGAGGAAGGGAGTGAGAGAGAGAGAGAGAGAGAGAGAGAGAGAGAGTGAGATAGGGAGAAAGTTTGGGAGAGGGATCGAGTGTGATAGAGGGAGAGAGTGTGGGAGAGGGAGAGAGTGTGAGAGAGGGAGGGATTGTTGAGAGGGAGAAAGTGTGAGAGAGGGAGAGAGTGTGAGAGAGGGAGAGAGTGTGGGAGAGGGAGAGAGTGTGAGAGAGGGAGACAGTGTGAGAGAGGGAGGGATTGTTGATGGGAGAGAGTGTGAGCGAGGGAAATAGTGTGAGAGTGGGTGACAATGTGGTAGAGGGAGAGAGAGGGAGACAGTGTGAGAGAGGGAGACAGTGTGGGAGAGGGAGAGAGTGTGAGAGTGGGTGACAGTGTGGGAGAGGGAGAGAGTGTGAGAGTGGGTGACAGTGTGGGAGAGGGAGAGAGAGTGTGAGAGTGGGTGACAGTGTGGGAGAGGGAGAGAGTGTGAGACTGGGTGACAGTGTGGGAGAGGGAGAGAGTGTCAGAGTGGGAGGCAGTGTGGGGGAGGGAGAGAGTGTGAGAGAGGGAGAGAGTGTGGGAGAGGGAGAGAGTGTGAGAGAGGGAGGGATTGTTGAGAGGGAGAAAGTGTGAGAGTGGGAGGCAGTGTGGGAGAGGGAGAGAGTGTGAGAGAGGGTGACAGTGTAGGAGAGGGAGAGAGTGTGAGAGAGGGAGACAGTGTGAGAGAGGGAGAGAGTGTGAGAGTGGGATGCAGTGTGGGAGAGGGAGAGAGTGTGAGAGTGGGTGACAGTGTGGGAGAGGGAGAGAGTGTGAGACTGGGAGGCAGTGTGGGAGAGGGAGACAGTGTGAGAGTGGGAGGCAGTGTGGGAGAGGGAGAGAGTGTGAGAGTGGGTGACAGTGTGAGAGAGGGAGACAGTGTGGGAGAGGGAGAGAGTGTGAGAGAGGGAGAGAGTGAGACACTGTGAGAGAGGAAGGGAGTGTGAGAGAGAGAGAGAGAGAGTTAGATAGGGAGAAAGTGTGGGAGAGGGATAGAGTGTGAGAGAGGGAGGGATTGTTGAGAGGGAGAAAGTGTGAGAGAGGGAGAGAGTGTGAGAGAGGGAGAGAGTGAGACACTGAGAGAGGAAGGGAGTGTGAGAGAGAGAGAGAGTTAGATAGGGAGAAAGTGTGGGAGAGGGATAGAGTGTGAGAGAGGGAGGGATTGTTGAGAGGGAGAAAGTGTGAGAGAGGGAGAGAGTGTGAGAGAGGGAGAGAGTGTGGGAGAGGGATAGAGTGTGAGAGAGGGAGGGATTGTTGAGAGGGAGAAAGTGTGAGAGAGGGAGACAGTCTGGGAGAGGGAGACAGTGTGAGAGAGGGAGACAGTGTGAGAGAGGGAGACAGTGTGAGAGTGGGTGACAGTGTGGGAGAGGGAGAGAGTGTGAGAGAGGGAGAGAGTGTGAGAGTGGGTGACAGTGTGAGAGAGGGAGAGAGTGTGAGAGTGGGAGGCAGTGTAGGAGAGGGAGAGAGTGTGAGAGTGGGTGACAGTGTGGGAGAGGGAGAGAGTGTGAGTGGGAGGCCGTGTGGGAGAGGGAGAGAGTGTGAGAGTGGGAGGCAGTGTGGGAGAGGGAGAGAGTGTGAGACTGGGTGACAGTGTGGGAGAGGGATTGAGTGTGAGAGTGGGAGGCAGTGTGGGAGAGGGAGTCAGTGTGAGAGTGGGAGGCAGTGTGGGAGAGTGCGAGAGTGTGAGAGTGGGTGACAGTGGGAGAGGGAGAGAGCGTGAGAGTGGGTGACAGTGTGGGAGAGGGAGAGAGTGTGAGAGAGGGAGAGAGTGTGAGAGTGGGTGACAGTGTGGGAGAGGGAGTGAGTGTGAGAGTGGGTGACAGTGGGAGAGGGAGAGAGTGTGAGATGGGTGACAGTGTGGGAGAGGGAGAGAGTGTGAGAGAGGGAGACATTGTGAGAGTGGGTGGCAGTGTGGGAGAGGAAGAGAGTGTGAGAGAGGGAGAGAGTGAGACACTGTGAGAGAGGAAGGGAGTGAGAGAGAGAGAGAGAGAGAGAGAGTGAGAAAGGGAGAAAGTTTGGGAGAGGGATCGAGTGTGATAGAGGGAGAGAGTGTGGGAGAGGGAGAGAGTGTGAGAGAGGGAGGGATTGTTGAGAGGGAGAGAGTGTGAGAGAGGGAGACAGTGTGAGAGAGGGAGGGATTGTTGATGGGAGAGAGTGTGAGCGAGGGAAATAGTGTGAGAGTGGGTGACAATGTGGGAGAGGGAGAGAGAGGGAGACAGTGTGAGAGAGGGAGACAGTGTGGGAGAGGGAGAGAGTGTGAGAGTGGGTGACAGTGTGGGAGAGGGAGAGAGTGTGAGAGTGGGTGACAGTGTGGGAGAGGGAGAGAGAGTGTCAGAGTGGGTGACAGTGTGGGAGAGGGAGAGAGTGTGAGACTGGGTGACAGTGTGGGAGAGGGAGAGAGTGTCAGAGTGGGAGGCAGTGTGGGAGAGGGAGAGAGTGTGAGAGAGGGAGAGAGTGTGGGAGAGGGAGAGTGTGAGAGAGGGAGGGATTGTTGAGAGGGAGAAAGTGTGAGAGAGGGAGAGAGTGTGAGAGAGGGAGAGAGTGTGGGAGAGGGAGAGAGTGTGAGAGAGGGAGAGAGTGTGAGAGAGGGAGGGATTGTTGATGGGAGAGAGTGTGAGCGAGGGAAAGAGTGTGAGAGTAGGTGACAATGTGGGAGAGGGAGAGAGTGTGAGAGAGGGAGACAGTGTGAGAGAGGGAGACAGTGTGGGGGAGGGAGAGAGTGTGAGAGTGGGTGACAGTGTGGGAGAGGGAGAGAGTGTGAGAGTGGGTGACAGTGTGGGAGAGGGAGAGAGTGTCAGAGTGGGTGACAGTGTGGGAGAGGGAGAGAGTGTGAGACTGGGTGACAGTGTGGGAGAGGGAGAGAGTGTGAGAGTGGGTGACAGTGTGAGAGAGGGAGACAGTGTGGGAGAGGGAGAGAGTGTGAGAGAGGGAGAGAGTGAGACACTGTGAGAGAGGAAGGGAGTGTGAGAGAGAGAGAGAGAGTTAGATAGGGAGAAAGTGTGGGAGAGGGATAGAGTGTGAGAGAGGGAGGGATTGTTGAGAGGGAGAAAGTGTGAGAGAGGGAGAGAGTGTGAGAGAGGGAGAGAGTGAGACACTGAGAGAGGAAGGGAGTGTGAGAGAGAGAGAGAGTTAGATAGGGAGAAAGTGTGGGAGAGGGATAGAGTGTGAGAGAGGGAGGGATTGTTGAGAGGGAGAAAGTGAGAGAGAGGGAGAGAGTGTGAGAGAGGGAGAGAGTGTGGGAGAGGGATAGAGTGTGAGAGAGGGAGGGATTGTTGAGAGGGAGAAAGTGTGAGAGAGGGAGACAGTCTGGGAGGGAGACAGTGTGAGAGAGGGAGACAGTGTGAGAGAGGGAGACAGTGTGAGAGTGGGTGACAGTGTGGGAGAGGGAGAGAGTGTGAGAGAGGGAGAGAGTGTGAGAGTGGGTGACAGTGTGAGAGAGGGAGAGAGTGTGAGAGTGGGAGGCAGTGTAGGAGAGGGAGAGAGTGTGAGAGTGGGTGACAGTGTGGGAGAGGGAGAGAGTGTGAGTGGGAGGCCGTGTGGGAGAGGGAGAGAGTGTGAGAGTGGGAGGCAGTGTGGGAGAGGGAGAGAGTGTGAGACTGGGTGACAGTGTGGGAGAGGGATTGAGTGTGAGAGTGGGAGGCAGTGTGGGAGAGGGAGTCAGTGTGAGAGTGGGAGGCAGTGTGGGAGAGTGCGAGAGTGTGAGAGTGGGTGACAGTGGGAGAGGGAGAGAGTGTGAGAGTGGGTGACAGTGTGGGAGAGGGAGAGAGTGTGAGAGAGGGAGAGATTGTGAGAGTGGGTGACAGTGTGGGAGAGGGAGTGAGTGTGAGAGTGGGTGACAGTGGGAGAGGGAGAGAGTGTGAGAGTGGGTGACAGTGTGGGAGAGGGAGAGAGTGTGAGACTGGGTGACAGTGTGGGAGAGGGAGAGAGTGTGAGAGTGGGTGACAGTGTGAGAGAGGGAGACAGTGTGGGAGAGGGAGAGAGTGTGAGAGAGGGAGAGAGTGAGACACTGTGAGAGAGGAAGGGAGTGTGAGAGAGAGAGAGAGAGTTAGATAGGGAGAAAGTGTGGGAGAGGGATAGAGTGTGAGAGAGGGAGGGATTGTTGAGAGGGAGAAAGTGTGAGAGAGGGAGAGAGTGTGAGAGAGGGAGAGAGTGAGACACTGAGAGAGGAAGGGAGTGTGAGAGAGAGAGAGAGTTAGATAGGGAGAAAGTGTGGGAGAGGGATAGAGTGTGAGAGAGGGAGGGATTGTTGAGAGGGAGAAAGTGTGAGAGAGGGAGAGAGTGTGAGAGAGGGAGAGAGTGTGGGAGAGGGATAGAGTGTGAGAGAGGGAGGGATTGTTGAGAGGGAGAAAGTGTGAGAGAGGGAGACAGTCTGGGAGAGGGAGACAGTGTGAGAGAGGGAGACAGTGTGAGAGAGGGAGACAGTGTGAGAGTGGGTGACAGTGTGGGAGAGGGAGAGAGTGTGAGAGAGGGAGAGAGTGTGAGAGTGGGTGACAGTGTGAGAGAGGGAGAGAGTGTGAGAGTGGGAGGCAGTGTAGGAGAGGGAGAGAGTGTGAGAGTGGGTGACAGTGTGGGAGAGGGAGAGAGTGTGAGTGGGAGTCCGTGTGGGAGAGGGAGAGAGTGTGAGAGTGGGAGGCAGTGTGGGAGAGGGAGAGAGTGTGAGACTGGGTGACAGTGTGGGAGAGGGATTGAGTGTGAGAGTGGGAGGCAGTGTGGGAGAGGGAGTCAGTGTGAGAGTGGGAGGCAGTGTGGGAGAGTGCGAGAGTGTGAGAGTGGGTGACAGTGGGAGAGGGAGAGAGTGTGAGAGTGGGTGACAGTGTGGGAGAGGGAGAGAGTGTGAGAGAGGGAGAGAGTGTGAGAGTGGGTGACAGTGTGGGAGAGGGAGTGAGTGTGAGAGTGGGTGACAGTGGGAGAGGGAGAGAGTGTGAGAGTGGGTGACAGTGTGGGAGAGGGAGAGAGTGTGAGAGAGGGAGACAGTGTGAGAGTGGGTGGCAGTGTGGGAGAGGGAGAGAGTGTGAGAGAGGGAGAGAGTGAGACACTGTGAGAGAGGAAGGGAGTGAGAGAGAGAGAGAGAGAGAGAGAGAGAGAGTGAGAGAGGGAGAAAGTTTGGGAGAGGGATCGAGTGTGATAGAGGGAGAGAGTGTGGGAGAGGGAGAGAGTGTGAGAGAGGGAGGGATTGTTGAGAGGGAGAGAGTGTGAGAGAGGGAGACAGTGTGAGAGAGGGAGGGATTGTTGATGGGAGAGAGTGTGAGCGAGGGAAATAGTGTGAGAGTGGGTGACAATGTGGGAGAGGGAGAGAGAGGGAGACAGTGTGAGAGAGGGAGACAGTGTGGGAGAGGGAGAGAGTGTGAGAGTGGGTGACAGTGTGGGAGAGGGAGAGAGTGTGAGAGTGGGTGACAGTGTGGGAGAGGGAGAGAGAGTGTCAGAGTGGGTGACAGTGTGGGAGAGGGAGAGAGTGTGAGACTGGGTGACAGTGTGGGAGAGGGAGAGAGTGTCAGAGTGGGAGAGAGTGTGAGAGAGGGAGAGAGTGTGGGAGAGGGAGAGTGTGAGAGAGGGAGGGATTGTTGAGAGGGAGAAAGTGTGAGAGAGGGAGAGAGTGTGAGAGAGGGAGAGAGTGTGGGAGAGGGAGAGAGTGTGAGAGAGGGAGAGAGTGTGAGAGAGGGAGGGATTGTTGATGGGAGAGAGTGTGAGCGAGGGAAAGAGTGTGAGAGTGGGTGACAATGTGGGAGAGGGAGAGAGTGTGAGAGAGGGAGACAGTGTGAGAGAGGGAGACAGTGTGGGGGAGGGAGAGAGTGTGAGAGTGGGTGACAGTGTGGGAGAGGGAGAGAGTGTGAGAGTGGGTGACAGTGTGGGAGAGGGAGAGAGTGTCAGAGTGGGTGACAGTGTGGGAGAGGGAGAGAGTGTGAGACTGGGTGACAGTGTGGGAGAGGGAGAGAGTGTCAGAGTGGGAGGCAGTGTGGGAGAGGGATAGAGTGTGAGAGTGGGAGGCAGTGTGGGAGAGGGTGACAGTGTGGGAGAGGGAGAGAGTGTGAGAGTGGGTGACTGTGGGAGAGGGAGAGAGTGTGAGAGTGGGAGGCAGTGTGGGAGAGGGAGAGAGTGTGAGAGTGGGAGGCAGTGTGGGAGAGGGAGAGAGTGAGAGTGGGAGGCAGTGTGGGAGAGGAAGAGAGTGTGAGAGAGGGAGACAGTGTGGGAGGGGGAGACAGTGTGAGAGTGGGTGACAGTGTGGGAGAGGGAGAGAGTGTGAGAGTGGGAGGCAGTGTGGGAGAGGGAGAGAGTGTGAGAGAGGGAGACAGTGTGGGAGAGGGAGACAGTGTGGGAGAGGGAGAGAGTGTGAGAGTGGGAGGCAGTGTGGGAGAGGGAGAGAGTGTGAGAGTGGGAGGCAGTGTGGGAGAGGGAGGGAGTGTGAGAGTGGATGACAGTGTGGGAGAGGGAGAGAGTGTGAGAGAAGGAGGCAGTGTGGGAGAGGGAGAGAGTGTGTGAGTGGGTGACAGTGTGAGAGTGGGAGGCAGTGTGGGAGTGGGAGACAGTGTGAGAGTGGGTGACAGTGTGGGAGAGGGAGAGAGTGTGAGAGAGGGAGAGAGTGAGACACTGTGAGAGAGGAAGGGAGTGTGAGAGAGAGAGAGAGAGAGAGTGAGATAGGGAGAAAGTATGGGAGAGGGATAGAGTGTGAGAGAGGGAGGGATTGTTGAGAGGGAGAAAGTGTGCGAGAGGGAGAGAGTGTGAGAGAGGGAGAGAGTGTGGGAGAGGGAGAGAGTGTGAGAGAGGGAGGGATTGTTGAGAGGGAGAGAGTGTGAGCGAGGGAAAGAGTGTGAGAGTTGGTGACAATGTGGGAGAGGGAGAGAGTGTGAGAGAGGGAGACTGTGTGAGAGAGGGAGAGAGTGTGAGAGAGGGAGACAGTGTGAGAGAGTGAGACAGTGTGGGAGAGGGAGAGAGTGTGAGAGAGGGAGAGAGTGTGAGAGAGGGAGGGATTGTTGATGGGAGAGAGTGTGAGCGAGGGAAAGAGTGTGAGAGTGGGTGACAATGTGGGAGAGGGAGAGAGTGTGAGAGAGGGAGACAGTGTGAGAGAGGGAGACAGTGTGGGGGAGGGAGAGAGTGTGAGAGTGGGTGACAGTGTGGGAGAGGGAGAGAGTGTGAGAGTGGGTGACAGTGTGGGAGAGGGAGAGAGTGTGAGAGAGGGAGACAGTGTGAGAGTGGGTGGCAGTGTGGGAGAGGGAGAGAGTGTGAGAGACGGAGAGAGTGAGACACTGTGAGAGAGGAAGGGAGTGAGAGAGAGAGAGAGAGAGAGAGAGAGAGTGAGAGAGGGAGAAAGTTTGGGAGAGGGATCGAGTGTGATAGAGGGAGAGAGTGTGGGAGAGGGAGAGAGTGTGAGAGAGGGAGGGATTGTTGAGAGGGAGAGAGTGTGAGAGAGGGAGACAGTGTGAGAGAGGGAGGGATTGTTGATGGGAGAGAGTGTGAGCGAGGGAAATAGTGTGAGAGTGGGTGACAATGTGGGAGAGGGAGAGAGAGGGAGACAGTGTGAGAGAGGGAGACAGTGTGGGAGAGGGAGAGAGTGTGAGAGTGGGTGACAGTGTGGGAGAGGGAGAGAGTGTGAGAGTGGGTGACAGTGTGGGAGAGGGAGAGAGAGTGTCAGAGTGGGTGACAGTGTGGGAGAGGGAGAGAGTGTGAGACTGGGTGACAGTGTGGGAGAGGGAGAGAGTGTCAGAGTGGGAGGCAGTGTGGGAGAGGGAGAGAGTGTGAGAGAGGGAGAGAGTGTGGGAGAGGGAGAGTGTGAGAGAGGGAGGGATTGTTGAGAGGGAGAAAGTGTGAGAGAGGGAGAGAGTGTGAGAGAGGGAGAGAGTGTGGGAGAGGGGGAGAGTGTGAGAGAGGGAGAGAGTGTGAGAGAGGGAGGGATTGTTGATGGGAGAGAGTGTGAGCGAGGGAAAGAGTGTGAGAGTGGGTGACAATGTGGGAGAGGGAGAGAGTGTGAGAGAGGGAGACAGTGTGAGAGAGGGAGACAGTGTGGGGGAGGGAGAGAGTGTGAGAGTGGGTGACAGTGTGGGAGAGGGAGAGAGTGTGAGAGTGGGTGACAGTGTGGGAGAGGGAGAGAGTGTCAGAGTGGGTGACAGTGTGGGAGAGGGAGAGAGTGTGAGACTGGGTGACAGTGTGGGAGAGGGAGAGAGTGTCAGAGTGGGAGGCAGTGTGGGAGAGGGATAGAGTGTGAGAGTGGGAGGCAGTGTGGGAGAGGGTGACAGTGTGGGAGAGGGAGAGAGTGTGAGAGTGGGTGACTGTGGGAGAGGGAGAGAGTGTGAGAGTGGGAGGCAGTGCGGGAGAGGGAGAGAGTGTGAGAGTGGGTGACAGTGTGGGAGAGGCAGAGAGTGTGAGAGTGGGAGGCAGTGTGGGAGAGGGAGAGAGTGTGAGAGTGGGAGGCAGTGTGGGAGAGGGAGAGAGTGAGAGTGGGAGGCAGTGTGGGAGAGGAAGAGAGTGTGAGAGAGGGAGACAGTGTGGGAGGGGGAGACAGTGTGAGAGAGGGAGACAGTGTGGGGGAGGGAGAGAGTGTGAGAGTGGGTGACAGTGTGGGAGAGGGAGAGAGTGTGAGAGTGGGTGACAGTGTGGGAGAGGGAGAGAGTGTCAGAGTGGGTGACAGTGTGGGAGAGGGAGAGAGTGTGAGACTGGGTGACAGTGTGGGAGAGGGAGAGAGTGTCAGAGTGGGAGGCAGTGTGGGAGAGGGATAGAGTGTGAGAGTGGGAGGCAGTGTGGGAGAGGGATAGAGTGTGAGAGTGGGAGGCAGTGTGGGAGAGGGTGACAGTGTGGGAGAGGGAGAGAGTGTGAGAGTGGGTGACTGTGGGAGAGGGAGAGAGTGTGAGAGTGGGAGGCAGTGTGGGAGAGGGAGAGAGTGTGAGAGTGGGAGGCAGTGTGGGAGAGGGAGAGAGTGAGAGTGGGAGGCAGTGTGGGAGAGGAAGAGAGTGTGAGAGAGGGAGACAGTGTGGGAGGGGGAGACAGTGTGAGAGTGGGTGACAGTGTGGGAGAGGGAGAGAGTGTGAGAGTGGGAGGCAGTGTGGGAGAGGGAGAGAGTGTGAGAGAGGGAGACAGTGTGGGAGAGGGAGACAGTGTGGGAGAGGGAGAGAGTGTGAGAGTGGGAGGCAGTGTGGGAGAGGGAGAGAGTGTGAGAGTGGGAGGCAGTGTGGGAGAGGGAGGGAGTGTGAGAGTGGATGACAGTGTGGGAGAGGGAGAGAGTGTGAGAGAAGGAGGCAGTGTGGGAGAGGGAGAGAGTGTGTGAGTGGGTGACAGTGTGAGAGTGGGAGGCAGTGTGGGAGTGGGAGACAGTGTGAGAGTGGGTGACAGTGTGGGAGAGGGAGAGAGTGTGAGAGAGGGAGAGAGTGAGACACTGTGAGAGAGGAAGGGAGTGTGAGAGAGAGAGAGAGAGAGAGTGAGATAGGGAGAAAGTATGGGAGAGGGATAGAGTGTGAGAGAGGGAGGGATTGTTGAGAGGGAGAAAGTGTGCGAGAGGGAGAGAGTGTGAGAGAGGGAGAGAGTGTGGGAGAGGGAGAGAGTGTGAGAGAGGGAGGGATTGTTGAGAGGGAGAGAGTGTGAGCGAGGGAAAGAGTGTGAGAGTTGGTGACAATGTGGGAGAGGGAGAGAGTGTGAGAGAGGGAGACTGTGTGAGAGAGGGAGAGAGTGTGAGAGAGGGAGACAGTGTGAGAGAGTGAGACAGTGTGGGAGAGGGAGAGAGTGTGAGAGAGGGAGAGAGTGTGAGAGAGGGAGGGATTGTTGATGGGAGAGAGTGTGAGCGAGGGAAAGAGTGTGAGAGTGGGTGACAATGTGGGAGAGGGAGAGAGTGTGAGAGAGGGAGACAGTGTGAGAGAGGGAGACAGTGTGGGGGAGGGAGAGAGTGTGAGAGTGGGTGACAGTGTGGGAGAGGGAGATTGTGTGAGAGTGGGTGACAGTGTGGGAGAGGGAGAGAGTGTGACAGAGGGAGACAGTGTGAGAGTGGGTGGCAGTGTGGGAGAGGGAGAGAGTGTGAGAGAGGGAGAGAGTGAGACACTGTGAGAGAGGAAGGGAGTGAGAGAGAGAGAGAGAGAGAGAGAGAGAGTGAGAGAGGGAGAAAGTTTGGGAGAGGGATCGAGTGTGATAGAGGGAGAGAGTGTGGGAGAGGGAGAGAGTGTGAGAGAGGGAGGGATTGTTGAGAGGGAGAGAGTGTGAGAGAGGGAGACAGTGTGAGAGAGCGAGGGATTGTTGATGGGAGAGAGTGTGAGCGAGGGAAATAGTGTGAGAGTGGGTGACAATGTGGGAGAGGGAGAGAGAGGGAGACAGTGTGAGAGAGGGAGACAGTGTGGGAGAGGGAGAGAGTGTGAGAGTGGGTGACAGTGTGGGAGAGGGAGAGAGTGTGAGAGTGGGTGACAGTGTGGGAGAGGGAGAGAGAGTGTCAGAGTGGGTGACAGTGTGGGAGAGGGAGAGAGTGTGAGACTGGGTGACAGTGTGGGAGAGGGAGAGAGTGTCAGAGTGGGAGGCAGTGTGGGAGAGGGAGAGAGTGTGAGAGAGGGAGAGAGTGTGGGAGAGGGAGAGTGTGAGAGAGGGAGGGATTGTTGAGAGGGAGAAAGTATGAGAGAGGGAGAGAGTGTGAGAGAGGGAGAGAGTGTGGGAGAGGGGGAGAGTGTGAGAGAGGGAGAGAGTGTGAGAGAGGGAGGGATTGTTGATGGGAGAGAGTGTGAGCGAGGGAAAGAGTGTGAGAGTGGGTGACAATGTGGGAGAGGGAGAGAGTGTGAGAGAGGGAGACAGTGTGAGAGAGGGAGACAGTGTGGGGGAGGGAGAGAGTGTGAGAGTGGGTGACAGTGTGGGAGAGGGAGAGAGTGTGAGAGTGGGTGACAGTGTGGGAGAGGGAGAGAGTGTCAGAGTGGGTGACAGTGTGGGAGAGGGAGAGAGTGTGAGACTGGGTGACAGTGTGGGAGAGGGAGAGAGTGTCAGAGTGGGAGGCAGTGTGGGAGAGGGATAGAGTGTGAGAGTGGGAGGCAGTGTGGGAGAGGGTGACAGTGTGGGAGAGGGAGAGAGTGTGAGAGTGGGTGACTGTGGGAGAGGGAGAGAGTGTGAGAGTGGGAGGCAGTGCGGGAGAGGGAGAGAGTGTGAGAGTGGGTGACAGTGTGGGAGAGGCAGAGAGTGTGAGAGTGGGAGGCAGTGTGGGAGAGGGAGAGAGTGTGAGAGTGGGAGGCAGTGTGGGAGAGGGAGAGAGTGAGAGTGGGAGGCAGTGTGGGAGAGGAAGAGAGTGTGAGAGAGGGAGACAGCGTGGGAGGGGGAGACAGTGTGAGAGTGGGTGACAGTGTGGGAGAGGGAGAGAGTGTGAGAGTGGGAGGCAGTGTGGGAGAGGGAGAGAGTGTGAGAGAGGGAGACAGTGTGGGAGAGGGAGACAGTGTGGGAGAGGGAGAGAGTGTGAGAGTGGGAGGCAGTGTGGGAGAGGGAGAGAGTGTGAGAGTGGGAGGCAGTGTGGGAGAGGGAGGGAGTGTGAGAGTGGATGACAGTGTGGGAGAGGGAGAGAGTGTGAGAGAAGGAGGCAGTGTGGGAGAGGGAGAGAGTGTGTGAGTGGGTGACAGTGTGAGAGTGGGAGGCAGTGTGGGAGAGGGAGACAGTGTGAGAGTGGGTGACAGTGTGGGAGAGGGAGAGAGTGTGAGAGAGGAAGAGAGTGAGACACTGTGAGAGAGGAAGGGAGTGTGAGAGAGAGAGAGAGAGAGAGTGAGATAGGGAGAAAGTATGGGAGAGGGATAGAGTGTGAGAGAGGGAGGGATTGTTGAGAGGGAGAAAGTGTGAGAGAGGGTGAGAGTGTGAGAGAGGGAGAGAGTGTGGGAGAGGGAGAGAGTGTGAGAGAGGGAGGGATTGTTGAGAGGGAGAGAGTGTGAGCGAGGGAAAGAGTGTGAGAGTTGGTGACAATGTGGGAGAGGGAGAGAGTGTGAGAGAGGGAGACTGTGTGAGAGAGGGAGAGAGTGTGAGAGAGGGAGACAGTGTGAGAGAGTGAGACAGTGTGGGAGAGGGAGAGAGTGTGAGAGAGGGAGAGAGTGTGAGAGAGGGAGGGATTGTTGATGGGAGAGAGTGTGAGCGAGGGAAAGAGTGTGAGAGTGGGTGACAATGTGGGAGAGGGAGAGAGTGTGAGAGAGGGAGACAGTGTGAGAGAGGGAGACAGTGTGGGGGAGGGAGAGAGTGTGAGAGTGGGTGACAGTGTGGGAGAGGGAGAGAGTGTGAGAGTGGGTGACAGTGTGGGAGAGGGAGAGAGTGTCAGAGTGGGTGACAGTGTGGGAGAGGGAGAGAGTGTGAGACTGGGTGACAGTGTGGGAGAGGGAGAGAGTGTGAGAGTGGGTGACAGTGTGAGAGAGGGAGACAGTGTGGGAGAGGGAGAGAGTGTGAGAGAGGGAGAGAGTGAGACACTGTGAGAGAGGAAGGGAGTGTGAGAGAGAGAGAGAGAGAGAGTGAGATAGGGAGAAAGTATGGGAGAGGGATAGAGTGTGAGAGAGGGAGGGATTGTTGAGAGGGAGAAAGTGTGAGAGAGGGTGAGAGTGTGAGAGAGGGAGAGAGTGTGGGAGAGGGAGAGAGTGTGAGAGAGGGAGGGATTGTTGAGAGGGAGAGAGTGTGAGCGAGGGAAAGAGTGTGAGAGTTGGTGACAATGTGGGAGAGGGAGAGAGTGTGAGAGAGGGAGACTGTGTGAGAGAGGGAGAGAGTGTGAGAGAGGGAGACAGTGTGAGAGAGTGAGACAGTGTGGGAGAGGGAGAGAGTGTGAGAGAGGGAGAGAGTGTGAGAGAGGGAGGGATTGTTGATGGGAGAGAGTGTGAGCGAGGGAAAGAGTGTGAGAGTGGGTGACAATGTGGGAGAGGGAGAGAGTGTGAGAGAGGGAGACAGTGTGAGAGAGGGAGACAGTGTGGGGGAGGGAGAGAGTGTGAGAGTGGGTGACAGTGTGGGAGAGGGAGAGAGTGTGAGAGTGGGTGACAGTGTGGGAGAGGGAGAGAGTGTCAGAGTGGGTGACAGTGTGGGAGAGGGAGAGAGTGTGAGACTGGGTGACAGTATGGGAGAGGGAGAGAGTGTGAGAGTGGGTGACAGTGTGAGAGAGGGAGACAGTGTGGGAGAGGGAGAGAGTGTGAGAGAGGGAGAGAGTGAGACACTGTGAGAGAGGAAGGGAGTGTGAGAGAGAGAGAGAGAGAGTTAGATAGGGAGAAAGTGTGGGAGAGGTATAGAGTGTGAGAGAGGGAGGGATTGTTGAGAGGGAGAAAGTGTGAGAGAGGGAGAGAGTGTGAGAGAGGGAGAGAGTGAGACACTGAGAGAGGAAGGGAGTGTGAGAGAGAGAGAGAGAGAGTTAGATAGGGAGAAAGTGTGGGAGAGGGATAGAGTGTGAGAGAGGGAGGGATTGTTGAGAGGGAGAAAGTGTGAGAGAGGGAGAGAGTGTGAGAGTGGGTGACAGTGTGAGAGAGGGAGACAGTGTGGGAGAGGGAGAGAGTGTGAGAGAGGGAGAGAGTGAGACACTGTGAGAGAGGAAGGGAGTGTGAGAGAGAGAGAGAGAGAGTTAGATAGGGAGAAAGTGTGGGAGAGGGATAGAGTGTGAGAGAGGGAGGGATTGTTGAGAGGGAGAAAGTGTGAGAGAGGGAGAGAGTGTGAGAGAGGGAGAGAGTGTGGGAGAGGGATAGAGTGTGAGAGAGGGAGGGATTGTTGAGAGGGAGAAAGTGTGAGAGAGGGAGACAGTCTGGGAGAGGGAGACAGTGTGAGAGAGGGAGACAGTGTGAGAGAGGGAGACAGTGTGAGAGTGGGTGACAGTGTGGGAGAGGGAGAGAGTGTGAGAGAGGGAGAGAGTGTGAGAGTGGGTGACAGTGTGAGAGAGGGAGAGAGTGTGAGAGTGGGAGGCAGTGTAGGAGAGGGAGAGAGTGTGAGAGTGGGTGACAGTGTGGGAGAGGGAGAGAGTGTGAGTGGGAGGCCGTGTGGGAGAGGGAGAGAGTGTGAGAGTGGGAGGCAGTGTGGGAGAGGGAGAGAGTGTGAGACTGGGTGACAGTGTGGGAGAGGGATTGAGTGTGAGAGTGGGAGGCAGTGTGGGAGAGGGAGTCAGTGTGAGAGTGGGAGGCAGTGTGGGAGAGTGCGAGAGTGTGAGAGTGTGTGACAGTGGGAGAGGGAGAGAGTGTGAGAGTGGGTGACAGTGTGGGAGAGGGAGAGAGTGTGAGAGAGGGAGAGAGTGTGAGAGTGGGTGACAGTGTGGGAGAGGGAGTGAGTGTGAGAGTGGGTGACAGTGGGAGAGGGAGAGAGTGTGAGAGTGGGTGACAGTGTGGGAGAGGGAGAGAGTGTGAGAGAGGGAGACAGTGTGAGAGTGGGTGGCAGTGTGGGAGAGGGAGAGAGTGTGAGAGAGGGAGAGAGTGAGACACTGTGAGAGAGGAAGGGAGTGAGAGAGAGAGAGAGAGAGAGAGAGAGAGAGTGAGAGAGGGAGAAAGTTTGGGAGAGGGATCGAGTGTGATAGAGGGAGAGAGTGTGGGAGAGGGAGAGAGTGTGAGAGAGGGAGGGATTGTTGAGAGGGAGAGAGTGTGAGAGAGGGAGACAGTGTGAGAGAGGGAGGGATTGTTGATGGGAGAGAGTGTGAGCGAGGGAAATAGTGTGAGAGTGGGTGACAATGTGGGAGAGGGAGAGAGAGGGAGACAGTGTGAGAGAGGGAGACAGTGTGGGAGAGGGAGAGAGTGTGAGAGTGGGTGACAGTGTGGGAGAGGGAGAGAGTGTGAGAGTGGGTGACAGTGTGGGAGAGGGAGAGAGAGTGTCAGAGTGGGTGACAGTGTGGGAGAGGGAGAGAGTGTGAGACTGGGTGACAGTGTGGGAGAGGGAGAGAGTGTCAGAGTGGGAGGCAGTGTGGGAGAGGGAGAGAGTGTGAGAGAGGGAGAGAGTGTGGGAGAGGGAGAGTGTGAGAGAGGGAGGGATTGTTGAGAGGGAGAAAGTGTGAGAGAGGGAGAGAGTGTGAGAGAGGGAGAGAGTGTGGGAGAGGGAGAGAGTGTGAGAGAGGGAGAGAGTGTGAGAGAGGGAGGGATTGTTGATGGGAGAGAGTGTGAGCGAGGGAAAGAGTGTGAGAGTGGGTGACAATGTGGGAGAGGGAGAGAGTGTGAGAGAGGGAGACAGTGTGAGAGAGGGAGACAGTGTGGGGGAGGGAGAGAGTGTGAGAGTGGGTGACAGTGTGGGAGAGGGAGAGAGTGTGAGAGTGGGTGACAGTGTGGGAGAGGGAGAGAGTGTCAGAGTGGGTGACAGTGTAGAGAGGGAGAGAGTGTGAGACTGGGTGACAGTGTGGGAGAGGGAGAGAGTGTCAGAGTGGGAGGCAGTGTGGGAGAGGGATAGAGTGTGAGAGTGGGAGGCAGTGTGGGAGAGGGTGACAGTGTGGGAGAGGGAGAGAGTGTGAGAGTGGGTGACTGTGGGAGAGGGAGAGAGTGTGAGAGTGGGAGGCAGTGCGGGAGAGGGAGAGAGTGTGAGAGTGGGTGACAGTGTGGGAGAGGCAGAGAGTGTGAGAGTGGGAGGCAGTGTGGGAGAGGCAGAGAGTGTGAGAGTGGGAGGCAGTGTGGGAGAGGGAGAGAGTGAGAGTGTGAGGCAGTGTGGGAGAGGAAGAGAGTGTGAGAGAGGGAGACAGTGTGGGAGGGGGAGACAGTGTGAGAGTGGGTGACAGTGTGGGAGAGGGAGAGAGTGTGAGAGTGGGAGGCAGTGTGGGAGAGGGAGAGAGTGTGAGAGAGGGAGACAGTGTGGGAGAGGGAGACAGTGTGGGAGAGGGAGAGAGTGTGAGAGTGGGAGGCAGTGTGGGAGAGGGAGAGAGTGTGAGAGTGGGAGGCAGTGTGGGAGAGGGAGGGAGTGTGAGAGTGGATGACAGTGTGGGAGAGGGAGAGAGTGGGAGAGAAGGAGGCAGTGTGGGAGAGGGAGAGAGTGTGTGAGTGGGTGACAGTGTGAGAGTGGGAGGCAGTGTGGGAGAGGGAGACAGTGTGAGAGTGGGTGACAGTGTGGGAGAGGGAGAGAGTGTGAGAGAGGGAGAGAGTGAGACACTGTGAGAGAGGAAGGGAGTGTGAGAGAGAGAGAGAGAGAGAGTGAGATAGGGAGAAAGTATGGGAGAGGGATAGAGTGTGAGAGAGGGAGGGATTGTTGAGAGGGAGAAAGTGTGCGAGAGGGAGAGAGTGTGAGAGAGGGAGAGAGTGTGGGAGAGGGAGAGAGTGTGAGAGAGGGAGGGATTGTTGAGAGGGAGAGAGTGTGAGCGAGGGAAAGAGTGTGAGAGTTGGTGACAATGTGGGAGAGGGAGAGAGTGTGAGAGAGGGAGACTGTGTGAGAGAGGGAGAGAGTGTGAGAGAGGGAGACAGTGTGAGAGAGTGAGACAGTGTGGGAGAGGGAGAGAGTGTGAGAGTGGGAGGCAGTGTGGGAGAGGGAGAGAGTGTGAGAGTGGGTGACAGTGTGGGAGAGGGAGAGAGTGTGAGAGTGGGTGTCAGTGTGGGAGAGAGAGAGAGTGTGAGAGTGAGTGACAGTGTGGGAGAGGGAGAGAGTGTGAGAGAGGGAGACAGTGTGAGAGTGTGTGGCAGTGTGGGAGAGGGAGAGAGTGTGAGAGAGGGAGAGAGTGGGTCACTGTGAGTGAGGAAGGGAGTGTGAGAGAGAGAGAGAGAGAGTGAGAGAGGGAGAAAGTGTGGAAGAGGGATTGAGTGTGAGAGAGGGAGGGATTGTTGAGAGGGAGTGAGTGTGAGAGAGGGAGACAGTGTGAGAGAGGGAGACAGTGTGGGAGAGGGAGAGGGTATTAGAGTGGGTGACAGTGTGGGAGAGGGAGAGAGTGTCAGAGTGGGAGGCAGTGTGGGAGAGGGAGAGAGTGTGAGAGAGGGAGACAGTGTGAGAGAGGGAGAGAGTGTGAGAGTGGGAGGCAGTGTGGGAGAGGGAGCGAGTGTGAGAGTGGGTGGCAGTTTGAGAGAGGGAGATAGTGTGAGACTGGGAGAGAGTGTGAGAGAGGGAGAGAGTGAGACACTTTGAGAGAGGAAGGGAGTGTGAGAGAGAGAGAGAGAGAGTTAGATATGGAGAAAGTGTGGGAGAGGGATAGAGTTTGAGAGAGGGAGGGATTGTTGAGAGGGAGAAAGTGTGAGAGAGGGAGAGAGTGTGAGAGAGGGAGAGAGTGAGACACTGTGAGATAGGAAGGGAATGTGAGAGAGAGAGAGAGAGTTAGATAGGGAGAAAGTGTGGGAGAGGGATAGAGTGTGAGAGAGGGAGGGATTGTTGAGAGGGAGAAAGTGTGAGAGAGGGAGAGAGTGTGAGAGAGGGAGAGAGAGTGGGAGAGGGATAGAGTGTGAGAGAGGGAGGGATTGTTGAGAGGGAGAAAGTGTGAGAGAGGGAGACAGTCTGGGAGAGGGCGACAGTGTGAGAGAGGGAGACAGTGTGAGAGAGGGAGACAGTGTGAGAGTGGGTGACAGTGTGAGAGAGGGAGAGAGTGTGAGAGTGGGAGGCAGTGTGGGAGAGGGAGAGAGTGTGAGAGAGGGAGAGAGTGTGGGAGAGGGATAGAGTGTGAGAGAGGGAGGGATTGTTGAGAGGGAGACAGTGTGAGAGAGGGAGACAGTGTGGGAGAGGAAGAGGGTATTAGAGTGGGTGACAGTGTGGGAGAGGGAGAGAGTGTCAGAGTGGGAGGCAGTGTGGGAGAGGGAGAGAGTGTGAGAGAGGGAGACAGTGTGAGAGAGGGAGAGAGTGTGAGAGTGGGAGGCAGTGTGGGAGAGGGAGCGAGTGTGAGAGTGGGTGACAGTTTGAGAGAGGGAGACAGTGTGAGACTGGGAGAGAGTGTGAGAGAGGGAGAGAGTGAGACACTGTGAGAGAGGAAGGGAGTGTGAGAGAGAGAGAGTTAGATATGGAGAAAGTGTGGGAGAGGGATAGAGTGTGAGAGAGGGAGGGATTGTTGAGAGGGAGAAAGTGTGATAGAGGGAGAGAGTGTGAGAGAGGGAGAGAGTGTGGGAGAGGGAGAGAGTGTGAGAGAGGGAGAGAGTGAGACACTGTGAGATAGGAAGGGAATGTGAGAGAGAGAGAGAGAGTTAGATAGGGAGAAAGTGTGGGAGAGGGATAGAGTGTGAGAGAGGGAGGGATTGTTGAGAGGGAGAAAGTGTGAGAGAGGGAGAGAGTGTGAGAGAGGGAGAGAGTGTGGGAGAGGGATAGAGTGTGAGAGAGGGAGGGATTGTTGAGAGGGAGAAAGTGTGAGAGAGGGAGACAGTCTGGGAGAGGGCGACAGTGTGAGAGAGGGAGACAGTGTGAGAGAGGGAGACAGTGTGAGAGTGGGTGACAGTGTGAGAGAGGGAGAGAGTGTGAGAGTGGGAGGCAGTGTGGGAGAGGGAGAGAGTGTGAGAGTGGGTGACAGTGTGGGAGAGGGAGAGAGTGAGAGTGGGAGGCCGTGTGGGAGAGGGAGAGAGTGAGAGTGGGAGGCAGTGTGGGAGAGGGAGAGAGTGTGAGACTGGGTGACAGTGTGGGAGAGGGAGAGAGTGTGAGAGTGGGAGGCAGTGTGGGAGAGGGAGAGAGTGTGAGAGTGGGAGGCAGTGTGGGAGAGGGAGTCAGTGTGAGAGTGGGAGGCAGTGTGGGAGAGGGGGAGAGTGTGAGAATGGGTGACAGTGGGAAAGGGAGAGAGTGTGAGAGTGGGTGACAGTGTGGGAGAGGGAGAGAGTGTGAGAGAGGGAGAGAGTGTGAGAGTGGGTGACAGTGTGGGAGAGGGAGTGAGTGTGAGAGTGGGTGACAGTGGGAGAGGGAGAGAGTGTGAGAGTGGGTGACAGTGTGGGAGAGGGAGAGAGTGTGAGAGAGGGAGGGATTGTTGAGAGGGAGAAAGTGTGAGAGAGGGAGAGAGTGTGAGAGAGGGAGAGAGTGTGGGAGAGGGAGAGAGTGTGAGAGAGGGAGGGATTGTTGATGGGAGAGAGTGTGAGCGAGGGAAAGAGTGTGAGAGTGGGTGACAATGTGGGAGAGGGAGAGAGTGTGAGAGAGGGAGACAGTGTGAGAGAGGGAGACAGTGTGGGAGAGGGAGAGAGTGTGAGAGTGGGTGACAGTGTGGGAGAGGGAGAGAGTGTGAGAGTGGGTGACAGTGTGGGAGAGAGTGTGAGAGTGGGTGACAGTGTGGGAGAGGGAGAGAGTGTGAGACTGGGTGACAGTGTGGGAGAGGGAGAGAGTGTCAGAGTGGGAGGCAGTGTGGGAGAGGGAGAGAGTGTGAGAGTGGGAGGCAGTGTGGGAGAGGGTGACAGTGTGGGAGAGGGAGAGAGTGTGAGAGTGGGTGACTGTGGGAGAGGGAGAGAGTGTGAGAGTGGGAGGCAGTGCGGGAGAGGGAGAGAGTGTGAGAGTGGGTGACAGTGTGGGAGAGGCAGAGAGTGTGAGAGTGGGAGGCAGTGTGGGAGAGGGAGAGAGTGTGAGAGTGGGAGGCAGTGTGGGAGAGGGAGTGAGTGAGAGTGGGAGGCAGTGTGGGAGAGGAAGAGAGTGTGAGAGAGGGAGACAGTGTGGGAGGGGGAGACAGTGTGAGAGTGGGTGACAGTGTGGGAGAGGGAGAGAGTGTGAGAGTGGGAGGCAGTGTGGGAGAGGGAGAGAGTGTGAGAGAGGGAGACAGTGTGGGAGAGGGAGACAGTGTGGGAGAGGGAGAGAGTGTGAGAGTGGGAGGCAGTGTGGGAGAGGGAGAGAGTGTGAGAGTGGGAGGCAGTGTGGGAGAGGGAGAGAGTGTGAGAGTGGGTGACAGTGTGGGAGAGGGAGAGAGTGTGAGAGAGGGAGGCAGTGTGGGAGAGGGAGAGAGTGTGTGAGTGGGTTACAGTGTGAGAGTGGGAGGCAGTGTGGGAGAGGGAGACAGTGTGAGAGTGGGTGACAGTGTGGGAGAGGGAGAGAGTGTGAGAGAGGGAGAGAGTGAGACACTGTGAGAGAGGAAGGGAGTGTGAGAGAGAGAGTGAGATAGGGAGAAAGTATGGGAGAGGGATAGAGTGTGAGAGAGGGAGGGATTGTTGAGAGGGAGAAAGTGTGCGAGAGGGAGAGAGTGTGAGAGAGGGAGAGAGTGTGGGAGAGGGAGAGAGTGTGGGAGAGGGAGAGAGTGTGAGAGAGGGAGGGATTGTTGAGAGGGAGAGAGTGTGAGAGTGGGAGGCAGTGTGGGAGAGGGAGAGAGTGTCAGAGTGGGACGCCGCGTGGGAGAGGGAGAGAGTGTGAGAGTTGGAGGCAGTGTGGGAGAGGGAGACAGTGTGAGAGTGGGAGACAGTGTGAGAGTGGGTGACAGTGTGGGAGAGGGAGAGAGTGTGAGAGTGGGTGAGAGTGGGTCACTGTGAGTGAGGAAGGGAGTGTGAGAGAGAGAGAGAGAGAGAGAGAGTGAGAGAGGGAGAAAGTGTGGAAGAGGGATTGAGTGTGAGAGAGGGAGGGATTGTTGAGAGGGAGAGAGTGTGAGAGAGGGAGACAGTGTAAGAGAGGGAGACAGTGTGGGAGAGGGAGAGGGTATGAGAGTGGGTGACAGTGTGGGAGAGGGAGAGTGTCAGAGTGGGAGGCAGTGTGGGAGAGGGAGAGAGTGTGAGAGAGGGAGACATTGTGAGAGAGGGAGAGAGTGTGAGAGTGGGAGGCAGTGTGGGAGAGGGAGAGAGTGTGAGAGTGGGTGACAGTGTGGGAGAGGGAGACAGTGTGAGACTGGGAGGCAGTGTGGGAGAGGGAGACAGTGTGAGAGTGGGAGGCAGTGTGGGAGAGGGAGCGAGTGTGAGAGTGGGTGACAGTTTGAGAGAGGGAGACAGTGTGGGAGAGGGAGAGAGTGTGAGAGAGGGAGAGAGGGAGACACTGTGAGAGAGGAAGGGAGTGTGAGAGAGAGAGAGAGAGTTAGATAGGGAGAAAGTGTGGGAGAGGGATAGAGTGTGAGAGAGGGAGGGATTGTTGAGTGGGAGAAAGTGTGAGAGAGGGAGAGAGTGTGAGAGAGGGAGAGAGTGAGACACTGTGAGATAGGAAGGGAGTGTGAGAGAGAGAGAGAGAGTTAGATAGGGAGAAAGTGTGGGAGAGGGATAGAGTGTGAGAGAGGGAGGGATTGTTGAGAGGGAGAAAGTGTGAGAGAGGGAGAGAGTGTGAGAGAGGGAGAGAGTGTGGGAGAGGGATAGAGTGTGAGAGAGGGAGAGAGTGTGAGAGAGGGAGACAGTGTGAGAGAGGGAGGGATTGTTGAGAGGGAGAAAGTGTGAGAGAGGGAGACAGTCTGGGAGAGGGAGACAGTGTGAGAGAGGGAGACAGTGTGAGAGAGGGAGACAGTGTGAGAGCGGGTGACAGTGTGGGAGAGGGAGAGAGTGTGAGAGAGGGAGAGAGTGTGAGAGAGGGAGAGAGTGAGACACTGTGAGATAGGAAGGGAATGTGAGAGAGAGAGAGAGAGTTAGATAGGGAGAAAGTGTGGGAGAGGGATAGAGTGTGAGAGAGGGAGGGATTGTTGAGAGGGAGAAAGTGTGAGAGAGGGAGAGAGTGTGAGAGAGGGAGAGAGTGTGGGAGAGGGATAGAGTGTGAGAGAGGGAGGGATTGTTGAGAGGGAGAAAGTGTGAGAGAGGGAGACAGTCTGGGAGAGGGCGACAGTGTGAGAGAGGGAGACAGTGTGAGAGAGGGAGACAGTGTGAGAGTGGGTGACAGTGTGAGAGAGGGAGAGAGTGTGAGAGTGGGAGGCAGTGTGGGAGAGGGACAGAGTGTGAGAGTGGGTGACAGTGTGGGAGAGGGAGAGAGTGAGAGTGGGAGGCCGTGTGGGAGAGGGAGAGAGTGAGAGTGGGAGGCAGTGTGGGAGAGGGAGAGAGTGTGAGACTGGGTGACAGTGTGGGAGAGGGAGAGAGTGTGAGAGTGGGAGGCAGTGTGGGAGAGGGAGAGAGTGTGAGAGTGGGAGGCAGTGTGGGAGAGGGAGTCAGTGTGAGAGTGGGAGGCAGTGTGGGAGAGGGGGAGAGTGTGAGAATGGGTGACAGTGGGAAAGGGAGAGAGTGTGAGAGTGGGTGACAGTGTGGGAGAGGGAGAGAGTGTGAGAGAGGGAGAGAGTGTGAGAGTGGGTGACAGTGTGGGAGAGGGAGTGAGTGTGAGAGTGGGTGACAGTGGGAGAGGGAGAGAGTGTGAGAGTGGGTGACAGTGTGGGAGAGGGAGAGAGTGTGAGAGAGGGAGGGATTGTTGAGAGGGAGAAAGTGTGAGAGAGGGAGAGAGTGTGAGAGAGGGAGAGAGTGTGGGAGAGGGAGAGAGTGTGAGAGAGGGAGGGATTGTTGATGGGAGAGAGTGTGAGCGAGGGAAAGAGTGTGAGAGTGGGTGACAATGTGGGAGAGGGAGAGAGTGTGAGAGAGGGAGACAGTGTGAGAGAGGGAGACAGTGTGGGAGAGGGAGAGAGTGTGAGAGTGGGTGACAGTGTGGGAGAGGGAGAGAGTGTGAGAGTGGGTGACAGTGTGGGAGAGGGAGAGAGTGTGAGAGTGGGTGACAGTGTGGGAGAGGGAGAGAGTGTGAGACTGGGTGACAGTGTGGGAGAGGGAGAGAGTGTCAGAGTGGGAGGCAGTGTGGGAGAGGGAGAGAGTGTGAGAGTGGGAGGCAGTGTGGGAGAGGGTGACAGTGTGGGAGAGGGAGAGAGTGTGAGAGTGGGTGACTGTGGGAGAGGGAGAGAGTGTGAGAGTGGGAGGCAGTGCGGGAGAGGGAGAGAGTGTGAGAGTGGGTGACAGTGTGGGAGAGGCAGAGAGTGTGAGAGTGGGAGGCAGTGTGGGAGAGGGAGAGAGTGTGAGAGTGGGAGGCAGTGTGGGAGAGGGAGTGAGTGAGAGTGGGAGGCAGTGTGGGAGAGGAAGAGAGTGTGAGAGAGGGAGACAGTGTGGGAGGGGGAGACAGTGTGAGAGTGGGTGACAGTGTGGGAGAGGGAGAGAGTGTGAGAGTGGGAGGCAGTGTGGGAGAGGGAGAGAGTGTGAGAGAGGGAGACAGTGTGGGAGAGGGAGACAGTGTGGGAGAGGGAGAGAGTGTGAGAGTGGGAGGCAGTGTGGGAGAGGGAGAGAGTGTGAGAGTGGGAGGCAGTGTGGGAGAGGGAGAGAGTGTGAGAGTGGGTGACAGTGTGGGAGAGGGAGAGAGTGTGAGAGAGGGAGGCAGTGTGGGAGAGGGAGAGAGTGTGTGAGTGGGTTACAGTGTGAGAGTGGGAGGCAGTGTGGGAGAGGGAGACAGTGTGAGAGTGGGTGACAGTGTGGGAGAGGGAGAGAGTGTGAGAGAGGGAGAGAGTGAGACACTGTGAGAGAGGAAGGGAGTGTGAGAGAGAGAGTGAGATAGGGAGAAAGTATGGGAGAGGGATAGAGTGTGAGAGAGGGAGGGATTGTTGAGAGGGAGAAAGTGTGCGAGAGGGAGAGAGTGTGAGAGAGGGAGAGAGTGTGGGAGAGGGAGAGAGTGTGGGAGAGGGAGAGAGTGTGAGAGAGGGAGGGATTGTTGAGAGGGAGAGAGTGTGAGAGTGGGAGGCAGTGTGGGAGAGGGAGAGAGTGTCAGAGTGGGACGCCGCGTGGGAGAGGGAGAGAGTGTGAGAGTTGGAGGCAGTGTGGGAGAGGGAGACAGTGTGAGAGTGGGAGACAGTGTGAGAGTGGGTGACAGTGTGGGAGAGGGAGAGAGTGTGAGAGTGGGTGAGAGTGGGTCACTGTGAGTGAGGAAGGGAGTGTGAGAGAGAGAGAGAGAGAGAGAGAGTGAGAGAGGGAGAAAGTGTGGAAGAGGGATTGAGTGTGAGAGAGGGAGGGATTGTTGAGAGGGAGAGAGTGTGAGAGAGGGAGACAGTGTAAGAGAGGGAGACAGTGTGGGAGAGGGAGAGGGTATGAGAGTGGGTGACAGTGTGGGAGAGGGAGAGTGTCAGAGTGGGAGGCAGTGTGGGAGAGGGAGAGAGTGTGAGAGAGGGAGACATTGTGAGAGAGGGAGAGAGTGTGAGAGTGGGAGGCAGTGTGGGAGAGGGAGAGAGTGTGAGAGTGGGTGACAGTGTGGGAGAGGGAGAGAGTGTGAGACTGGGAGGCAGTGTGGGAGAGGGAGACAGTGTGAGAGTGGGAGGCAGTGTGGGAGAGGGAGCGAGTGTGAGAGTGGGTGACAGTTTGAGAGAGGGAGACAGTGTGGGAGAGGGAGAGAGTGTGAGAGAGGGAGAGAGGGAGACACTGTGAGAGAGGAAGGGAGTGTGAGAGAGAGAGAGAGAGAGTTAGATAGGGAGAAAGTGTGGGAGAGGGATAGAGTGTGAGAGAGGGAGGGATTGTTGAGTGGGAGAAAGTGTGAGAGAGGGAGAGAGTGTGAGAGAGGGAGAGAGTGAGACACTGTGAGATAGGAAGGGAGTGTGAGAGAGAGAGAGAGAGTTAGATAGGGAGAAAGTGTGGGAGAGGGATAGAGTGTGAGAGAGGGAGGGATTGTTGAGAGGGAGAAAGTGTGAGAGAGGGAGAGAGTGTGAGAGAGGGAGAGAGTGTGGGAGAGGGATAGAGTGTGAGAGAGGGAGTGAGTGTGAGAGAGGGAGACAGTGTGAGAGAGGGAGGGATTGTTGAGAGGGAGAAAGTGTGAGAGAGGGAGACAGTCTGGGAGAGGGAGACAGTGTGAGAGAGGGAGACAGTGTGAGAGAGGGAGACAGTGTGAGAGCGGGTGACAGTGTGGGAGAGGGAGAGAGTGTGAGAGAGGGAGAGAGTGTGAAAGTGGGTGACAGTGTGAGAGAGGGAGAGAGTGTGAGAGTGGGAGGCAGTGTGGGAGAGGGAGAGAGTGTGAGAGTGGGTGACAGTGTGGGAGAGGGAGAGAGTGTGAGTGGGAGGCCGTGTGGGAGAGGGAGAGAGTGTGAGAGTGTGAGGCAGTGTGGGAGAGGGAGAGAGTGTGGGAGTGGGAGGCAGTGTGGGAGAGGGAGAGAGTGTGAGAGTGGGAGGCAGTGTGGGAGAGGGAGTCAGTGTGAGAGTGGGAGGCAGTGTGGGAGAGGGAGAGAGTGTGAGGGAGGGAGAGAGTGTGAGAGTGGGTGACAGTGTGGGAGAGGGAGTGAGTGTGAGAGTGGGTGACAGTGGGAGAGGGAGAGAGTGTGAGAGTGGGTGACAGTGTGGGAGAGGGAGAGAGTGTGAGAGAGGGAGACAGTGTGAGAGTGGGTGGCAGTGTGGGAGAGGGAGAGAGTGTGAGAGAGGGAGAGAGTGAGACACTGTGAGAGAGGAAGGGAGTGAGAGAGAGAGAGAGAGAGAGTGAGAGAGGGAGAAAGTTTGGGAGAGGGATCGAGTGTGATAGAGGGAGAGAGTGTGGGAGAGGGAGAGAGTGTGAGAGAGGGAGGGATTGTTGAGAGGGAGAAAGTGTGAGAGAGGGAGAGAGTGTGAGAGAGGGAGAGAGTGTGGGAGAGGGAGAGAGTGCGAGAGAGGGAGACAGTGTGAGAGAGGGAGGAATTGTTGATGGGAGAGAGTGTGAGCGAGGGAAATAGTGTGAGTGTGGGTGACAATGTGGTAGAGGGAGAGAGAGGGAGACAGTGTGAGAGAGGGAGACAGTGTGGGAGAGGGAGAGAGTGTGAGAGTGGGTGACAGTGTGGGAGAGGGAGAGAGTGTGAGAGTGGGTGACAGTGTGGGAGAGGGAGAGAGAGTGTCAGAGTGGGTGACAGTGTGGGAGAGGAAGAGAGTGTGAGACTGGGTGACAGTGTGGGAGAGGGAGAGAGTGTCAGAGTGGGAGGAAGTGTGGGGGAGGGAGAGAGTGTGAGAGAGGGAGAGAGTGTGGGAGAGGGAGAGAGTGTGAGAGAGGGAGGGATTGTTGAGAGGGAGAAAGTGTGAGAGAGGGAGAGAGTGTGAGAGAGGGAGAGAGTGTGGGAGAGGGAGAGAGTGTGAGAGAGGGAGGGATTGTTGATGGGAGAGAGTGTGAGCGAGGGAAAGAGTGTGAGAGTGGGTGACAATGTGGGAGAGGGAGAAAGTGTGAGAGAGGGAGACAGTGTGAGAGAGGGAGACAGTGTGGGAGAGGGAGAGAGTGTGAGAGTGGGTGACAGTGTGGGAGAGGGAGAGAGTGTGAGAGTGGGTGACAGTGTGGGAGAGGGAGAGAGTGTCAGAGTGGGTGACAGTGTGGGGGAGGGAGAGAGTGTGAGACTGGGTGACAGTGTGGGAGAGGGAGAGAGTGTGAGAGAGGGAGACAGTGTGAGAGTGGGTGACAGTGTGGGTGAGGGAGAGAGTGTGAGAGTGGGTGACAGTGTGGGAGAGGGAGACAGTGTGAGACTGGGTGACAGTGTGGGAGAGGGAGAGAGTGTCAGAGTGGGAGGCAGTGTGGGAGAGGGAGAGAGTGTGAGAGTGGGAGGCAGTGTGGGAAAGGGTGACAGTGTGGGAGAGGGAGAGAGTGTGAGAGTGGGTGACTGTGGGAGAGGGAGAGAGTGTGAGAGTGGGAGGCAGTGCGGGAGAGGGAGAGAGTGTGAGAGTGGGTGACAGTGTGGGAGAGGCAGAGAGTGTGAGAGTGGGAGGCAGTGTGGGAGAGGGAGAGAGTGTGAGAGTGGGAGGCAGTGTGGGAGAGGGAGAGAGTGAGAGTGGGAGGCAGTGTGGGAGAGGAAGAGAGTGTGAGAGAGGGAGACAGTGTGGGAGGGGGAGACAGTGTGAGAGTGGGTGACAGTGTGGGAGAGGGAGAGAGTGTGAGAGTGGGAGGCAGTGTGGGAGAGGGAGAGAGTGTGAGAGAGGGAGACAGTGTGGGAGAGGGAGACAGTGTGGGAGAGGGAGAGAGTGTGAGAGTGGGAGGCAGTGTGGGAGAGGGAGAGAGTGTGAGAGTGGGAGGCAGTGTGGGAGAGGGAGAGAGTGTGAGAGTGGGTGACAGTGTGGGAGAGGGAGAGAGTGTGAGAGAGGGAGGCAGTGTGGGAGAGGGAGAGAGTGTGTGAGTGGGTGACAGTGTGAGAGTGGGAGGCAGTGTGGGAGAGGGAGACAGTGTGAGAGTGGGTGACAGTGTGGGAGAGGGAGAGAGTGTGAGAGAGGGAGAGAGTGAGACACTGTGAGGGAGGAAGGGAGTGTGAGAGAGAGAGAGAGAGAGAGAGTGAGATAGGGAGAAAGTATGGGAGAGGGATAAAGTGTGAGAGAGGGAGGGATTGTTGAGAGGGAGAAAGTGTGAGAGAGGGAGAGTGTGAGAGAGGGAGAGAGTGTGGGAGAGGGAGAGAGTGTGAGAGAGGGAGGGATTGTTGAGAGGGAAAGAGTGTAAGCGAGGGAAAGAGTGTGAGAGTTGGTGACAATGTGGGAGAGGGAGAGAGTGTGAGAGAGGGAGACTGTGTGAGACACTGTGAGAGAGGAAGGGAGTGTGAGAGAGTGAGACAGTGTGGGCGAGGGAGAGAGTGTGAGAGTGGGAGGCAGTGTGGGAGAGGGAGAGATTGTGAGCGTGGGAGGCAGTGTGGGAGAGGGAGAGAGTGTCAGAGTGGGACGCCGCGTGGGAGAGGGAGAGAGTGTGAGAGTTGGAGGCAGTTTGGGAGAGGGAGACAGTGTGAGAGTGGGAGACAGTGTGAGAGTGGGTGGCAGTGTGGGAGAGGGAGAGAGTGTGAGAGTGGGTGACAGTGTGGGAGAGGGAGAGAGTGTGAGAGTGGGTGTCAGTGTGGGAGAGGGAGAGAGTGTGAGAGTGGGTGACAGTGTGGGAGAGGGAGAGAGTGTGAGAGAGGGAGACAGTGTGAGAGTGTGTGGCAGTGTGGGAGAGGGAGAGAGTGTGAGAGAGGGAGAGAGTGGGTCACTGTGAGTGAGGAAGGGAGTGTGAGAGAGAGAGAGAGAGTGAGAGAGGGAGAAAGTGTGGAAGAGGGATTGAGTGTGAGAGAGGGAGGGATTGTTGAGAGGGAGAGAGTGTGAGAGAGGGAGAGAGTGTGAGAGAGGGAGAGCGTGTGGGAGAGGGAGAGAGTGTGAGAGGGAGGGATTGTTGAGAGGGAGAGAGTGTGAGCGAGGGAAAGAGTGTGAGAGTGGGTGACAATGTGGGAGAGAGAGAGAGAGTGTGAGAGCGTGAGGGTGAGGGAGGTAGAGAGTGCAAGGGAGAGATAGAGTTTGAGGGAGTGCTCTTGGAGATACAAAGAACAAAGAACAAAGAAATGTACAGCACAGGAACAGGCCCTTCGGCCCTCCAAGCCCGTGCCGACCATGTTGCCCAACTAAACTACAATCTTCTACACTTCCGGGGTACGTATCCCTCTATTCCCATCCTATTCATGTATTTGTCAAGATGCCCCTTAAATGTCACTATCGTAAAGATATGTGGAACTGGGTATCAGGGGGAAACACAATCCGGATTAATACATTTGCTGAGGGAACAAACTTGTTCCTAAATTATAAAATCAGATCAGAAGTAAATGTCCTCCATGCAGTATTGCACCATTTAAGTTGTGAATAACTGACAGAGTGTGATAGGTCAGTTATTGTGCAGAGCTGGAATAGAACTTGTCTTTCCCCAGTCAGAGGCCAGAAAGCAAACCCCTGGCACAGCCGCTTTTAAAAATAATTGTAAAGCAACCTGAAAAACCTTATCAAATGTGCGTCTGCTTTTATTGGGAGCAACACAGATATTTTCAATATTAAAGCACAGACAGCGCCCAGGGTCAGACAGATTGGAACTCACAATGAAGTTGATGCTGTGAAGTAAGCAGTGAGCTAAAGCGGGCGCTGGGTTCACACATGGACACAGCGAATAGAAAGGATTACAGTGAGAATACTCGCGGTGCTGGGGAACGTGGAGGGAACCTGCAGGTGTCGGTCCCATCATCTCACAGCCAGGCCACATCCAAAGCCTTTAAAATGCGTGAAGTCCCGAAGGAGGACATTCATTCCTGGGGATGGTTTAGCACACTGGGATAAATCGCTGGCTTTTAAAGCAGACCAAGGCAGGCCAGCAGCACGGTTCAATTCCCGTACCAGCCTCCCCGAACAGGCGCCGGAATGTGGCGACTAGGGGCTTTTCACAATAACTTCATTTGAAGCCTACTTGTGACAATAAGCGATTTTCATTTCATTTCATTCCATTTCATTCCGTTTGACCTCAGCGGCTCTGTAGATGAGCAGATGATTCAATCCCACTGCACCGCCCTTTCCCTGGAGACGTACATTTGATTTCTGTCGCTCCTACCATTCCCTGTGAAACCACTGTTGTATCTGCCGGCACCAGTGTCCCAGGCCGTGCAGACCAGATCAGAACCACTCGCTGTGTGAATCGTTTAGAAGCAGTTTTCCCTTCGGGATGATTGGATCGGCTGGGGCTGGGTTATTGGGAATAAAAGACGATGATGTGAGAATCCTTCCACACATTTAAGATGATAACGTTTTGGATAATCTGGATGTAAATGAACTGTTTCCATGAACAATATAAATATCTGTTGGAAAGATGTAACTGAAGTATATGATCATGCAGCTACATTCATCAGCGAGTATTGCAGAGCCGGAACTGATAACAAATGGCAACATGGGGAGACTACACGGTCCCTCACACCTCCTCCACCATTCAATTTAATCACTGCTCAGCTTCTGCCTCAATGTCATTTCCCGCTTGTTCCTCACATCCTATCATTACCTCATTTTCTGAATAAATGGAGGCTGACACCCAAAGCCATATTTCAAACCGAGTTGGACATTTACGGCCGTAAGACCATAAGACAAAGGAGCTGAACTTGGTCACTCGGCCCAGCGAGCCTGCTCCACCAGTCAATCATGGCTGATCTGTTTCTCATCCTCATTCTCCTACCTTCTCACCTTCTCCCCATAACCCCTGATCTCCTCATTAACCAAGAACCTATCTGTCTCTGTCTTAAAGACACTCAGTGATTTGGCCTCCACAGCCTTCTGTGACAGAGAGTCCCACCGATTCACCACCCTCGGGCTGAATAAATTCCTCCACATCTCTGTTTTAAAGGATCGTGCCTTTAGTCTGAGATTGTGTCCTCTGGTTCTAGCTTTTCATACAAGTGGAAACATCCTCTCCACATCCACTCTGTCCAGGCCTCACAGTATCCTGGAAGTTTCAATAAGATACCCCTCATCCTTCTTAACTCCAACGAGTACAGACCCAGAGTCCTCAACCATTCCTCATACGACAAGCTCTTCATTCCTGGATCGTTCCAGTGAACCTCCTCTGGACCCTTTCCAAGGGAAGCATGTCCTTCTTCAGATACGGGGCCCAGAACTGCTCACAATACTCCAAATGGGGCCTGACCAGAGACTTATCCAGCCTCAGAAATACATCCCTGCTCTTGTACTCGCGCCCTCTCGACGTGAATGCTAACATTGCAATTGCCTTCCTAACTGCCGACTGAACCTGCCCGTCAACCGTAAGAGAATCGCGAACAAGGACTCCCAAGTCCCTTTGTGCTTCTCATTTCCGAAGCATTTCCACTTTTAGAGAATAGTCAATTCCTCCATTCCTCCTTCCAAAGCGCATGACCTCACACTTTTCCATATTGTATTCCATCTTCCACTTGTTTGCACAATCCCCCAGCCTCTGAGTCCTTCTGCAGCCCCCCCCCCCCTCCCTCCCCCCACCGCTTCCTCAATACTACCTGTCCCTCTACAGATCTTTGTGTCATCTGCAAACGTAGCAACAATGCCTTCAGTTCCTTCTTCCAGATCATTAATGTATATTGTGGAAAGTTGTGGTCCCAGCACAGACCCCTGACGCACATGACGAGACACCGGCTGCCATCCTGAACAAGACCCCTTTATCCCCACTCTCTGCCTCTGCCAGTCAGCCAATTCTTTTTCCATCCCAGGATCTTGCCCTGAACACCATGGGCTCTTAACCAATTTAACAGACTGGAATGCGGCACTGTGTCAAAGGCCTTCTGGAAATCTACATAACTCGCATCCACTGGTTCTCCCTTGTCTAACTTCCTTGTTACCTCCTCAAAGAACTCTAACAGATTTGTCAGGCATGACCTCCCCTTGACGAATCTGTGCTGACTCAGTCCTATTTTATCCTGCACTTCCAAGTACTCCGCAATCTCATCTTTAATAATGGATCTAAAATCTTACCAATGACCGAAGTCAGGCTAACCGGCCGATAATTTCCCGTCTTCTGCCTCCCTCCCTTCTTAACCAGCGGTGCTACATTAGCCACTTTCCAGTCCTCTGGGACCCTTTCTGCCTCCTGTGATTCCTGAAAGATCACCACCACTCCCTCCACAATCTCCTCAGCTATCTCTTTTAGAACCCTGGGATGTAGTCCATCCGTCCAGGTCATTCATCCACCTTCAGACCTTTCAGTTTCCGCAGAACCTTCTCCTTAGTGATGGCCACGGCCCTCCCCTCTGCCCCCTGGCTCTCCTGGAGCTCTGGCATCCCACTGGTGTCTTCCACCGTGAAGACTGATGCAAAGTAACTATACAGTTCGTCTGCCATTTCTTTGTTACCTATTGTTACTTCTCCAGTCACATTTTCCAGTGGTCCAATGTCTTTTTTTGTCTCTCTCTTACCTTTTATATATTGAAAAGAACATCTCCCTATCTTCTTTTACATTACTAGCTAGCTTGTCCTCAAATTTCATCTGCTCCTCCTTTATTGCTGTTTCAGTTTTCCTCTGCTCGCTATTAAAGGCTTCCCGATTTTCTGGCATCCCACTATTCCGCGCCACATTGTATGTTTTTTATTTTGATTTACTGCTCTCCTTGACTTCCCTCGTGAGCCATGGACTCCTTGTCCTCCCCTTGGCATGTTTCCTCCTCCTTGGGATGAAATTCTGTTGTTCCTCCCGAATAACCCCCCAAAACTGCTGCCATTGCTGTTCCACTGTCTTCCCTGCTCGTCTCCTTTTCCAATCAACTCTGGCCAGCTCCTCCCATGCCTTTGTAGTTACCCCTATTTAATTGTAATACTGTTACATCTGACTCCAGCTTCTCCCTCTCAAACTGCAGGGTAAATTCTATCATATTGTGGTCACTGCTCCCTTCGGGTTCCTTCACCTTAAGTTCCCTAATCAAGTCTGCTTCATTACACATCACCAAATCCAGAATTGCCTGTTCCCCAGTCGGCTCTGGCACAGACTGCTCCAAAAAAACATCTCATTCCACAAATTCCATTTCTTGGGATCCACGATCAACCTGATTTTCCTGCATGTTGAAGTCCCCCATGATTATTGTAATATTTCCTTTTTTACATGCCTTTTCTATCTCCTGATTTATTTTTTGCTCTACCTCTTGATTACTGCTCCGAGTCCTGTAAATAAGTCCGATCAGAGTCTTTTTATCGATTCGATTCCTCAACTCTGTCCATAGGGAATCTCTGCCTTCTGATCCTATATCGCTCCTTGCTATCGATTTAACTTCATTCCTTACTCACAATGGAGCCCCGCCTCCTTTACCCATCTGCCTGTCCTTTCGATAGAACACTTGCACATTTTGATCCCAGCCCTGATCACATGGCAGCCACGTCTCTGTGATTCCAACAACATCGTACCAGCCAATTTCAATGTGCACAACATGCAAATTCACCTTGTTCCGGACACTGCGCACATTTAGGTCCACCACCCTCAATGCTGCATTGAGCACCTCCCTTCTCACCCTCGGCACCTTTTTTGCTCTGCCTGAGGGTGATGTTGTTCAGGTATTTGTGTTCTCCATTTCCCATTCAGTTATTACACCTGCTGAGCTACCGCTCTGGTTCCCACCCCCTTTCATATTAGTTTCAATTCTCCCGGGTGACACTAACAAACCTCCCAGCGAGGACAGTGATGTCCCTCCAGTTTAGAAGCTGCCCGCCCTTCTTGTCCAGGTCCCACCTATCCCGGAAGATAGCCCAAATGGCCCAGAAATCAGGAATCCTCCCTCCTACACCACCAGTTTAGCCACGTGTTTAGCTGTACTGTCCTCTTGTTTCTTGCCTCGCTGTCACGGAGCACAGGGAGTAATCCTGAGACTACAACCCGAGAGGTCCTACTTTTTAGCTTACTGTCTAACTTCCTGAACTCCTTCTGCAGGACATCATCACTCTTCCTGCCGATGTCGTTCGTACCTCTGTGAACTAAAACCTCTGGCTGTTCTCCCTCCCCCTCAGGACGTTCTGTGTTCGTTCAGAGACAACCTTGACCCTGGCACCAGGGAGGCAACTTACCAACCTGGAGACTCTTTCCTGTCCGCAGAAGCGCCAATCTGTGCCCCTTACTATAATAAGAACATACGAACAAAATAACTAGGAGCAGGAGTCGGCCATCTGGCCCCTCAAGCCTGCTCCACCATTCAATGAGATCATGGCTGATCTTTTGTGGACTCAGCTCCACTTTCCGGCCCGAACACCATAACCCTTAATCCCTTTGTTCTTCAAAAAACTATCTGTCTTTATCTTAAAAACATTTAATGAATGAGCCTCTACTGCTTCACTGGGCAAGGAATTCCATAGATTCACAACCCTTTGGGTGAAGAAGTTCCTCCTAAACTCAGTCCTAAATCTACTTCCCCTTATTTTGAGGCTATGCCCCCTAGTTCTGCTTTCACCCACCAGTGGAAACAACCTGCCCGAATCTATCCTATCTATTTCCTTCATAATCTTATATGTTTCTATAAGATCCCCCCTGATCCTTCTAAATTCCAACGAGTACAGTCCCAGTCTACTCAACCTCTCCTCGTAATCCAAACCCTTCAGCTCTGGGATTAACCTAGTGAATCTCCTCTGCACACCCTCCAGTGCCAGTACGTCCTTTCTCAAGTAAGGAGACCAAAACTGAACACAGTACTCCAGGTGTGGCCTCACGAACACCTTATACAATTGCAGCATAACCTCGCTAGTCTACAACTATCGCGTTCCTGCACTTTGCCCTCCCTGCTGAGTAACAGAGCCAGTTGTGGTGCCATTGTTCTGGCTGCTGTTGTTTTCCCCTGATAGTCCATTCTCCCAAATGTATCCAACACAGTATACCTATTAGAGATGGGGCGGCTACAGGTGATTCCAGCGCTGACTGCCTGCCCTTTTCAGCAGGCAGCAAATATTTGTCTGCACCTTAGGTGTGACCACATCTCCAGAACTTCTGTCAATTATGCTGTCCGCCACCTGCATGCTCCGCAGTGCATCCAATTGCTGCTCCAGCTGAACCACGCGGTCTGTGAGGAGCTGCCATTGGCTGCACCTGCTGCAGGCGTAGTTGACCGGAACACTGGAAGCGTCACGGTTCTCCCACATCTCACAGTTAGAGCACTGCACCCCCTGAGTGACATTTATGCACTAGTTAATTCATTCAATATAATCATTTTATTATCAGATTAAGTTACAATTAACTATATGGTCCTGGCGCTGGATTTTTACTGTAAATTAAATGTTACGTTCTAATCCCTGCTCTCAGGTTTACTTACTCCTCTGCCCATTTAATGAATTAGTTACTGCAGTTGTATAGAACCTGAATTACATGAGTAACACATGAACAGAATGGGAATACAGGGAGACGGACCACAGGAAGTGCAGAAGATTATAGGTCAGATGGGCAGCAAGTTCAGCACAGGCTTGAGGGCCGAAGGGCCAATATCTACGTTGTACTTTTATTTGTGCTTTGTTCTTTGTTCTAACTATTTGTATCAGGTATTGCTGAGTCTGGAGTCCAAAATTGCAATCAGTCTATGTTACAAGTGTTTGTCTTGAACAACGAACACGAGGTAATGGGACTGAGAGACTGGAGGAGATAATCCCATACCTTCTGTGCCAGACAGCGGAAGAGAAGGCATCATGTGTTCAACTATTAATGGAATAATAATCTTTATTAATAATACAAATATTTATTGTTACAAGTAGTCCCACATTAACACTACAATGAAGTTACTGTGAAAATCCCCGAGTCGCCACACTCCGGCGCCTGTTCGGGTGAACAGAGGGAGATTTTAGACTGTCCAACTCACCTCACAACACGCCTTTCGGGACCTGTGGGAGGAAACTGGAGCACCCGGAGGAAACCCACACAGACACGGGGGAACGTGCAGACTCCACACAGACAGTGACACAAGCCGGGAATCGAACCTGGGACCCCGGAGCTGTGAAGCCACTGTGCTAACCACTGTGCTATCATGCCATCATTTAAATTTGCACTCCTCAAGAATTGGGAGAGTGTCGGTATCACGGAGAGCTGTGGATCTGCTGTGTAATACTGAGAAATAAATCACCAAGGCCATGGCAGGGTTTGATTCTCCTCCAATCCGACAGCTCCAATCTTAACCATCACATTAGACCCCGGCATCGATCAGTCCATTAAACCTGGGGAACAGACTCTAATTGATGAATAATGAATGGAAACAATGGTTGATCACTCTCTTATTGTGAAACAGTCAGTATTTTCCCGAGGAGAAACACTAGAGGATACAGAAGGGAACCAAAAGGACCAGTCTCCCCAACAACACCAGCGGGAGTTTGTAGTTAACCAGTTGTGGCAGTCAGGTAGCCTCAATAATTTAAATAAATATGTGACACAATATATAATTGTTTCTCAGCCCATTACTTCCCGGATTCCATTATTTAAATTGCTGGGACGTCTTCAGTAGAAACAGGCAGAGATGTCACATGGAATTCCACCACATAGCAGCGATATTTCTAGTAACTAATGGAATTAAAACCTGAAAGATAATTTCTGATACTCATCGACATTTTCAAATGCATATTATTGTGAAAAGTATAAAGGTTTCTAGATATATTCAGTAATCATTGGACGGAAAATAATCAATTTCCTGGCATGATGATTCTATAGAAAGATAATCACAGTTTAGTTAATTGTGAGCAGAAATGTGCATGTTCAGTTTATTGTGTTATTATAGGAAGGTCAGGAATTAATGACTCTATTTGAAAGAACAATCTTGTTATGATTATTGTCTGAACAATATTTATTTACACCTCTGATTACTGGAATAATCAATCCTTCAATAATCACTTTCAAAGTTGCAATTAAATGTTTTTCGTTATTTACTGTGTTCAATGGACTGAAAACGAACGTGATGCTTTCTATCAATGTTGTGCAAACATGATGGTGTAATATATGTCATCCTGCCTTCCATCATTGGATTTCAGAGATCATAGAATTCACAGTGCCGAAGGAGGCCATTCGGCCCATCGAGTCTGCACGGGCTCTTGGAAAGAGCACCCTACCCAAGCCCACACCTCCACCCTATCCCCATAACCCAGCAACCCCATCCAACCTAAGAGCAATTTAACGTGTCCAATCCACCTAACCTGCACATCTGTGGGAGACAATCAGAGCACCCGGAGGAAACCCGCGCAGACACGGGGAGAACGTGCAGACTCCGCACAGAGAGTGACCCAAGCCTGGAATCGAACCTGGGACCCTGGTGCTGTGACGTCATAGTGGCACCACTATGCTCCCGTGCTGCCCGAGTTGCTCAGTTTTCTTTGGTAGAAACAGGCAGAGAGAATTCTCACACTATTCAGTCATGGCACAACTATGATTAATGAAATTCAATCCTGAGACGTAATTGCTGGTATCATAGACATGGAAAATATTTCCCAATACATATTATTGTGGGAAGTTAAAAGATTTATTCATAACGTTAGTGATCAATGGATTAATCAGTTTCTTGCCATGATAATTCTCTTGGAAAATGATCATCGGTTTAATGTCCTGTACCCTGTTCTCGGTCCGGCCAGCCCCGTTATCCGGCGCGGCGCACCCACCGGCACAACGGGATTCTCCGTTCCCGCAGCCGGTCAGTGAGGTTTCCCGTTGTGGCCACCCCACGGCGTGGGGAAACCCGCGGACATGGGGGCGCTGCCGGCGAAGGGGAGGATCCTGCCCAGGGAGAATCCCATTGATTGGGATTGTGAGCTGAACAAATGCATTTTTTATTGATGCCTTTATTGTTGTGTGGTCAGGAATTACAGATTCTATTCCACTGATTAACAATCTCCATTTGATTGTGGTCTGACCAGTAATTAGAAACCGCCTGTGATTATTGCAATAAAAAATCCTTTGACAATCACAGTGAAAGATGCAATGAAATGTTTTTAGTTATTTGCTGTGTTTAATGGACTGAAAACTAATTTGTTATTTTCTATCAATGTTGCACAAATAATAATTAGTTGTGTCATGCTTGTTGGACATTGACATAATGAGCTGTTCGCTGATTTAATTAAACCTCGCAATGAATGAATGAGATAATTGTTTATTGGACCAAACAATCAATTCAAGTTCACTCTGATTATTGGGATGAACGATGTTAACAGGTGGTTAATCTTCCACAGAAAATAATTAAATAATTCAAGTAAAAATCAGTAGACCCGTCAGAACTTCACCAGTTTAAAGACATTTAATGTTGGGACATTCATTAAAATATCTGAGCCATTTTAACAAATAGTTCTTCCATATTCACTTTGATTATTGGGTGTAATGATTAAAAGTTAGTTACTCTAACTCTTGGACTGATGAAGAATTAGCTCTTCACTTTTATGCGGAATCCAAGAAGTATAAAATGTGTTGGCCCTCAGGACAATCCCAATGAAAGGACATTTGAAAAGGGACCTGCTGCAGTGACTGATGTTGTCTCCAAATCCCACAGCCCACTCACCCCTCTCTGGGGTTGGGTGATATCTGGGCTTGGGCGATCTCTGCCGTTCGGTGATATCTGGCGTTGGGTGATCTCTGGCGTTGGGTGATGTCTGGGGTTGGGTGATCTCTGGGTTTGGGTGATATCTGGGGCTGGGTGATATCTGCGGTTGGGTGATCTCTGGGGTTCGGTGATATCTGGGGCTGGGTGATATCTGCGGTTGGGTGATATCTGGGGTTGGGTGATGTCTGGGGTTGGGTGATATCTGGGGTTGGGTGATCTCTGGCGTTGGGTGATCTCTGGGTTTGGGTGATATCTGCGGTTGGGTGATATCTGGGGTTGGGTGATGTCTGGTGTTGGGTGATATCTGGGGTTGGGTGATATCTGCGGTTGGGTGATATCTGGGGTTGGGTGATATCTGCGGTTGGGTGATATCTGGCGTTGGGTGATCTCTGGCGTTGGGTGATCTCTGGGTTTGGGTGATATCTGCGGTTGGGTGATATCTGGGGTTGGGTGATGTCTGGGGTTGGGTGATGTCTGGGGTTGGGTGATATCTGGGGTTGGGTGATCTCTGGGGTTGGGTGATATCTGGGGTTGGGTGATGTCTGGGGTTGGGTGATGTCTGGTGTTGGGTGATGTCTGGGGTTGGGTGATATCTGGAGTTGGGTGATATCTGGGGTTGGGTGATATCTGGGGTTGGGTGATATCTGGGGTTGGGTGATGTCTGGGGTTGGGTGGTATCTGGAGTTGGGTGATGTCTGGGGTTGGGTGATATCTGGGGTTGGGTGATATCTGGGGTTGGGTGATATCTGCGGTTGGGTGATGTCTGGGGTTGGGTGATATCTGGGGCTGGGTGATATGGGGGGGTTGGGTGATCTCTGGGGTTGGGTGATATCTGGGGTTGGGCGATATCTGGGGTTGGGTGATGTCTGGGGTTGGGTGATAGCTGGGGCTGGGTGATGTGGGGGGGTTGGCTGATCTCTGGGGTTGGGTGATATCTGGGGTTGGGTGTTATCTGGAGTTGGGTGATATCTGGGGTTGGGTGATGTCTGGGGTTGGGTGATATCTTGGGCTGGGTGATATGGGGGGGTTGGGTGATCTCTGGGGTTGGGTGATATCTGGAGTTGGGTGATGTCTGGGGTTGGGTGATATCTGGGGTTGGGTGATATCTGGAGTTGGGTGATATCTGGGGTTGGGTGATCTATGGGGTTGGGTGATATCTGGAGTTGGGTGATATCTGGGGTTGGGTGATATCTGTGGCTGGGTGATATGGGGGGGGGATGATCTATGGGGTTGGGTGATATCTGGAGTTGGGTGATATCTGGGGTTGGGTGATATCTGGGGTTGGGTGATGTCTGGGGTTGGGTGATATCTGGAGTTGGGTGATATCTGGGGTTGGGTGATATCTGGGGTTGGGTGATGTCTGGGGTTGGGTGATATCTGGGGCTGGGTGATATGGGGGGTTGGGTGATCTCTGGGGTTGGGTGATATCTGGAGTTGGGTGATGTCTGGGGTTGGGTGATATCTGGGGTTGGGTGATATCTGGAGTTGGGAGATATCTGGGGTTGGGTGATCTATGGGGTTGGGTGATATCTGGAGTTGGGTGATATCTGGGGTTGGGTGATATCTGGGGCTGGGTGATATGGGGGGGTGGGTGATCTATGGGGTTGGGTGATATCTGGAGTTGGGTGATATCTGGGGTTGGGTGATATCTGGGGTTGGGTGATGTCTGGGGTTGGGTGATATCTGGAGTTGGGTGATATCTGGGGTTGGGTGATATCTGGGGTTGGGTGATTCTGGGGTTGGGTGATATCTGGGGCTGGGTGATATGGGGGGGTTGGGTGATCTCTGGGGGTTGGGTGATCTCTGGGGTTGGGTGATACCTGGGCTTGGGCGATATCTGGGGCTGGGTGATAACTGGGGTTGGGTGATCTCTGGGGTTGGGTGATATCTTGGGTAGGGTGATATCTGGGGTTGGGTGATATCTGGGGCTGGGTGAAAGCTGGAGTTGGGTGATATCTGGGGTTAGGTGATCTCTGGGGCTGGGTGATCTCTGGGGTTGGGTGATATCTGGAGTTGGGTGATTCTGGGGTTGGGTAATATCTGGGGTTGGGTGATCTCTGGGGTTGGGTGATATCTGGGGTTGGGTGATATCTGCGGTTGGGTGATATCTGGGGTTGGGTGATGTCTGGGGTTGGGTGATATCTGGGGTTGGGTGATCTCTGGCGTTGGGTGATCTCTGGGTTTGGGTGATATCTGCGGTTGGGTGATATCTGGGGTTGGGTGATGTCTGGTGTTGGGTGATATCTGGGGTTGGGTGATATCTGCGGTTGGGTGATATCTGGGGTTGGGTGATATCTGCGGTTGGGTGATATCTGGCGTTGGGTGATCTCTGGCGTTGGGTGATCTCTGGGTTTGGGTGATATCTGCGGTTGGGTGATATCTGGGGTTGGGTGATGTCTGGGGTTGGGTGATGTCTGGGGTTGGGTGATATCTGGGGTTGGGTGATCTCTGGGGTTGGGTGATATCTGGGGTTGGGTGATGTCTGGGGTTGGGTGATGTCTGGTGTTGGGTGATGTCTGGGGTTGGGTGATATCTGGAGTTGGGTGATATCTGGGGTTGGGTGATATCTGGGGTTGGGTGATATCTGGGGTTGGGTGATGTCTGGGGTTGGGTGGTATCTGGAGTTGGGTGATGTCTGTGGTTGGGTGATATCTGGGGTTGGGTGATATCTGGGGTTGGGTGATATCTGCGGTTGGGTGATGTCTGGGGTTGGGTGATATCTGGGGCTGGGTGATATGGGGGGGTTGGGTGATCTCTGGGGTTGGGTGATATCTGGGGTTGGGCGATATCTGGGGTTGGGTGATGTCTGGGGTTGGGTGATAGCTGGGGCTGGGTGATATGGGGGGGTTGGCTGATCTCTGGGGTTGGGTGATATCTGGGGTTGGGTGTTATCTGGAGTTGGGTGATATCTGGGGTTGGGTGATGTCTGGGGTTGGGTGATATCTGGGGCTGGGTGATATGGGGGGGTTGGGTGATCTCTGGGGTTGGGTGATATCTGGAGTTGGGTGATGTCTGGGGTTGGGTGATATCTGGGGTTGGGTGATATCTGGAGTTGGGTGATATCTGGGGTTGGGTGATCTATGGGGTTGGGTGATATCTGGAGTTGGGTGATATCTGGGGTTGGGTGATATCTGTGGCTGGGTGATATGGGGGGGGTGATCTATGGGGTTGGGTGATATCTGGAGTTGGGTGATATCTGGGGTTGGGTGATATCTGGGGTTGGGTGATGTCTGGGGTTGGGTGATATCTGGAGTTGGGTGATATCTGGGGTTGGGTGATATCTGTGGTTGGGTGATGTCTGGGGTTGGGTGATATCTGGGGCTGGGTGATATGGGGGGGTTGGGTGATCTCTGGGGTTGGGTGATATCTGGAGTTGGGTGATGTCTGGGGTTGGGTGATATCTGGGGTTGGGTGATATCTGGAGTTGGGAGATATCTGGGGTTGGGTGATCTATGGGGTTGGGTGATATCTGGAGTTGGGTGATATCTGGGGTTGGGTGATATCTGGGGCTGGGTGATATGGGGGGGGTGGGTGATCTATGGGGTTGGGTGATATCTGGAGTTGGGTGATATCTGGGGTTGGGTGATATCTGGGGTTGGGTGATGTCTGGGGTTGGGTGATATCTGGAGTTGGGTGATATCTGGGGTTGGGTGATATCTGGGGTTGGGTGATTCTGGGGTTGGGTGATATCTGGGGCTGGGTGATATGGGGGGGTTGGGTGATCTCTGGGGGTTGGGTGATCTCTGGGGTTGGGTGATACCTGGGCTTGGGCGATATCTGGGGCTGGGTGATAACTGGGGTTGGGTGATCTCTGGGGTTGGGTGATATCTTGGGTAGGGTGATATCTGGGGTTGGGTGATATCTGGGGCTGGGTGAAAGCTGGAGTTGGGTGATATCTGGGGTTAGGTGATCTCTGGGGCTGGGTGATCTCTGGGGTTGGGTGATATCTGGAGTTGGGTGATTCTGGGGTTGGGTAATATCTGGGGTTGGGTGATCTCTGGGGTTGGGTGACTTCTGGGGTTGGGTGATATCGGGGGTTGGGTGGTATCTGGGGTTGGGTGCTATCCGGGGTTGGGTGATCTCTGGGGTTGGGTGATCTCTGGGGTTGGGTGATCTCTGGGGTTGGGTGACATCTGGGGTTGAGTGATCTCTTGGGTTGGGTGATATCTTGGGTTGGGTGATATCTGGGGTTGAGTGATATCTGGGGTTGGGTCATCTCTGGCGTTGAGCGATATCTGGGGTTAGGTGAGACCTGGGGTTAGGTGATACCTGGGATTGGGTGATCTCAGGCGTTCTGTGATATCTGGGGTTGGTTGATATCTGGGGTGGGTGATATCTGGGGCTGTGTGATATCTGGGATTGGGTGACATCTGGTGTTGGGTAATATCTGGAGTTGGGTGATATCTGTGGTTGGGTGATATCTGTGGTTTGGTGATATCTGTGGTTGGGTGCTATCCCGGGTTGGGTGATCTCGGGGGTTGGGTGATCTCTGGGGTTGGGTGATCTCGGTGGTTGGGTGATATCTGTGGTTGGGTGCTATCCCGGGTTGGGTGATCTCTGGGGTTGGGTGATCTCTGGGGTTGGGTGATCTCGGTGGTTGGGTGATATCTATGGTTGGGTGCTATCCCGGGTGGGTGATCTCTGGGGTTGGGTGATCTCTGGGGTTGGGTGATCTCGGTGGATGTGTGATCTCTGGGGTTGAGTGATATCTGGGGCTGGGTGGTCTCTGGGGTTGGGTGATATCTGGGGCTGGGTGATATCTGGGGTTGGGTGATATCTGGGGCTGGGTGATATCTGGGTTTGGGTGATATCTGGGGTTGGGTGATCTCGGTGGTTGGGTGATATCTGGGGTTGAGTGATCTTTGGGGTTTGGTGATATCTGGGGCTGGGTGATCTCTGGGGCTGGGTGATATCTGGGGCTGGGTGATATCTGGGGCTGGGTGATATCAGGGGTTGGTTGATATCTGGGGTTGGTTGATATCTGGGGTTGGGTGATCTCTGGGGCTGGGTGATATCTGGGATTGGGTGATATCTGGCGCTGGGTGATCTCTGGGGTTGGTTGATATCTGGGGTTGGTTGATATCTGGGGCTGGGTGATCTCTGGGGCTGGGTGTAATCTGGGATTGGGTGATATCGGGGGGGGCTTCGGTGATATCCGTTGGGTGCTGATATCTGTTCTGCGGTAATGTTTGCCGGGGCATGAATTCAAGACTGGGTTCATATCCGGGGGGGGGGGGGGGTGCTATAATAAAATTAATAATCCCTTGTCACAAGTATATTTCACTGATGTCACTGTGAAAAGCCCCTAGTCGCCATAGTCCGGCGCTTGTTGTGGAGGCCGGCACGGGAATTCATCCCGCGCTGCTGGCATTGTTCTGCATTGCAAGCCGTCTATTTAGCCCACTGTGCTAAACCAGCCCCTGTTGGGCTGTTTAGGTTGGGGGTGGGGTGTCATCGGGCGGGATGATACCTGGCTGGGCGCATCAGGGGGTTGTTGGGCATTTCCGGTGGTTAATATCGAGGGTGGGACCATAGAGTAGAATCATAGCATCAACAGTGCACAAGGAGGCTATTCGGCCCATCAAGTCTGCACGAGCCCTTACAAGAGCGTCTCATCTAAGCTCCCACCTCTGCCCCATCCCCGTAACCCAGGAATCCCCCTGGGGATGTATCGGGGAGGAGGTGATGTCGGGGAGGGGGAGATATCGGGGAGCGGGTGATATTGAGGAGGGGGTGATATCGGGGAGGGAGTAGTACTGGGGAGGGGGTGATATCGGGTAGGGGGTGATATCGGGGAGGGGGATAATCGAGGAAGGGGGTGATATCGGGGAGGGGGTGATATCGGGGAGGGGGTGATATCAGGGTGGGGGTGATATTGGGGAGGGGGTGATATTGGGGAGGGGGTGATATCGGGGAGGGGGTGATATCGGGGTGGGGGTGATATCGGGGAGGGGGTGATATCGGGGAGGGGATGATATCGGGGTTGGGTTGATATCGGGGTGGGGGTGATATTGAGGATGGAGTGATATCGGGAGGGAGTGGTATTGGGGAGAGGGGTGATATCGGGGAAGGGGTGATATCGGGAGGAGGGGGTGATATCGGGGATGGTGTGATATCGGGCAGTGGGTGATATCGGGGATGGGGTGATATCGGTGGGGGAGTGATAGCGGATAGGGGTGATATCGGGGAGGGGGTGATATCGGGGTGGGGGTGATATCGGGGAGGGGATGACATCGGGGAGGGGATAACATCGGGGAGGGGGTGATATCGGGGAGGGGGTGATATCGGGGTGGGGGTGATATCAGGGAGGGGGTGATAACGGGGAGGGGATGATATCGGGGAGGGGGTGATATCGGGGAGGGGATGATATCGGGGTTGGGTTGATATCGGGGTGGGGGGTGATATTGAGGATGGAGTGATATCGGGAGGGAGTGGTATTGGGGAGAGGGGTGATATCGGGGAGGGGGTGATATCGGTAGGAGGGGGTGATATCGGGAGGAGGGGTGATATCGGGGAGTGGGTGATATCGGGGAGGGGGTGATATCGGTGGGGGAGTGATATCGGGTAGGGGGTGGTATCGGGGAGGGGGTGATATCGGGGAGGGGGTGATATCGGGGTGGGGGTGATATCGTGGCGGGGGTGATATCGGGGAGGGGGTGATATCGGGGAGGGGATGATATCGGGGTTGGGTTGATATCGGGGTGGGGGGTGATATTGAGGATGGAGTGATATCGGGAGGGAGTGGTATTGGGGAGAGGGGTGATATCGGGGAGGGGGTGATATCGGTAGGAGGGGGTGATATCGGGAGGAGGGGTGATATCGGGGAGTGGGTGATATCGGGGAGGGGGTGATATCGGTGGGGGAGTGATATCGGGTAGGGGGTGGTATCGGGGAGTGGGTGATATCGGGGAGGGGGTGATATCGGGGTGGGGGTGATATCGTGGCGGGGGTGATATCGGGAAGGGTGTGATATCTGGCAGGGGGTGATATCGGGGAGGGGGTTATATCGGGGATGGGGTGATATCGGGGAGGGGGATATATCTGGGAGGGGGTGATATCGGGGAGGGGGTGATATCTGGGAGGGGGTGATATCTGGGACGGGCTGATATCGGGGAGGGAGTGATATCTGGGAGGGGGTGATATCTGGGACGGGCTGATATCGGGGAGGGGGTGATATCTGGGAGGGAGTGATATCTGGGACGGGCTGATGTCGGGGAGGGGGTGATATCGGGGAGGGAGTGATATCTGGGAGGGGGTGATATCTGGGACGGGCTGATATCGGTGAGGGGGTGATATCGGGGAGGGGGTGATATCGGGGAATGGGTGATATCGGGGAGGGTGTGATATCTGGGACTGGCTGATATCGGGGAGGGGGTGATATCTGGGAGGGGGTGATATCTGGGACGGGCTGATATCGGTGAGGGGGTGATATCGGGGAGGGGGTGATATCGGGGAATGGGTGATATCGGGGAGGGGGTGATATCTGGGACGTGCTGATATCGGTGAGGGGGTGATATCGGGGAGGGGGTGATATCGGGGAATGGGTGATATCGGGGAGGGGGTGATATCTGGGACGTGCTGATATCGGTGAGGGGGTGATATCGGAGAGGGGGTGATATCGGGGTGGGAGTGATATTGGTGTGGGGGTGATATCGGGGAGGGGGTGATATCGGGGAGGGGGTGATATCGGAGAGGTGGTGATATCGGGGAGGGGGTGATATCGGTGTGGGAGTGATATTGGTGTGGGGGTGATAACGGGGAGGGGTGATGTCCGGGGAGGGGGCGATATCCGTGGGGGAGTGATATCGGGGCGGGTGTGATATCGGGGAGTGGGTGATATCCGGGGTGGGCGGAGGGGCAGTGCTGTGGTGTCTATTGGGACACAACAATCCCGACGACTCAATGGGGCAATGGGCAGCAGATGCCGCCACTGCGACTGTGCCACACCCATCCCAGCATGCCCTGCGTGCTGGCGTCAACCATCTTGTATTGCCATAAGAACATAAGAACATAAGAACTAGGAGCAGGAGGAGGCCATCTGGCCCCTCGAGCCTGCTCCACCCTTCAATGAGATCATGGCTGATCTTTTGTGGACTCAGCTCCACTTTCCGGCCCGAACACCATAAACCTGAATCCCTTTATTCTTCAAAAAATTATCTGTCTTTATCTTAAAAACATTTAATGAAGGAGCCTCTACTGCTTCACTGGGCAAGAAATTCCATAGATTCACAACCCTTTGGGTGAAGAAGTTCCACCTAAACTCTGTCCTCTATCTACTTCCCCTTATTTTGAGGCTATGCCCCCCTAGTTCTGCTTTCACCCGCCAGTGGAAACAACCTGCCCGCATCTATCCTATCTATTCCCTTCATAATCTTATATGTTTCTATAAGGTCCCCCCTCATCCTTCTAAATTCCAACGAGTACAGTCCCAGTCTACTCAACCTCTCCTCGTAATCCAACCCTGGTATTAACCGAGTGAATCTCCTCTGCACACCCTCCAGTGCCAGTACGTCCTTTCTCAATTAAGGAGACGAAAACTGAACACAATACTCCAGGTGTGGCCTCACTAACACCTTATACAATTGCAGCATAACCTCCCTAGTCTTAAACTCCATCCCTCTAGCAATGAAGGACAAAATTCAATTTGCCTTCTTAATCACCTGTTGCACCTGTCAACCAACCTTTTGCGACTCATGCACTAGCACACGCAGGTCTCTCTGCACAGCAGCATGTTTTAATATTTGATCATTTAAATAATCATCCCTTTTGCTGTTATTCCTACCAAAATGGGTAACCTCACATTTGTCAACATTGTATTCCATCTGCCAGACCCTAGCCCATTCACTTAGCCTGTCCAAATCCCTCTGCAGACTTCCAGTATCCTCTGCACTTTTTGCTTTACCACTTATCTTAGTGTCGTCTGCAAACTTGGACACATTGCCCTTGGTCCCCAACTATAAATCATCTATGTAAATTGTGAACAGCTGTGGGCCCAACACTGATCCCTGAGGGACACCACTAGCTACTGATTGCCAACCAGAGAAACACCCATGAATCCCCACTCTTTGCTTTCTATTAATTAACCAATCCCCTATCCATGCTACTACTTTCCCCTTAATGCCATGCATCTTTATCTATGCAACAACCTTTTGTGTGGCACCTTGTCAAAGGCTTTCTGGAAATCCAGAGATACCACATCCATTGGCTCCCCGTTATCTACCGCACTGGTCATGTCCTCAAAAATTCCACTAAATTAGTTAGGCATGACCTGCCCTTTATGAACCCATGCTGCATCTGCCCAATGGGACAATTTCCATCCAGGTGCCTCGCTATTTCTTCCTTGATGATAGATTCCAGCATCTTCCCTACTACCGAAGTTAAGCTCACTGGCCTATATTTACCCGCTTTCTGCCTACCTCCTTTTTTAAACAATGGTCTCACGTATGCTAATTTCCAATCCGCCGGGACCACCCCAGAGTCTAGAGAATTTTGGTAAATTATCACTCGTGCATTTTCAATTTCCCTAGCCATCTCTTTCAGCACTCTGGGATGCATTCCATCAGGGCCAGGAGACTTGTCTACCTTTAGCCCCATTAGCTTGCCCATCACTACCTCCTTGGTGATAACAATCCTCTCAAGGTCCTCACCTGTCATAGCCTCCTTTCCATCAGTCACTGGCATGTTATTTGTGTCTTCCACTGTGAAGACCGACCCAAAAAACCTGTTCAGTTCCTCAGCCATTTCCTCATCTCCCATTATTAAATCTCCCTTCTCATCCTCTAAAGGACCAATATTTACAGACGCCACTCTTTTTTGTTTTATGTATTTGTAAAAACTTTTACTATCTGTTTTAATATTCTGAGCAAGTTTACTCTCATAATCTATCTTATTCTTCTTTATAGCTTTTTTAGTAGCTTTCTGTTGCCCCCTCTTGTGTTGGCAGGGGAGTCTCCCGGCAGCCATCTTCTGTTGCCAGGGGAGACACCCGGCAGCCATATTCTGTTGCCAGGGGGACGCCCAGCAGCAATCTTGTGTTGCCAGGGGAGACTCTCGGTGGCCATCTTGTGTTGGCAGGTGTGTCTTCCGGCAGCCATCTTGTGTAGCCAGGGGAGACTCCCGGCGGCCATCTTGTGTTGCCAGGGGAGTTTCCCTCAGCCATCTTGTGTTGCCAGGGGAGACTCTCGGTGGCCATCTTGTGTTGGCAGGTGTGTCTTCCGGCAGCCATAGAACATAGAACATAGAACAATACAGCGCAGTACAGGCCCTTCGGCCCACGATGTTGCACCGAAACAAAAGCCATCTAACCTACACTATGCCATTATCATCCATATGTTTATCCAATAAACTTTTAAATGCCCTCAATGTTGGCGAGTTCACTACTGTAGCAGGTAGGGCATTCCACGGCCTCACTACTCTTTGCGTAAAGAACCTACCTCTGACCTCTGTCCTATATCTATTACCCCTCAGTTTAAAGTTATGTCCCCTCGTGCCAGCCATATCCATCCGCGGGAGAAGGCTCTCACTGTCCACCCTATCCAACCCCCTGATCATTTTGTATGCCATCTTGTGTTGCCAGGGGAGACTCCCGGCGGCCATCTTGTGTTGCCAGGGGAGTTTCCCTCAGCCATCTTATGTTGCCAGAGGAGACGATGTCAGTCAGTGGGTGGCCCGCGCACTGCCTGCTGGGTTAGTGACTCTCCCGCACATCCGCACGGACAGCTCTGTGTGAAGCCTCCATTGTCTGAAGCATTATTACTGCCATAAGACCCAGAGTCCTCAACCGTTCCTCATACGACAAGCTCGCCTCCGCCTCCTGACTCCGGCTTCACTCTCGGTTCTCAAACACCCATTCCCCTTTCCTTGGAGGGTCAGCGGCCTCTGGCGGCAGCGGGACAGCGGCCTCTGGCGGGGGGGGGGTCAGCGGCCTCTGGCGGCTGGGGGAACAGCGGCCACTGGCGGCGGGGGGGACAGCGGCCTCTGGCGGTGGGGGGACAGCGGCCTCTGGCGGGGGGGAGGGTCAGCGGCCTTTGGCGGCGGGGGGACAGCGGCCTCTGGCGGCGGGGGGACAGCGGCCTCTGGCGGTGGGGGGGACAGCGGCCTCTGGCGGGGGGGGACAGCGGCCTCTGGCGGCGGGGGGGGGGTCAGCGGCCTGTGGGGGGGGGACAGCGGCCTCTGGCGGGGGGGGGACAGCGGCCTCTGGCGGCGGGGGGGTCAGCGGCCTCTGGCGCTCGGGAAACAGCGGCCTCTGGCGGCGGGGGGAGGGTCAGCGGCCTCTGGCGGTGGGGGTGGGACAGCGGCCTCTGGCGGAGGAGGGACAGCGGCCTCTGGCGGGGGGGGGGCAGGGGCCTCTGGCGGGGGGGGGGGGGTGCAGTGGCCTCTGGCGGGGGGGACAGCGGCCTCTGGTGGCAGGGGTAGGGTCAGCAGCCTCTGGCGGCGGGGGGACAGCGGCCTCTGGCGGCGGGGGAGGCAGCGGCCTCTGGCGGGGGGGGGCAGCGGCCTCTGGCGGGGGGGGGCAGCGGCCTCTGGCGGGGGGGGGGACAGCGGCCTCTGGCGGGGGGGGCAGCGGCCTCTGGTGGCAGGGGTAGGGTCAGCAGCCTCTGGCGGCGGGGGGGACAGCGGCCTCTGGCGGCGGGGGGACAGCGGCCTCTGGCGGGGGGGGGACAGCGGCCTCTGGCGCTCGGGGTCAGCGGCCTCTGGCGGTGGCGGGGACAGCGGCCTCTGGCGGGGGGGGACAGCGGCCTCTGGCGCTCGGGGGACAGCGGCCTCTGGCGGTGGGGGGGACAGCGGCCTCTGGCGGGGGCGACAGCGGCCTCTGGCGGCAGGGGGGACAGCGGCCTCTGGCGGTGGGGGGGTCAGCGGCCTCCGGCGGTGGGGGGGGGGACAGCGGCCTCTGGCGGCGGGGGGGACAGCGGCCTCTGGCGGCGCGGGGCAAGCGGCCTCTGGCGGCGGTGGGACAGCGGCCTCTGGCGGCAGGGGGGACAGCGGCCTCTGGCGGCGGGGGGAGGGTCAGCGGCCTCTGGCGCTCGGGGGACAGTGGCCTCTGGCGGCAGGGAGGGGGACAGCGGCCTCTGGCGGAGGGTGGACAGCGGCCTCTGGCGGCGGGGGGGCAGCGGCCACTGGCGGCAGGGAGGGGGACAGCGGCCTCTGGCGGTGGGGGGGGGACAGCGGCCTCTGGCTCCGGGGGGACAGCAGCCTCTGGCGGAGGGGGAGCGGCCTCTGGCGGGGGGTGGACAGCGGCCTCTGGTGGCAGGGGTAGGGTCAGCAGCCTCTGGCGGCGGGGGGACAGCGGCCTCTGGCGGCGGGGGGGCAGCGGCCTCTGGCGGGGTGGGGGGGGACAGCGGCCTCTGGCGCGGGGGGACAGCGGCCTCTGGTGGCAGGGGTAGGGTCAGCAGCCTCTGGCGGCGGGGGGACAGCGGCCTCTGGCGGCGGGGGGACAGCGGCCTCTGGCGGGGGGGCGCAGCGGCCTCTGGCGGGGGGGCAGCGGCCTCTGGCGGGGGGGGGGGCAGCGGCCTCTGGTGGGGGGGACAGCGGCCTCTGGTGGCAGGGGTAGGGTCAGCAGCCTCTGGCGGCGGGGCGGACAGCGGCCTCTGGCGGCGGGGGGACAGCGGCCTCTGGCGGGGGGGGGACAGCGGCCTCTGGCGCTCGGGGGACAGCGGCCTCTGGCGGTGGGGGGGACAGCGGCCTCTGGCGGGGGGGGACAGCGGCCTCTGGCGGGGGGGCAGCGGCCTCTGGCGGGGGGGGACAGCGGCCTCTGGCGGGGGGGCACAGCGGCCTCTGGTGGCAGGGGTAGGGTCAGCAGCCTCTGGCGTCGGGGGGGACAGCGGCCTCTGGCGGGGGGGGGCAGCGGCCTCTGGCGGTGGGGGGGGCAGCGGCCTTTGGCGGCGGTGGGACAGCGGCCACTGGCGGCAGGGGGGACAGCGGCCTCTGGCGGCAGGGGGGACAGCGGCCTCTGGCGGCAGGGGGGAAAGCGGCCTCTGGCGGGGGAAGGGGACAGCGGTCTCTGGCGGTGGGGGGAAAGCGGCCTCTGGCGGGGGGGACAGCGGCCTCTGGCGGCAGGGGGGACAGCGGCCTCTGGCGCTCGGGGGACAGCGGCCTCTGGCGGTGGGGGGGACAGCGGCCTCTGGCGGCGGGGGGGACAGCGGCCTCTGGCGGGGGGGGACAGCGGCCTCTGGCGGGGGGGGGTCAGCGGCCTCCGGCGGAGGGGGGGACAGCGGCCTCTGGCGGCGGGGGGACAGCAGCCTCTGGCGGCGGGGGGGACAGCGGCCTCTGGCGGCGGGGGGGGGGCAGCGGCCACTGGCGGCAGGGAGGGGGACAGCGGCCTCTGGCGGTAGGGGGGGGACAGCGGCCTCTGGCGGGGGGGGGACAGCGGCCTCTGGTGGCGGGGGGACAGCGGCCTCTGGTCAGCAGCCTCTGGCGGGGGGGGACAGCGGCCTCTGGCGGCGGGGGGACAGCGGCCTCTGGTCAGCAGCCTCTGGCGGGGGGGGACAGCGGCCTCTGGCGGCGGGGGGGGGGGGACAGCGGCCTCTGGCGGGGGGGGGGACAGCGGCCTCTGGTGGCGGGGGGACAGCGGCCTCTGGTCAGCAGCCTCTGGCGGGGGGGGGACAGCGGCCTCTGGCGGCGGGGGGGCAGCGGCCTCTGGCGGGGGGGGACAGCGGCCTCTGGCGGGGGGGGACAGCGGCCTCTGGTCAGCAGCCTCTGGCGGGGGGGGACAGCGGCCTCTGGCGGCGGGGAGGGGGACAGCGGCCTCTGGCGGTGAGGGGGGACAGCGGCCTCTGGCTCCGGGGGACAGCAGCCTCTGGCGGGGTGGGGGGAGCGGCCTCTGGCGGGGTGGGACAGCGGCCTCTAGCGGGGTGGGACAGCGGCCTCTGGCGGCGGGGGGACAGAAGCCTCTGGCGGCGGGTGGGAAAGCGGCCTCTGGCGGCGGGGGGGGGAAAGCAGCCTCTGGCGGGGGGGGGAGAGCGGCCTATGGCGGGGGGGGTGACAGCGGCGTCTGGCGGGGGGGGGACAGCGGCCTCTGGGGGGGGGGGACAGCGGCCTCTGGCGGGGGGGACAGCGGCCTCTGGCGGCGGGGTGAGAGCGGCCTCTGGCGGAGTGGGGGGGGCAGCGGCATCTGGCGCCGGGGGGGACAGCGGCCTCTGGCGGGGGGGGGGTGGAACAGCGGCCTCTGGCGGCGGGGTGAGAGCGGCCTCTGGCGGGGTGGGGGGGGGCAGCCGCCTCTGGCGCCGGGGGGACAGCGGCCTCTGGCGGGGGGGGGAACAGCGGCCTCTGGCGGCGCGGGGGACAGCGGCCTCTGGCGGGGGGGGGGACAGCGTCCTCTGGCGGCAGGGAGGGGGACAGCGGCCTCTGGCGGTGGGGGGGGACAGCGGCCTCTGGCGGCGGGGGGGACAGCGGCCTCTGGCGCTCGGGGGACAGCGGCATCTGGCGGCGGGGGGAGGGTCTGCGGCCTCTGGCGCTCGGGGACAGCGGCCTCTGGTGGCAGGGAGGGGGACAGCGGCCTCTGGCGGAGGGGGGGGACAGCGGCCTATGGCGGAGGGGGGGACAGCGGCCTCTGGCGGGGGGACAGCGGCCTCTGGCGGGGGGGGACGGCGTCCTCTGGCGGCAGGGAGGGGGAAAGCGGCCTCTGGCGGTGGGGGGGGACAGCGGCCTCTGGCGGCGGGGGGGACAGCGGCCTCTAGCGCTCGGGGGACAGCGGCCTCTGGCGGCGGGGGAGGGTCTGCGGCCTCTGGCGCTCGGGGGACAGCGGCCTCTGGCGGCAGGGAGGGGGAAGGCGGCCTCTGGCGGAGGGGGGACAGCGGCCTCTGGCGGAGGGGGGGGACAGCGGCCTCTGGCGGAGGGGGGGGACAGCGGCCTCTGGCGGAGGGGTGAGAGCGGCCTCTGGCGGGGTGCGGGGGGCAGCGGCCTCTGGCGCCGGGGGGGGACAGCGGCCTCTGGCGGGGGGGGAACAGCGGCCTCTGGCGGCGGGGTGAGAGCGGCCTTTGGCGGCAGGGAGGGGGACAGCGGCCTCTGGCGGAGGGGGGACAGCGGCCTCTGGCGGGGGGGGGGGGAACAGCGGCCTCTGGCGGCGGGGGGGGACAGCGGCCTCTGGCGGGGGGACAGCGTCCTCTGGCGGCAGGGAGGGGGACAGCGGCCTCTGGCGGTGGGGGGGGGGGACAGCGGCCTCTGGCGGCGGGGGGACAGAGGCCTCTGGCGCTCGGGGGACAGCGGCCTCTGGCGGCGGGGGGAGGGTCTGCGGCCTCTGGCGCTCGGGGGACAGCGGCCTCTGGCGGCAGGGAGGGGGACAGCGGCCTCTGGCGGAGGGGGGACAGCGGCCTCTGGCGGAGGGGGGGACAGCGGCCTCTGGCGGAGGGGGGGACAGCGGCCTCTGGCGGAGGGGGGGGACAGCGGCCTCTGGCGGAGGGGGTGACAGCGGCCTCTGGCGGGGCGACAGCGGCCTCTGGCGGCAGGGAGGGGGACAGCGGCCTCTGGCGGCGGGGGGACAGCGGCCTGTGGCGGCGGGGGGGGCAGCGGCCACTGGCGGCGGGGGGACAGCGGCCTCTGGCGGCAGGGAGGGGGACGGCGGCCTCTGGCGGGGGGGGACAGCGGCCTCTGGTGGCAGGGGTAGGGTCAGCGGCCTCTGGCGGGGGGGGGACAGCGGCCTCTGGCGGGGGGGGGGGGGACAGCGGCCTCTGGCGGGGGGGGGACAGCGGCCTCTGGCGGGGGGGGCAGCGGCCTCTGGCGGCGGGGGGACAGCGGCCTGTGGCGGGGGGGGGCAGCGTCCTCTGGCGGCAGGTAGGGGGCAGCGGCCTCTGGCGGTGGGGGGGGGGGAACAGCGGCCTCTGGCGGCGGGGGGGGACAGCGGCCTCTGGCTCTCGGGGGACAGCGGCCTCTGGCGGCGGGGGGAGGGTCTGCGGCCTCTAGCGCTCGGGGGACAGCGGCCTCTGGCGGAAGGAAGGGGGACAGCGGCCTCTGGCGGAGGGGGGACAGCGGCCTCTGGCGGAGGGGGGGACAGCGGCCTCTGGCGGAGGGGGGGGACAGCGGCCTCTGGCGGAGGGGGGGGACAGCGGCCTCTGGCGGGGGGACAGCGGCCTCTGGCGGCAGGGAGGGGGAAAGCGGCCTCTGGCGGCGGGGGGACAGCGGCCTCTGGCGGCGGGGGGGGGACAGCGGCCTCTGGCGGCAGGGAGGGGGACAGCGGCCTCTGGCGGGGGGGGACAGCGGCCTCTGGTGGCAGGGGTAGGGTCAGCTGCCTCTGGCAGGGGGGGGGGACAGCGGCCTCTGGCGGGGGGGGGGGACAGCGGCCTCTGGCGGCGGGGGGACAGCGGCCACTGGCGGGGGGGGGACAGCGGCTTCTGGCGGCGGGGGGACAGCGGCCACTGGCGGGGGGGGACAGAGGCCTCTGGCGGGGGGGCAGCGGCCTCTGGCGGGGGGGGGACAGCGGCCTCTGGCGGAGGGGGGGACAGCGGCCTCTGGCGGAGGGGGGGGACAGCGGCCTCTGGCTGAGGGGGGGACAGCGGCCTCTGGCGGAGGGGGTGACAGCGGCCTCTGGCGGGGGCGGGGACAGCGGCCTCTGGCGGGGGGGGGCAGCGGCCTCTGGCGTGGGGGGGGACAGCGGCCTCTGGCGTGGGGGGCAGCGGCCTCTGGCGGCGGGG